>NC_082392.1:9321674-9339174 GCF_031168955.1 Gadus macrocephalus
GGTGCCAGGCCACCCCCTCCAGTCCCCCGCCCACTTCCTCCTGCCCCAGACCCAACAGGGCCCTCAAGGTGAGCAGGGCGGGGCCGCCAGGGGCATCTGATCCTCTATAGTGTTCTGCTTGTGGGGCCTTTTCAGATGATCTGGTTCATTGGGCACATAACCCACATTATCATGTATTGACGATGAGGTCATTGGCTATCTGAACTGAACACTTATTTATTTTTTTACCAGGACTCCTGTCACAAAATCTAATTTCGCTATCTCAGCAAAACCAAGGGGGCCTGCTGTCCACCCACAGCCGGCTGGGGATGCAGGCACAGGTAGGGTCCACTCTGCAGCCCACGCCCAACCTTCACATGTAAATGAGCCTCACAAAGGCACACAAAGTCAGCTCTATTGACACAACCTCAGGCCTCTGCATCCGCCACGCCCTCTCTAACCCCTGCTCCTGTGTCTCTCTCTTTCTCTCTCTCTCCGCCTTTTGGAACTCTCTTTCTCTTCTCACTTCATCTCGCTGAGCTCTTTCTCTCTCTCTCTCCTCTCTCTCTCTCTCTCTCTCTCTCTCTCTCTCTCTCTCTCTCTCTCTCTCTCTCTCTCTCTCTCTCTCTCTCTCTCTCTCTGTCTCTCTCTCTCTCTCTCTCTCTCTCTCTCTCTCTCTCTCTCTCTCTCTCTCTCTCTCTCTCTCTCTCTCTCTCTCTCTCTCTCTCCCTGTAGAGGGATAAAGGTGTGGAGGTCGGTGGGGCGGGAGGCGGGGGCGGTTCGAGCTCCGTGACCCCTCACCCCGAGGAGCCCAGTGACCTGGAGGAGTTGGAGCAGTTCGCCCGCACCTTCAAGCAGAGACGCATCAAGCTTGGCTTCACACAGGTAGGCCCTGGGAATGTGTGTGAACGTGTGTGTATTTTTGCAGGTGCATCTCTGCGTGTCTCTTTAAGTATGTCCTTGCTTCATTATTTTTTTTTAACATAGATCTGTCTTTCCTCTTCTCCTCTTTCCTTCTCTCCTTCCTCCCTCCTCCTTCCTCTCTCCTCATTTCCTACTCCTTCCTCTCTCCTCCTTCCTCCCTCCTCTTTCCTTTCATCCTCCGTCTCCTCTCCTCCTCTCTGTTTTCCTCCTCTCCGTCTTCTCTTTCTCTTTCTCTTTCCTCTCCTCCTCCCCCTCCCCCTCCCTCCCCGCTCCGTGCTGTTCCCTGTCTCACCACTAGGGGGACGTAGGTCTGGCCATGGGGAAGCTGTATGGAAACGACTTCAGCCAGACCACCATCTCCCGCTTCGAGGCCCTCAACCTGAGCTTCAAGAACATGTGCAAACTCAAGCCGCTGCTGGAGAAGTGGCTCAATGACGCAGGTGAGACAAACACACGTTCATGCTTTTACTCTGAGAGGAGAAGTAGTGCTTGTTTTCTATGTTATGAAAAGTCAAATTGATATTCTTGCATACTAATATATGTGTGTGTGTGTGTGTGTGTGTGTGTGTGTGTGTGTGTGTGTGTGTGTGTGTGTGTGTGTGTGTGTGTGTGTGTGTGTGTGTGTGTGTGTGTCCTCCAGAGACCATGTCCATGGACAGCACCCTGCCCAGCCCCAGCTCCATGTCCTCCCCCTCTGGCCTGGGCTTTGAGGGTCTGCCCGGCCGCCGCAGGAAGAAGAGAACCAGCATCGAGACCAACGTCCGCGTGGCCCTGGAGCGCGCCTTCATCACGGTACATAGCCCTGCTAGACCTAGAGCGCCTAGACACTGACTCAATGAGTACACCATCCCACCGGACCGCCTAGACCTAGAGGACCTAGACACTGACACAGGGAGGCAGCCACCACTGGACTGTCTAGAGCTAGAGGACCTAGACACTGACACAGGGAGGCCGCCACCACACCGGACTGTCTAGAGCTAGAGGACCTAGACACTGACACAGGGAGGCAGCCACCACCGGACTGTCTAGAGCTAGAGGACCTAGACACTGACACAGGGAGGCCGCCACCACACCGGACTGTCTAGAGCTAGAGGACCTAGACACTGACACAGGGAGGCCGCCACCACACCGGACTGTCTAGAGCTAGAGGACCTAGACACTGACACAGGGAGGCCGCCACCACACCGGACTGTCTAGAGCTAGAGGACCTAGACACTGACACAGGGAGGCCGCCACCACACCGGACTGTCTCCAGTCATGAGGAAAACATTTAGCAAAGTTTAATTCATTTCAATAGAAATTTTAATAAATTAGAATTCTTAACGTTATTCTAAGTGTGATTACAGAAGAACACAATCTACAATAATTTTAATTCAGGGATACCCTTTTGTTGTTCCAAGATTTAAAGTAAATTGAACTACTTTAATTAATTTATAAAACCGCCTTTATCTGTCCAGCTTCATGTAAATATATGTAAATGCTCAGTCATGGAAAGGCTTATCCCGTAAAGTCTTACAGCTTGTTTTCACTTCACATATCATAAAACATTTACAACAAGCGACCCATTCATGCCAACCTGTGATGGTGCTACTCTCCTGGCCTGTGTGCCTTCCCACATCATCTGTGACGCTGCACTGTATTGTTTACGGCCCCTTGCTCGTTCCTTTTGTTTGTTCTTCCCTTTTTTAATCAACGTGTCGGTCTGACCTGAACTTCAAAAAACGAATAAGGAAACCCAGCCTTATGTCTCTTGCCTTGTTGTTGTAAACAATATTTATTCTTAATTACCTGCCTCGCATAATGAAGGTTGATGATGATGATGATGATGATGATGATGATGATGATGATGATGATGATGATGATGAAGATGATGATGCTGAGCCGCTCTCTCTGTTCTCCTGCCCAGAACCAGAAGCCTACCTCAGAGGAGATCCTGCTGATCGCCGAGCAGCTCAACATGGAGAAGGAGGTGATCCGCGTGTGGTTCTGCAACCGTCGCCAGAAGGAGAAGCGCATCAACCCGTCCAGCGCCACCCCGCCCCTGCCCAGCCAGCCCCCCACGGCCCAGGCCACGCACAAGACCCCCTGCTACAGCCCCCACATGGTACGACAGCCTCAGACCCCTGGATGTGCATGGTAGACCACTGTGGTCATTAACACTTTAAACACACACATTTAGTTAGGAGAGTAGAGAGATCTGTATTACATGTATATATATATATATTTTGAATAATTCAAATTGCAGCAAGCAGGGCAAAAACAGATCAATAAATTAAAACCAAAACTTGTAAAACATAGCAACAATGAATAACTTGTACAGGGCTGTATTACAAATATATGAAGTTATCTTTATTCAATGTGAAGCAGAAGTACACTGACTAGTTATCTTTTTAATTATTTATATTGTGACACTTTATGTTTGTGTTTACATTCTAGCGCTAATTGCTAACCCCCCAGACAGTTTCTGGTTGACCCACATTGGCTACTGGCCACAATGTCTACTTTAGTATTTCCCGTTTCTGCCTATGGTCAAAGTTGAGCACATTTTGTCAGTTGGGGAAGTGATGACTATCTTTTGTTATTGAGAGATAATAGCTCATTATTATACACCCTCCCCTCCCCTCCTCTCTCTCTCTCTCTCCCTCTCTCTCTCTCTCTATCTCTGGATCCCTCTCCATCTCTTCCATTGTCCACGCAGATGTCCAGCCAGCTGTCCCAAGCCGTGACGAGTCTGAGCAGCACACCAGTAGTGTCCACCATGTCCTCCATGTGCCCCCTGACCTCCAGCCTCAGCTCCACCCACCCCTCCCTAAGCTCCACCCACTCCATCTTGAGCTCAGCCCACCCATCTTTAAGCTCCGCCTCCTCCCCGGTGACTCCTCCCCCTGCACCTCCACGCAGCACCTCGAGCCCAGCCATCCCCAGCCAAAGCACACTCAACATCAACGCAGGGTAAACACACACACACACACACACACACACACACACACACACACACACACACACACACACACACGCGCGCGCGCACACACACAAACTGAATATAATGTTTCCGTTTCGTGTAGTCTGTATCTCTCTTCCATTCTGAGTTCAATCTTATTTAGTGTATTTTTGTTGGTGTTAGTGGGAAACTGATATTTCTTGCATATGTTAATTAAAACTATAGAAATCATGTGGATGCTGTATATGAAATATATGAACTATTAACTTCTAACTAACTTAACTACACCAATCCAAATAGATGCTGCATTATGGTCAGTTCACCTGCAGTTTGTCGTGAAACGGTTGACCCACAGACGGATATTTTTATATATTTGTTAGGTTTTTTGTAACACTATTTCCAACCCACCCATGCATGGCCCAGGTGGCAGCTACACCCCCCCCCACCCCCCCACCCCCCCACCCCCCCCCCCCCCCATGCAGCAGTGAGTGCTGGTTTAACCCGTGTGTCTGCTATGTGTGTGTGGTTCTTGTGTTCACAGCTTATGGCGCATGGGTAAAAAGAACGGTGACCTGTCTAACTACATCACTGATTTTGCTGCAAACTTGAGGTGAATACGACAGAATAACCAAACAAAAGAAAAACGCAGCCTAAAAAGAGGGAAAACTGTCCCTCAAAGTGCTGAGTGTTACGGAGCTAGCCTGTTAATAAACGTAACACATTTCAAGGGCCTCCAGCCTGTCTAGCGTCTTGGTGGTCCGGGCTGTAAACAGCCCACCGTCAGCTGTCCTGATGCTCTCCATTGGGGTGGAGGACTTATCCTCTGTGTGTCCTTGCTTCTAACCCTGCTTCTCTCTTCCTTTCCCTCCTCTGCCCTTCTGTGTGTTGGGATGTGCTCGTACATACATGGTTGTGTGTGTGTGTGTGTGTGTGTGTGTGTGTGTGTGTGTGTGTGTGTGTGTGTGTGTGTGCGTGTGTGTGTGTGTGTGTGTGTGTGTGTGTGTGTGTGTGTGTGTGTGTGTGTGTGTGTGTGTGTGTGTGTGTGTGTGTGTGCGCGTGTGTGTGTGTGTGTGTGCACGCGTGTATTTCTGGGTTTGTTAATGTGTTAATGTTTGCTCGGTGTGTGTGTATATGCTCGGTGTGTGCTTATGTATGGTTATGTGTTTGCATCTGTGTGTGTGTATGTGTATTTATGAATATTTGTTTGCTTGTGTGCGCATGTGCGTGTGTGTTTGTGTGTATGTGTGTGCATTTGCGTTTGTGTTTGTGTGTATGTGTGTGCATCTGTGCGTATGTTTGTGTGTGCGTGTGACACAACAGGAACACTGTGATGGGAGTTAACACAGGGCTGAACCAAGCTCTCCTGGGTAACAATCCCCTGGCCACTATCCAAGGTGTGTGAGAGCTCTAGGGAAATACTCAGGCTAGGGTTAGAGTCAAAATGGTCCAATAAATACACACAAAACACTGTATAGTGCAGAGGTCAAGGTCAAAGTCTTCTGGCAGAACAGATGCATCCAAGTAGCAACACCAATGTCACACACATTTTAACATGACAATGTATCAATATCTCGCAGAGCTTTTCCTACAGACTGATGTCTAACGTCAGTCTGTAATTAAAACAGTGGCAGTGTAGTAAGTGAAAGTAAAGAAGCTTCATCGAGTGTTGCACCCAGATAGATAGATAAGTTGTAAAGTGAAGTTAAGAAGTGAAATGTTCATTTTGTTCCCCTATCATTTCCCATTGAGTTCCATCCACCCTTACATCCAAATCCATCCCGTGTGTGTGTGTGTGTGTGTGTGTGTGTGTGTGTGTGTGTGTGTGTGTGTGTGTGTGTGTGTGTGTGTGTGTGTGTGTGTGTGTGTGTGTGTGTGTGTGTTTGTATGTTTGGGTCCATGTTCATGTCCACTTTGTTTTTTTCTTCTCATCTGCTCATCTTTTCATTCCATCCAGAAAACCACATCATGCAACTGTTTGATTGTAAATCTCCTCTACCCTGGTACTCACACTCTTTTCAAACCTCTCTCTCTCTCCTCTCTCTCTCACTCTCTCCCTTTATTTGTCTCTAGCAGCCCTAGCAGCCAGTGGTGGCCAGCTGCCGCTTTCCAGTCTTGAGAGTGCCAGCAAGATGCTGTTGGGGTGCGCTCAGGGTCAGGGAGGGGGGCTCCCTTCCTCCCTCTTCCTCAACCACCCCGCCCTGCTCCACATGGGCCAGAACCCCGGATTGGTCAGCTCGGCCCTGGCCAAAGCCTCCCACTCCTCCCTCTCCTCCCACTTCCCCTCTGCCAGCAGCATCAGCCCCACCCTCTGCTCCCCCTCCCCTTGCTCAAGCCCTGCCTCTTCCTGCTCCTCCAGTGAGATGGCGCACAGCCCGCCCTCTCTGGGAGGGGCCAAGATTGAGTGACCTCGCCAAAGGTCAATCAGAGAGGAGAAGGGGTAGGAGGAGGTAAAAGTAGGAGGAGGAGGAGGAGGAAGGGGGACAACGAGAACCTCGCCTTTCACACCAAAGCTATCTTTCTCTCTCTCTCTCGTGCTCTTCTTCCGTTTTGTTTCACGCCACGCCTCTCGCTCTCTCTCTCCCGGTCTTTCAATGCCAAAAAATACACAGAATGAAAGAGAGGAGAGAGGGAAGGAAAGCAGTGAAAGAGAAGGGGAGAAGAAAGGGGGAGAAGAAAGGGGGATGATTAAAACCAAAAATCTTTATCTATCCAAACCGACGGGGAGAGGAGGCAATGCGGGGAACCCTTTGTCCACACCGCTACCTGTGACCTCTTCCTCTCGCTAGACGTACCAATGACTCAGCTGACCGCTGAGACGGAAGAGAAGCGGGGCCACGCGGCAACAGCGCATAAACCAAAAAATACCAAGAAATGACAAAAGACAACCTTACGATGTGACCATGGAGCGGCGGCGAGAACAAAGGTGTAGAGGAGGACTGGGGTCGCTGTTTCAGGCGTCTTCTTCTTTCGCCGAGCTGCGGGTCCGAGCGAGGAGAAAAGAAGGGTGGATGTTTTAAACCAAAAATTTACCTGAGGAGTAAGAGGAGAAACTAACTGACAAAAAAAAAACGACAACCAAACCAAAACCCCAAATACCAAAAATACGGAGAGAAAAGCTTTATTCAAAGGACTTGTAAATACTAGAAGCTATCCAGGACCAGATCTCTACCACTTCTGCTACTACACACAAACACAAATGCACACACACACACACATACACACACAAACACACACACACACACACACACACACACACACACACACACACACACACACACACACACACACACACACACACACACATTCGCACACACACACACACACACACACACACACACACACACACACAAACACACACACACACACAACCACTCACCAGACATCCATGTCTGAATCATCTCGCCCATCCATTCTGCCATCGACTCATCTTGTCTTTCCCTGTCCATGTGTCTCTGTGGGTGAGAGTGTTATGCCCATGCTAGATTCAACTAGTCGGATTGTCTTTTTCTGTGAAGGGTCGTCGAATGAACCAAAGAGCTCCCACTGGTGTGAGAGCACCGTGGAGGATGTATAGAGGGCCATAGCATCTCTGAGAATTCAAACGATCGCCTCCTGACCTACCTCTGGTTTTTAGGGTGTACAATAAATTCTTGCTTCTTTGTTTTTGTTTTGTTTATCTATTCAACATTACATGAAGAGAGATGCCTCTCTTTCAGTGTCAGCCTTTTTTTAAATTTTATACTTAATGAATGCTATCATTTCTTATTTCCTTATCGGTTATTTATTAGTCTTGTCTATACAATCCTGTTCCTATTTATTGTGATAGTGTTAGCTTGGATGTGTGAGTCTTCCTCATTGTCGTTGTCACCATTGTCTTCCTCATAATCCTCATTGTTGATGTCCTCTTTTTCTCCTTATTTCACAGGGGTTAACTAAATAAAGTACCCGAAAGTACTTTTTAAGAGACTGAAATGCTATCATTGACTGTTCACACCCACACACACTTGAAAATACAATTTAGATAAAGTGGCCACCATTCTAAATGTGAAACACACCTGTGATTGGAGAACACCAGTCATAATCTTTCAGACTGGGGAATAAATAAGTCTATAAAGCCCAGTTTAGTCACAGTCGGGCCCTCGTCTCCACTGCTTTGTAGATCAGCACCGATAGCGCCCAGGCACCTCTCAATTTATGTCTCCTGATTCATGTGAGTTATCATCCCCACCCCCATCAATCCCATTCATTTCACTCAATCATTTTTCGCACTCATGCCGCTAATAATTCTTGTTGGAAAAACCAAAGCATTCGTACGGCTCGGCCCCTCCGGCGGAGTCCGGCCTCCAGATTTTACACCATGAGTGAACATGAGCAGCCCACGCTGTCCACACACCTGGACTTTGCCATTCGGGCCCCTGGTTCTTTAGCCCTCAGCTAGACTCCTGCTGCCCCCAGAGCCCCACCCAGGGGGGGGGAAGCTTTACTTAGGGGGAGGCCCGTCCCCTACCCCCCCTCCTCCACCCCCTACCCAAAGGGGGGAAGGGGCACGGATCTCACCCTAACTCCCCCCCACCACCCCCCCTTGATTGGTCGGTGTGCGTGCTGGGCGGTATCAGAGGAAAAAAATAACTGAAAACGAGGGCGACTGTAGTCAGGGGCAACGGGCGTCACACTTTTATAAGAGGATACCAAAAATAAACCCCAAACCAAAACCAAAAAGAAGCAAACGAACCCAAGGAACGACAGAAACAAACCAAAAAGAGAAAACTAACAAGCAACCAAATATGGGCTGGAGGGAGGAGAGGGCAGAGGGGGCTACTGCAGGTCTGAGAGGAGTGGACGCAGCGATCCTGTCTCCCTGTGTCTGTCTGCGAGCTTAGGGCTTTCGCGAGCGCTGTTGACTCTGGAAGCCGTGCAGTGTTGGTTAGATTAGAGGCATGGTGAGACGGACAGGCAGACAGACATACAGACAGAGAAACGGACTGGACAGGAAGTCCCTCCCCTCCTCTTGCCCCTCTCTCCAGCGCAGCTCCCTGGTCCTGGATGGAGTGCGTAACGCCGATGACCTCAACTGAACTGAATCTTCTTAAAATCTGTTTTTATTTTTTTGTTGGTCGCTTCTGATCCGGGTTTTAATCTTTAACTCTCTCGCTGTGTCTATTGATGCCGTTTTATGTACTGTACTTTAGTGCTTATACTCATTTGGAATAACGTACTCACTTAATTACTCTACAAGAGCTTATTCTTCTTTTGATTTATTTTGTTTGTAGTCGTGCTAGAGATTTTTATCAGGTTGGTTGGAAAAATACTGTGAAAATTTAACTTCCAGATTTTTATTAGACAAAGGAAACCGATTGTCTTGGCAGATGAAAAAGACAAAAACAAGGCCAAAAAGCAAAAATTGACTAAAGCGAATAAAAAACGTACAATTTCTAAAACCAAATATTAAACTAAAACCAAAAAATATTACCATGAATACGGAAAACAGACATGTTTACTCACTGCCCTCCCTGCGTCCGCACACGGGCTCAGAAGTAGGTTAGCTGTGATTTGTCTGAGGTGTGTGTCTGTGTGTTTCTGTGTATAAGTGTCAATGGGAGACCAAATGATGAAAACAACCACTGAATTAGGGCCTCAAATGATGATGTCTTGTCATGAATTACCCCCCAGCCCCCTATTGAAATCAAAAACGTAACACAAGCTTATACATACAGTATACACGTAGTGCCAAGGTTGCACCTCAGCCAGGTTGACAGTGGAAAAAGATGGACTTCATGTATCCAAAGAATATTTGGTTTGTGTTCATATACCGTTTGACACGCAAGACTTGTTCACCAAACCAAAACGCGCGGGGTCTTTGAACCCCTCGCCCTCCACGTTGACTCTTAGACGGAATGTATCTGTTAGTGCTTCTATAGATTTTGTAGAAAAAAAGATCTATGTTCTACTGCTTACTTATCGCTAATGTATTAAATGAAAAAAAAAAAAACTTATAAAAAAGTCTTTGGGAAAAGATCTTAAAAAACATTGATGATGATGATGACTTGATTTTAGACCAAAAAATTTAACTATCTCTCTTTGGCCTTTTTTTCTTGTCAAGATGATTTAGACTTTGATTGTACTATTTATTCAGGGTAGGGTCGGTCGATTCTTTTCTTTTATTTCTTCTGTTATTTATTGCTTTGTCAGTTTTATTTATTTATTTATAGAGGTGCTTTTTTTACTCTGCAAAATATTTTCAAATATGTTATGTGAAGGGAATTTTCTTGCCCCCCTCCTCCCGCCCTGCTAAAGCAACCGTGTTTCTCACTTGTTCAAACCAAATAGTATCTGAAACGCAACCCCCGGGGTCGCGTACACGCCTACCTGTGGACACCATGGCTAACCGGAACTGTTGGTCGTGCCATGGTCTCTTCCTCGTACGCACCACTCTGCCCTTAAAGAGGAGGGGAGGGCGCGCAGGGCGGTGGGGAGAACCCCGCGTCTCGACCGGAGCACCCCAGGGCATGTGAGCGGGCCCCCCCCCCCCGGTCTCTAGACGGACTGAACCAGCGGTAGTCTTGAGTGTTTTTGAGGACGAAGTTCATTTTTTTCACAAACTGACCTTCTTGTCTAATGGATGGGGGTAGATTTAAATAGATAATGGTTAGATTTGAACTAATAGAGAGATAGAAGAGATTTAGCCCCAAAACTAGCATGATCTGAGCGGTAGCCGTCGATTTTGGGGTGCTTCTGTGCGACGCTGGGGTTGCTTCCACCCCCTCTATGAACGTGAAAGCTTTACTTGACTACTCCGAAAACAAAAAACAATAACAAAAACAAACAGCAGCAAACCAAACCCAAAGAGTGAGATGATGAGTTGTTTCAACGGCTGAGGGAAAGAGAGACAGAGAGGGAGAGTCAAGTGCGCTGGAGTAATTACCCTCCAACCTCACTATATCTCTCTCTCTCACTCTCCCTTCCTCTTGTCTGTTTGCCTATTATTTATTTTTTTCCTTTCTTTCTTTATGTTGGTTTGAACTTGTTTTCCCATCCGCTGTAGGATGTAAAAGAGAGATAGTTCATCATATACCTCATATTCTTTGATGATAAACCAAATAGATGAATGCTTTTAAAAAACAATAGTGGGGTTGGAGCTTGGGACTGGGGTATACAGGTGGGTGTCTGAGGTGGTTGTGTGTGTCTTTGTGTATGTGTGTGTGTGCACGCAATGTGTGCTTGTGTCAGTGGAAGCAACCGACACAGTAAGGCGATTCCAACGGTAATTTTTTAAAAGGGAAAAGCCAAACAGGTGATGATGGTTTAGGACAAAAGAAGGCAAAACAAACCAAGAATGAGAAGATAAACTTTCCTCTCTGTGACCCCCTGAGGGGCAACGCCCGACAGCATCAGCCTTACTTTGTCTTCCAGTGTACACACACTCATCCAAACACACACTCACCCACAAACAAGCATACAAAACCAACACACAGATTCACTCACAAGTAGACACACACAGACTATATCCCCCTGAAATCCAAAAACCCTCTCTCTCTCTCTCTCTCTCTCTCTCTCTCTCTCTCTCTCTCCCTGTCTCACTGTTCTCCCTCACTTGCTCACCCCCCCCCCTCCCCCGTCAATGGGTGGCCATTTACAAAACAGAAGTCTCTGGGGCAGACCTAGGAGCAGCCGAATGCAGTCTTTAATGGTTTAGGTTCTACTTCCAACAGGCTTTTTTCTATTCTTTACCATGGCCTTCACTGAGCCGCCTCTTTTCCCCTTGAAAAGCTTTAGCAGAACGCTGCTCTCGTCTGCCTTTGGTTTGTTAATGCCACTCACCCGCTGTTGTACCAGTGCCCACCGGGCTCACAACAGGTGGGGGGGAGGGGGGGGAGCTCGGGGGAGGAAAGTAGGAGGAGGGGGGGTCAAGGGGTGGGTGGGGGTGGGGGTGGGGGTGGGTGGAATGGGCGAGGCCGAGGTTGCTAGATGACACACATAAGAAGCTGACTCATGGTTCCATGTGTGCGTTGAGATGGTGGAAATAGACTAGGAGAGTTGTCATATCAAAGGTATTTGAGGAGGGAAAGAAGAAACTACTATCCTCTCTCACTCTCTCTCTCTCTCTATCGGCCCCCTGGTTGTCACGTCAGCTCTATTCTCAAACCCTCCTCTTTCCCCATAAGTCTTGGATCGTTGCCTCGCTCCCTCTGTATTTATCTAATATTGGTTGAGGATCAGGTCGCTCATGAGGTGGGCTTACGACTCTATCAAGCCACTGGGTTTCTGGAAACCAAGAAAAAGCAAACAGGCATTTTTTTTCCTCATCTGTAAACTTCAGGGTGGAAGGGGACTGTGTTTAAACGTGCCGGGTGTCTGTAGCGGGGATACCCCCTTAGAGAATGATACCAAAGTTAATGCCCTGCTCAGCGACCCGGAACCGGAGCACACAGACTTTAGAATCCCCCCAGGTCCACTCAAATGCCAATTCTGAGCAGTAGCCATTGATCGCTCACGTTAACCACCTCATGTTTCTGTAGCGCCGCAGACTATTGCATCCTCCTCCCCGCCTCAGAGCCGCGGCAGCAGTCAGTCACCGTGAAATGCACGGATCAGTGATTGAGCTTGTTTATTTCAAGATGGCCTCCCGGAGAAATAATGTGTTGAAGAATGGCCGTAAACATCAGGGCTAGCCGTGGAAGATGCGATAATTCAAAAGATAAAGCCCAAAAAATGATAGCACAGAGCTGACAATTACTTTCCACTCGCTTTGATCATCAACACACACATTGACACACCCTCCCTCTCTCTCTCTGCCTCTCTCTCTTCCTATGCCGCTCTCTCTTACAATACAGCTTTAGTCCAAAGGTTTTCAAGCAAGACGGCAGTCAGATGTTAAAGAATAAAACCAAAGAATTCTACCTTGACCTTCTCTTGAACACAAACCCATCGACTGCTTCTCCTAGCTCTCCCTGTCTCTCTCTCTCTCTTCTCTCCTTCTCTCCCACCGGTTTCCTCTGTCACCTAGTGAAACGGCCTCAGAAGCGATAACCTCAGCTATCCAAAGGAAAATCAGAATAATAATATTGATGATGATGATGATGATAATAATGATGATTTACTAAGATAATGACCATGAAATGTATATTTTTAAGTATCTGTCTTTGGAAAAATAATCTTAAGCTTCTCGTATTTCGGGTGATCATGACAGTCGTGATGGTGGTGATGATGACGATGATGATGAAGTTTCTCTTGGTATCTCTGTAGCTGTTCTTCTGATCCTTCTTAAGTTTGTGTCTTTTCTGCTCATGCTGCCAGGGTACAGCAAACTACCCCCCCCACCCCCGGCCCTTCAGTTGGTCTTCCCTCATGTGTTTTCTTCAAATGTCTGTCTGTCTGACCCCTGTTACTGTCTGTTATTGTGTCTGTTTGTGTCTGTTTGTGTGTGTGTGTGTGTGTGTGTGTGTGTGTGTGTGTGTGTGTGTGTGTGTGTGTGTGTGTGTGTGTGTGTCTGTGTGTGTGTGTGTTTGTGTGTGTGTGCATGTGTGCGTGCATGTGTGAGTGTGTGTGTGTGTGAGTGTGTGCATGCGTAGGTGTTTGTATGTGTGTGTGCGTGGTTGTGTGTGCATGTGTGCATGCGTGCGTGGGTGAGTGTGTGTGGTTGTGTGTGCGCATGCGTGAGTGTGTGAGTGTGTGTGTGTGTGTGTGTGTGTGTGTGTGTGTGTGTGTGTGTGTGTGTGTGTGTGTGTGTGTGTGTGTGTGTGTGTGTGTGTGTGTGTGTGTGTGTTTGTCAGGCTGTGTGCATGACAGAGAGAACAAGTCAAACATTGACAGGGGGTTTTCCTGGGGATCAGACATGTTCTCCAGTTGTGATTTTATCTGTCAGTTGGCGGTTGGAGCTGTAGGGTGGGAGGTGATGACACACATGTCTGTATGACGGCTGGAGCGGGGCAGGAGGATGGGCGGGGTCAAAGGGGGCGTTGGTTCCTGGAAGGGAAGAAGCTATTCCATGTTAGGAACAATCGTCTGCACAATTGTTGACTGTCCTGTAGTTTACAGCATGCAGCCCCAACAGCCGACAGTTGTTCCTGTGAATGTGTGTGTGTGTGTGTGTATGTGCATTTATATGCTTATTTGCATAAGAGGATAAGTGGATTTTGTGGGTGTGTTGGTGTTTGCTTAGGACTATCTGTGTGTGTGTCTACACGTGCATGTGTGTGTCTGCGTATGACTATCTGTATGTGTGTGTGTGTGTGTGTGTGTGTGTGTGTGTGTGTGTGTGTGTGTGTGTGTGTGTGTGTGTGTGTGTGTGTGTGTGTGTGTGTCTGTGTGTGTGTGTTGGTGTGCGTGTGTGTGTGTGCGTTTGCGTAGTGCTATCTGTGTGTATGTATGTGTGTGTTTATGTGTGTCGGTCAGTGTGTTTGTGTGTGTGTGTGTGTGTGTGTGTGTGTGTGTGTGTGTGTGTGTGTGTGTGTGTGTGTGTGCGTGTGTGTGTGTGCGCCTCTATTCCCTCTGTCTTATCCATCCTGTGAGCAGTCCTTTCCCCTTTTTTGTCTTTTCCTTCTTCCTTGTGGTAGCAAGTTAGCCTTTTAGTGTATTTATCCTGAAAACCAAAAAAGATGCTGAGTAATTCTGCTTGTTCATTGTACAGTGTTGTTCATTTTAAGTCATTTTTGTAACTGAAAGTGTTTCATTCATCCAAATAAAAACAGGAGACAAAATCTGTACAGATTAACATTGCCTCTCGTCTCTCTCTGCTTCTTGAACTATTTCTGTTTCTGTTTTCAGTTTACAATTATTTTTCATTTTTGCATTTCATTTCCTCCAGTACAAAATTACCAAGGCCGTCGTGACATTTTCACACCACTAGATGGTAGTATACCTCTTTTTATTTTCTGTGGTACGTCATAAAAACGGAATCAATTCATTTATTCGGTAAACCAGCAAGAGCACATAACCAAGTGAAGTTGAACTACAACCCCTCCCAATGCGTCTCAAATTGAGTTAGAAAGGTTGAGAAAAACAGAGACAGATTTCCTGTCACGATCTCACGTCCTGAGTCACCTCACCGGGAACCAAGTTCTCACCCAGAACCACCGGGAAAGTTGAAGAGGAGTCAGACCATCTCTGTGTCACCCTATTTTGTCTCTCCCCGTTTTTCTATATTTCCCAAACTGTTAACTGAGTCAGAAGACATCTGCTCATTGACAATCAACATCACTGTTAATGATGTTGATCGTCGCTGCATTAATTCTTGCCTTGCCCCTGATTATACATGCATGAACCGGTTGGTGAGCTGCTATACAGTTTTATTCATCCGGCTCACTGCCCACGGCTGTCTCTGATTGTGCTGCTCTTTACTTTCCTTAATTCACATCACATTTGACATCTTATTGCTCACCGCTCTCTCCCTCATTGGACTCGACCACCACCGTCACCACACCGCACCACCAGTCCTCCGTTCGCCTCTTCCCCTGTCCGTCGGTGTAGCGCCGCGGTAGGTGGGTGATTAGTTAGGGTGTTGGGAGAAGTGTGACAGCCTTCGCGCCCACCTCCACGTTGAGTCACGCCTGGTGGCTGAAGGCGGGAGATCTCTCCAAACGGTGACTTTATGGGGCGAATCTGCCGCCACGCAGTTTGTCTTATTAACAGATAACTGTGCGTTCTGCTGTGATTCTCTATTTGTACATTACTCCATTGATATATTTTTAATTAGGCTACGAACCGTTGTGAATGTTTTTTTTTTACCTTTTTAACTTTTTAACTTACATGTTTTTCAATGATGCATTTATTTGTTAAAAGCAAATAAATACAAAACTATCGTTTTTTTGCATCCAAATACCCTCAGCTACCCGTAACTATTTTTTAGAGTGAAAACCACCTGAATGCGCTGAACACTTTGAACATTGTTGTGGTAGTGGGTCCATTTGGCATCTACATCCACTTATATTTGTGAAAGTCACTACGTGTGACTGGAAAACCAGGCCACATGCAGCAGGTAATTTGAGAGCCACATATCTGGTTATATGAGGAGTCACTTGACACATTAGTAGCTGCATTACGTTTAAAATGCTACAATAAAGGTAGCTGTAGTCGATAGCAGGCCCGTCCTCAGAGCACCAGCTGTCACTACCACCAGGAAGTCTGCCAACGTGCACGTGTACCTGCTTGAGTGATTGCAGTGTGTGTGTGTGTGTGTGTGTGTGTGTGTGTGTGTGTGTGTGTGTGTGTGTGTGTGTGTGTGTGTGTGTGTGTGTGTGTGTGTGTGTGTGTGTGTGTGTGTCCGTGTTAAGAGTTCATTAGCACGTTTACATCAATAATTCAAACATTCTAATACAAATATGATACTGGAGCTTTGACTTTGAAAGAGTTGGGCGTATCCCATATTCTCCAGTGTTTTGTGACATTTTTAAAGAGCTAGGCACAGCCTTAAGCCACAGGCCGACCTAGGGCCACACACTTGTTGAAGTGTTACAGTAGGCTACAATAAGGACCTCAACAGGCCTTGATAAGTAATGAAGACACCAAACTACTAAACTATTTCAAGAAGAGATATCAATTTTCAAAAGAAATAGTATACAAGGAAAGAAATAACGTCTAATGACCGTGGCCCAACAGTTAGTGGAGAGGAAAGATTGAGTAGAGCAGAGGCAAGGCTGATCTTCTGGACTTTCTACGAACTACATCCTTCTTAACAACTCAGAAATAGTAGGGATGAGAATGGCTGATAGTACTAGTAATATACAAAAATATGGTGAGGAGGATGATGATAATAGCGTGCGGGATTTGTGTGTCCGCGTCTGGTAGATGTTGTTGAGGGCTGAGTGTAAAGGAGCAAGTGACTATCAACAGTCCCTATCCGGATCATGTGTCCCAGGGCATCTGTGTGTCTCTGTGATTAAGGCTAATAGCTGACATACCAAATGTTTTGACGTCCCATCGTCACATTGTATTGCGCTTAATGGGTAAAAAGATGTATCATCGCGTTATGATATCTTAGCTGATATCGTCAGACATAAAATTTGATTTATTTGGTTTGATTTAAAAAGAAGAATCTCTAATGTGACTAAGTTGTGAGTCAACGTGAGAGTTTGTGTGTGTGTGTGAGTGTGTGTGTGCGTCTGTGTGTGTGTGTGTGTGTGTGTGTGTGTGTGTGTGTGTGTGTGTGTGTGTGTGTGTGTGTGTATAAGTGTGTGTGTGTGCGTGTGTGTGTGTGTGTGTGTGTGTGTGTGTGTGTGTGTGTGTGTGCGTGTGTGTGTGTGTGCGGGTGTGCGTGTGCGTGTGTGTGTGTGTGTGTGTGTGTGTGTGTGTGTGTGTGTGTGTGTGTGAGAGTGTTTGTGTGTTTGTGTGTGTGTTTGTGTGTGTGTTTGTGTTTGCGAGTGCACACGTTGGTACAACTTTGTCCTAGTGCCAGTGATGTCACATCCTTGGGGGGTAAATCACTAGGCAGGGTGCCTTGTTGTGTAGGTTTCAGTTTGTTTCGTGCATTTTATATTTTATATTTATATTTTTTTGTTTGTACTTAATGTAGTATATATTTCACTAATTTGTTACTGTTCATGACACTACCAATTATATTTAGACAGATAGATGGACAGACCACAAGTACAGACGTGAATAACAGTAAGGATTCCTTGGATGTATACCATCGTTACGATGGTATACATCCAAGGAATCCTA
>NC_082392.1:9342977-9412977 GCF_031168955.1 Gadus macrocephalus
CACACACATTCAACATTCAACGTGACAACCTCTCATCATGCAGAAGCAGGCGGTCACAGAGTGCTCCGGATGACAGTGTAGCCCTACAGGCCCGGATGAGACTGGCAGATCAAGTTTCTCAGCAATGAGTTAATCCGGGGCTATTTGTTGTTGTTTTGGAACATGCAAAGTGTGAAAAAGAATCTGCCCTGAGCTGTGATGTCGTTTTGCATGCGACGTGGCATTGCGGTTTACTTCCGGCGTATGGCTTGGGAGATAAAGTCGGACGCAGCCGGTTGGATGCACCTCAGTGGGTTGAAGAGCATGAGGAGGAAAGGACGTTTTATGCTCCGTGAGACACAATGTACGACCGGATACAGGTTCATACCCATAATGCTAATGAGCTGACAAGCTCTCTTTCTGTGGCTGATAAGATATATACATATATATATATATATATGGAATTTATATATTATAGAAATGCTATGTGTGTGTGTGTATGTGTGCGTGCAGTTGTGTGTGCACTGCACACCTTGTAAATGTAGATGTATTCAACCAGGAATTGGCTTATTGGTCAAATTTGTATAGAATTACGTCTGAATCCAACGGTTGTCGTAATGCCTAAAAGTTGTAGGCCTAGAATTAAAGCATCAAACAAGCTTTCCAAACAACACTTGTTGTTTGATGTTTCCGTTGCTAATCAGAGTTTCTTATGAAAACGAAGCTATGCTAATTCAAATAACCTACCGTAATTATCGTCATTGTAAATAAAGGATAATTAGAAAAGTGCTGCTGATTGACGTAAAATAATAAAGTGACGCGAACCTCTTTCTCTCGCGCGCGCATCTCTCTCAGTTCGTGGGACGCGGATCGTGATGTCACCGCGACAGTGTGGTTGTGGCGGTCACCAAGGCAACGCCGCGAGCTGCAGTGACGCCAGCCCAAGCTCGTGGTGAGTGGGCGTGACCCGCCCCTTTGCCCCCCCCCCTCCCTCCCTCCTGCCGTCCGTGTGGGCGGCCCCGCGCGCGGAAGACAGCGAGCGAAACACGACACCCAGAGCTCCGACAGAGGCACTGGGGGAGGAGAGAGAGTCGCGTTGTGTGAGTGAGTAGAAGAATAAAAAAAGTGTGGAGAAAGAGAGAGGTAGCCGTCTCGTTTCGGAATTTAACAGAGAAGAAATCATTTTGGCCGCGAGATGTCTAATAACGACGAAGATGCGGTCGAGGCGGAGTAAACGGCGACAGGACAGTTGAGTGAAAGTAGTTGTAAACAAGCGAAGGGACGAAGGGTTTTGTTGGTTGTTCGGAGGAGTCGGGACGGCTGTACGCTTTTCCGCTACAACTTCTTCGGCGGATTGAACGCTGTGTCTGGACAGCGAGGTCTCGGCCGTTCAACTCAGTGGAAACAACCTGTCGGTGGGCTGAGGCCAGGGTTAGCGAGGGAAGAGGCACCCGGGCGGCAGAAACTTTATTTGAGCTTCCTCGACGACTTCTTCTTCTTCTTCATTTGGATCCAAAGGCTGAGACCAGACCGACTTTTTGTTCTCCAAGTCTCCGGAGGAATTCTCCCGACACTCTTCGGATCCTTGCCTGCAGTCTGACTTGATCAAAACAATGAAGACCCCCGGAGACACTGGTACGTAGAGACATTTTGGGTTGTGTGTTGTCCGCTACAGCCTACTGTCTGTGTATGTCTTCTCCGTTCAGTAACCCGTTGGCCAGCGTGGCTCTGCCGCCTTGCAATACTAACTTTTTTCAAAGAAGGGTAACTCTAAAACATCCAAATTGTCTTAACTGTTAGTCTAATAATTAAATCAGTGTATTTCAATCTCTGCGCACACTAGTACAACTCAGACCTCTGAGGCGAATACCATGATTCCCGAGTAGATTAGATATGGAAAGCTCGAGTCTACTTAACTTTAGTTTAAGAGGAAGTGGTGTACAGTTGTAAATGTAGGATACTGTATCCTTAATGTATCCGCTTCACACTGAGAATCGTGACAATCTATTTCCCACGTCGTTCACCTTTTTTTTTTTTAAATAACTCGCTACACAAAAAAATAAACTGAACGAAATGAGAGAGAGAGAGAGAGAGAGAGAGAGAGAGAGAGAGAGAGAGAGAGAGAGAGAGAGAGAGAGAGACTCTAGGACGTGTTGCCACTAGACAAGTTATTTCTTGTTGTCTCGGGATGATCGGACCTTTCCAGACATAGAAAGAGCTCTCTGATTAGCCAGAACAATATATTTGTCAGGTATGCCTGTCAGCAAACTTCAGTGAGGCCAGGGGGGCTTTCCAGTAGTCTGTCAGCTGAGCATTGTTTGTGTGAGAGAGGTTGAGTGTGTATCATTTATGAACCCGTGCGTTTCTCTTCAAAATCTAGGAAGTATCCCTACAAGACACTCATAATGTCAACTAAGCAATTATTATTATTGAATTTTTTGGGGTGTCACAATAACACTATGCTTCTCATTTCTCGGAATTGATGCAGCATCATGGAAAACTACAATGTGTCCCTGTCTTACTCTGCACATTCATTGAATAAGTACTTTTCTTTCAGGAGCACATTTCTCTTTAAGTCGTGCCTGGTAGGGAACACATTTGGCACCGGGCCATGTGTTGGTGACTGACTGGCTGACAAAGTGTGTGTGGGACGCTTTCCACTCTGGGTCGTTCCCCTCCCCCACCCTATCCCCTCCTGACTATACAGAGGCTTTCCTCCGCCACCCCTCGACCACATTCCTGCACAACCCCTCCCTGGAGCAGCCGTCAGCCCGCGGTGGGGGCTGTGACATCACACACATCCCACCACAAGTATCCCTTTTACTAGAAAGGCCGTGCTTGTCGTAGAAAGTAGGGTAGCAGTAGGAGGCTGTTGGAGAGTGGATGGGCCGGAGCGGTTCAGGGAGGGAACGGGCTAAAAGCGGACCCAGCCTGGCCTGTGTGTGTGTTTGGTGTTAGCGCGTGGTCTGTTTGTGTTATTTGCTTTGCAGATTATGTACATTTGTGCGGTACCCTAGAAGGAGCAGAGAAACCTACACTGTGATCCGACCTTGGAACAAGCGTTAATTATCGGTTGTCACTTGTTGGTAAGTGTGTGGTTGACTGCTCCGCTGTTTAATTCTGTGGACACAAACACACGACTGAATGTTCTTCTGCAGTGCCATTAGCTTACCTACCGGCTACACTCTAATCCTCCACATGGGAGCCTTTAAATAGTTGAATTATTAAACTGCTGGGGGTTATCCTTCGCTGTGTGGTCCTGGTGGTGATGGGGGGGACCAGACAATCAGATCACTGGCGTTAACCCTGACTCAGTGTGGATTGTTTGATACGGCGGACACAGACTGCAGGATGAGATCTGATATAAATAGGGTGTGTGGGTGGGTATGTCTATAGGATCAAAAAAATGTAATCATCTAACTGTTAATCTTGGCGGTGCGGGATTAGGTCTTGTCTTTGCTCGATAAGTCCTCTCTCTCTTTCTATCTATCTTTCCTGCTTAGTGCAGCGCTGCTTTACATTGCCCCCCCCTCCCCACTGTAAGCACACACTCTCTATTCTGGGTCCTTCACCACTCAACTCATTACAACGCGTGGACAAGAGGATTTTCAGCCTTGAGCCAAAGAATGGATATGATTAAGAGGGATATGACCAGGTTGTGTCGTTTGTTACCATGGCGTAGTGACCGGGAGGGAAGCCAAGATGTGCGTTTGAATCCTTCTTAGAAGTCACTTTTTCCCCCTCATCTTACAGGAAACTAAAACCAATCAGCGTTGTTTACCTGCCCTTTGTTGCAGCTGATTCAAGATGTCCTCGGAGTATTGTTGTGGTCCACAGTGTGTGTGTGTGTTTGTGTGCATGTGTGAGTCATCTGATAGGCAATAAGGAACTAGTATCTGCTTTTCGTCGTCCTCCGGCAGTTTCAGCCTTCATTGTGGCTCAAAGGTTGTGCTAATGCTTCATTAAGTACAGGAGATGACTAGAGAACCCACGCACATTTAAAAACACACAAAACCACACACTGATAGACACCCAACCATGCCATGAAATCTTTAACACTGTTGGCATTCTCACATCTCTCCACTTTTGTGCTTGTTTGTCATTTTCCACTTTTGCTCATTTTGAAAGTTACCATTACCACCACGTGTCTGTGCCAGTCTCTCTTTGCTGTGATGGGATAAGGATAAGGACTGGTGGGTGTGTGTCTTTGTGGGATGGAGGTGTGTGTGTGTGTGTGTGTGTGTGTGTGTGTGTGTGTGTGTGTGTGTGTGTGTGTGTGTGTGTGTGTGTGTGTGTGTGTGTGTGTGTGTGTGTGTGTGTGTGTGTGTGTGTGTGTGTGTGGGGGGGGGGGGGGGGGGGAGGAGTGGCGAGACAATGGTGCGGGCAGTGGGGCCGACGTGGGGCCAGGGACTCTCATTGTCCTCATAATGATGCAGAGCAGCTCATAGTTTGGTGGCGCTTTTGACAAGTGAAGAGACCTCACTCCGGCATGCCTGCGGAACTGAGTGTGTGAGAGAGCGGGATGGGGGGAGAGAGAGAGGTGGGCGAGCGGAGAGAGGGAGTGGATCCCCTTGTCGGTGGTTCAGAAAAGGGGCCTGATGATGATTGCGTTCTTCCTCCTTTTGTGCCGCAACGCAAGACGGCGTCCAAATCCCCAATGGCCCCGCAGCGAAGAGATGATTGATGTGTCATATAGCTGTTTTACTAGTTAGCCTAGATTCACAGGCACACACACACACACACCTTATGATGTGACACAGCAGGGGACTGAAGGGTAGCTAATGACTTTGAGAATTAGAGGAATCTTTTTTAAATGACTAAAGATAATATAACGTAATAAGTATACCAGTTCTTTAGTGGGCTGATACAGTACTGATCTAATTTGTTGTTCATGAGTGGATATCTCAATATGTATCTATGGAAACTTTTAACATGCCTCCCAAACATCAAGGAAAACTATTTGACCCATAAATCCAGCTTCGGTTTGTCTTGTTGTTTGGGTTGCTTCCAGGCCCGCCATCATTGTGTCTATGTATTGATATGTACGTTTTCACTGTATTGATGAGGACAGTGATTTATCTCTAGAAACCATTCACACTACTGAATCAACAAACCATTACATGATCCTCTTGGGGCCAACCTTGTTTTGTCAGTTATATTATTACCCTGTAATAAACGTATTTCTAAACTACTTCTAATATATATCTCCTTCGATATAAATGTATATTTGTATTTTTATCCAGCACTTTTGATCTTTCAGGAATAGTTTGGCCGGATTAGGCAGTGACTGCTGGCGATTTCCCTAATTTCACTCTTTCTTACTCTTGTGTTTTTCCGTGCAGCTGACAATTCAATTGTTGAACTTGAACTTGAATGAAATGGCACTGTGGCCAGGATCAACTCACACCGCTCACACAAATATACCCAGAATGCTTTGGTCGGTCTCTCAAAAAACGAGTTGGCCAACCTTTTGAAATATTCTAGGGAGGCATCAACGGACTCTTATGAAATACGTAGTAAGAGAAAAACTCAAAGAAAAGCGGATGTCTCTTTTGCTTACTTGGCGCCAATCAGACAAGCCTTAAATTCTGAACGCTGCGTCGCCGGTTGACAAATGACCTCTGGTGCCGAGGACTACAGCTGTGGACATCTCTGTATTTAGTCAGGAATGCAGCTAAAAAGTGAACAATGTGTTCAGCCACTCAATACTAATGGCCCAACGCACCATTAGGCTGGGGCTCTGTGGACCAGGGCCGGTCAGTAAGGCAGGGTTACCCTTGACCGCCTGTCTGCCTCTGACCGCTGTCCGGCCGGGGCTTCCGCCGCCCCCCCCCCCCCCCCCCCCCTCCTCCACAGTGAGCAACACATTAGGGCCACCACTGGTCAATGACCTGCATGGATTACCTCTCGGACAGATACCCGGGCAGAGGGCAGCCGATAAGAGATAGCTCCCTCCCCACTAAAAAAAACCCTCAAAAGGTCAATAATATTAACCTTTTATTCTTTTAACGATATGAAACCGCTGGACATTTATTAGCCAGCTGTGTGTTTGTATGTTTGTCAGTGACTGTATGCGTGTTGTGAGCACATTTGTACTTGTTCTTTACCTATAAGAAGGGCTTTTTTTTTCTTTATTCCCATTGCTAAAGCGTATGTTAGTATTCAGCCAGCCTATCGTAAAGGACGTTGATGCATTGGCTTCTCATTTGACACAACGCATGAGTGACTATTGATAGATCATTGTAATGATTTATTTTGTTTGGGGGGTGGGTGGGACATGTGTGAATGCGAACCACATGCGCTGGCACACACACATCGCACACACACATTTGTGCATGTGCACACGCACACTGCAGCTTTTTATTGGAATTCTTGGACCTCCCACATTCCTGCTTAGAAGGCTAATAGTTGCCGTGTGTGCTGCATTACATTCAGAGGGGAAAACACAACAGTCACTATCTCACCAAGCCTTCCCTCAGCAAATACTCATAGCGACGTGCAAAGGCATGCACGCCTTCAAACACAGACGCATTTTAACTACCTCCAAAGCATGGTTGAACCCGGCCCGAGACAAAACAGCCCACATACACTCACTACAGTCAAACAAAACCATTATTAGATCAAATTCCTTTCGTCTGCCATGTAGTAGAAATACAATTCAACATTGATCCATGCATGTTGCTTTTGTTCAAATCCTCAGGAGAGGGCTATGAGGGTTGTCGCTCCTACTGCCAGGAACACTTTAAACCTGTTCTGTTTGGATTTTATGCCCTTACACCTGAAACTGGATGAGAAGAACCAGGACTTACCTGTTCAGTGGCCTTAAAAGACTGTTTCAATGTACACCTCCTGTCTTAGTCCTGCAAAACCGGGAAAGGGATGTGACTGGCTCTAGTATTATGGCTTAAATCAGTATGCATGACAAGTTAGGAAATGCAGCATGAAACAACTCAGATTAGAAAAGAAAGTTATTTTTCCAAATTCAAAAGCTGCGTTTGCGGTGTGTGAGTGTGTGTTGGTCTTTATTGTAACATAGTACAGGCCAGGGAGTTAACTCAGGCACATTGTTGCAGCAGTTACTCAAGTTTGTCTGAAGTCACGTCAAGCCTGAAAGTATGAGGAGATGAGATCAGTATACTTTGTGTCACAAAGGGTACACACACACACACACACACACACACACACACACACACACACACACACACACACACACACACACACACACACACACACACACACACACACACACACACACACACACACACACACACACACTGGATGTTGTGTACTTAGTGTAATTAATACCCCTGATCTTCTCCCATTATTTATAGTAGTTTAGGTCACTCTGAGATCCCAGAGTGCTGTGTTAATGTGTTGCATCCCAGTCCAGATCAGAACAACAGGATTGGGCATTGTCTATGGCTTTAGCTCTACCTCAGATAACCTGGAATCAGCATTTATTGTTCTAACTGAACTTTAGGATTGGGATTATTGCCTTTTACTGTATCATACTTTAGAAGTACGGTATCTATTTTTCTTCATTCATTTAGATTAATGTAAGACCACAAGTCCAACACACTGCGTGTGAGTCTGTTACTTTGTGAAGTTGTGTGTTTCTCCATTTTCGCCATGTCCACAGTTTATGTGTGTGTGTGTGTGTGTGTGTGTGTGTGTGTGTGTGTGTGTGTGTGAGTGTGTGAGAGAGTCAGTGGGCACGGTCCATCCCTGAATCAGCGGGGAGGGTGCAGTGGTCCTCACCCCTGTCTCACCCCTGTGGTCCGGTGCAGTCCTCAGACCCTGCCTGCAGAAAGTCAGCAGTGTTGGAATAGTTCCCCTCGCTATTTTTATCTGGGAATCTGCCTGTTCGCCTGACCCAGGGAGAGAGCGATTGGAGGAGGGCAAATATCTGATCTAATTTCAGGGGATGGGAAGTCACCAAATGCACTTCTCAGGCAGCTGGATAGTGGCCACTGTGTGTGTGTGTGTGTGTGTGTGTGTGTGTGTGTGTGTGTGCGGGGGAAAGGGTATGGCTGTTTGCGAGAGTGTGTGTTTGGCAGTGGGTA
The DNA here is from genome assembly GCF_031168955.1 of Gadus macrocephalus. Classification (NCBI taxonomy): domain Eukaryota; kingdom Metazoa; phylum Chordata; class Actinopteri; order Gadiformes; family Gadidae; genus Gadus; species Gadus macrocephalus. The sequence goes on from NC_082392.1 coordinate 9,351,020, forward strand.
TTTTGGAGTGTGTGTTGGTGGGTGTGTGTGGTTGTACACTTGGCAGTCGTATCTTGAAATGCCGCCTGGCGCCACCTTTTACTTTCTCTCTCTTTTGACTCCTTTTGACTCGCTCCCTCTTTCTTTCTCGCTCTCCCTCTTTATTTCCCCTCTACATTCCCCCTCTCTTTTTCTCCCCTCTCTATTCACCCCATGTAAAGAATTTGAGATCAAATGGAAGTAGTTTTCTTTTTGCCATCTCTCTCACTAATTCTGTATGACTCTCTGTATCTCTCTTTCTCTGTATCACACTTGCTCTCTCTTAATATTTTCCATGTACAGACTTGTCGTGCATGTCATTCAGTGCGTTGGACTTTGAGCCAACTTTGTGTTGGAGAACGAGAGACTGACTGAGTAGGCAGAGTGAGAAAGAAAGGTGTGTGTGTGTGTGTGTGTGTGTGTGTGTTGTACCTCAAAGATACTCCCAGAAAACAATCATTTGTTTTGCGCACAGCCGCCCAGACCTCTCATCGGAAACATTTAAACACTTCCCTTGTGTATTAAATACACATATTCAATTAAAAGCTAGCCAGCTCTGTCTTAAATCCAGGGCAGTGGCGTGTCCCACACAAACAGAGCTGCTGCTTCTTCTTCTGCGCTTCCATGTGTGGTTGTGTATGTTTGTGTATTCAGCCACTTCAGCCACAGCCTAATTGCCAGCCGAGAAAGGCCTTCTGTTTGTCAGGGATAGCACCAGTGAACTTTGAATGTTTAGTTTGCTCTGCTCCATGCTCACAAAAACTTGCATGTGCGTCATGAACATTCGTGTGTGTGTGTGATACATTTAACGAGGACATCCTCTGTCTTCTATCAGTGGCACTGGCGACTGATGGATGTTGATTCTCCATTTGGGTGATCGGAAGTGTGGGCATCGTCTGGGGAACCCACGCACGCGTATGGTGGGATCGTTGCCAACCTGCCAGGATTGATTGGCTTTGTCTATGATCTATATCCTGCAGAACGCTACATCTCTACACCGCTCCTCTATACCGCTCCCCTCTATACCGCTCCTCTCTATACCTTGACTCCACTCGCTCGACCCATCCCTATGCGCCCCCCCCCCCCCCCCCCCCCATACCCCTCTCCATTGCTTGGCCATCATTTCTGTGCCACCAATCCATGAGCCAGTCCCCTGTGGCCTCTCCTCTTCCATTAGCTTCCTCCCCTACCTCCTCCTCTTCCTCCAGATCACTCAACCCCTACTCCCCAGCCTCTCTCTCTCTCTCTCTCTCTCTCTCGCTCTCGCTCTCTTGCTCTATCTCGCTCTCTCTCTCTCTCTTCCTCTTCCCCACCATCCTTCTTTACATTCTAGCTTTTCCAACATGGCCGCTGCACCCACAGTACAGAAACCTGTTTGCCCTTGACCAGTCCTGGCCTTGGGAAGGGGTTGTTGATAAACCCTGAAACTACAATCTGTCATTAATTAAGTCTGCTGTTGTTTCTACACATTCACACACTCAAAGTATCAAGTCCAACCGCTAACAGATTTCCTTAATGATTAGTCATAGAGAACTTGACTTTGACTTTACTTGCTCATCTTAAATGCAAATGAGTTCCTGCGCGTGTACAATCACAGTCACACTCACACCAAAACACACACATAGACACTCGGAGGCTCTCCATCATTCCCCAGGCTCCTGAGGGAGGATGTTATGGGAGTGACTCGCTCTCACTGCAGGACAAACATCAGACCCCGCTTGTTTCAGCCATCGGTCATCGGCTACTTTAAATCATAAGACTTCCCTCCTTCAGGACACTGGTGTTTTCCAAAGTGTGTTTTCCAAAGTGTGTTTTCCAAAGTGTGTGTGTGTGTGTGTGTGTGTGTGTGTGTGTGTGTGTGTGTGTGTGTGTGTGTGTGTGTGTGTGTGTGTGTGTGTGTGTGTGTGTGTGTGTGTGTGTGTGTGTGTGTGTGTGTGTGTGTGTGTTGGCCTGAGAGAGGCTGAATAATACATGGTATCATTGGATAAGTATTTATAGGGAAGCAACGTGATTAAACTTTTATGACAAAACTGGTCTTCGGTGCTGCCTAGCATATAGCATATCCTGTTCCTTTCCCGCTGAACGCAGCATGCAGCCACACACACGCATGCCTGCACACACGGGCATTCACATACACGCATTCACATGCACTATCCCAGCGGCCCACCAGTCCAGCTCACTAATCCAATTACTACTATAGAAGACCATTCCTCTCAATTGTATATCTTTCTTAGTAAACCCGCTTGTTTCTTTCCTACGCCGTATGCAGATGGTAAATCCTCCTAATCTTACTATAATACTTCTACTCTAATACCACTGACATCTAGGAAAGACATCTTAATAATTGTTCTATATCGTTTATCCGCTATATGTCTCTTTCCTTCAGATATTTCCAGTTTAGAGAGGTTTGTTTGCATCCCGGCCTCCAACTACGTACTCTAATCTTCTGTCTCATCTCCACAGTGGCATTCGCAAACCTGAATGCCTGCTGTTGTTTTTGTAACTTGTAATCCCTTCCTCTCCGTCTCTTCCCATACATTCTGATGAGGGCTTTCCAATCTCACACTGCCCTTTTCCTCCATCCCAAATATTTACATTCTCCCTCTACTCTGGTTGGCTGGGCATGACATCTGCTACAAGCAGCTTGACAATCCCTGTGTGTGTGTGTGTGTGTGTGTGTGTGTGTGTGTGTGTGTGTGTGTGTGTGTGTGTGTGTGTGTGTGTGTGTGTGTGTGTGTGTGTGTGTGTGTGTGTGTGTGTGTGTGTGTGTGTGTGTGTGTGTGTGTGTGCGCGCGCGTGTGCGTGTGCAGTAGTCCTGCTCTGGGTCATATTACTTTTATCCATTTTTAGAATCGGACGAGGCCATGTATGATATAACGACCGGGCAGGCTCATGCACACACACGCACACAGTGAGTGTTGTTTCAGGGGATTACAGCGTTTGATGAGAACAGTGAGCTGAAACCCCTGACGAGACTTCTGTGTGAGTGCGTGTCTATGTGAGTAGGGAAAAATGTGGCAGTAGAAGTTAAGGAGGTGGATGTAAGTTCACAAGGACATCAACTCGGAGTCACGTGAAAATGCAAGGAGCCGTTAGCCTAGCCTTGCTTAGCCTAGCCACGGCTGAGATGGAGAGACAGAGACACGGTGTGGCACTTCCCATGAAAACAAGAAGAAAACTAGTTGCAAGCACATGTAACGGCGTGCGGGAGGTATGCTAATGTAACGGCGGGCATGGATTACATGGGTAACAGTGTGCCACTGTGCGAGAGGGGTAGCGCTGGATGAATCAGGGGTCTGTTCAGCGGGAGGTTGTAGCGTTTGGCAGGGCAAGTGTGCAGGTCGCTAGGACTCCGGGAGTCCTCCTGAATCATTTCTGTCCCACAGCGCAGATTTCCTTTTAATGCGTTAGAGGCCCCGGCGCTGTGCCTTCTTGTTGTTCCCTCCCCGGCTTCACCTTGGACTGCCCAAGCATCGGTTATATACAACTTTTAGGAAAATCGTTTTTTATTTCGGGGCTTTTTTATTTTTTATGTGCTGCTACATCACCTAGACCTACACCTGCCTCGTGCTGCCCACTCACTCACACCACACACACTGGGGTCTTTGTGCTGCATTCTCAAACACCAGCCAACCACATGCACGCACGCGCACACACACACACACACACACACGTGCGCACGCTCCCATACACACACGCGCTCCCATACACAGCGTCCCTCCAGCTGGCACTGAGGCTGTGTGTGTTTGTATGCGTGTGGGTGTTCTCCTGGGAAGGTATTATACTTGTCTGACCCAAGTATTAGCATGTTGCCTCACAAAGCTATATAGAATGTGTGTGTGTCATTAATGCAGAAGGCGTAGATGCCTCATGGATCTATGTCACATCTATTGTGTGTGCGCACATTTCGAGGAGTGATCAGGTTTGGCATTGTACAGCTGTAATGCATCCAAGTTGTGTCTGAACGGGGAATCCCCCAGTCCACCCTACACCTGGGAACACTAATCTGATGTGAGCAATGAGTACTTTTAAAAGGTACGTAAAACAATGGATTTACATGCCTGTGTGCTTGCATTTGAGTGTGTGTGGTTGATCAGGGAATGTCCAACCTCCTCTCCTCTCCTGGCCCAAAGTTGCATTGAGTAAGGAATTACCTCATGTTGTGTACATGTTATACACTGTGCAGAATAATCAGTGTTTGTCCACGCAGCAACTTACATAACCCCGTCCAACAGTACACTGGAAGAGGGATAAAGTTCACGACTATCTCTCACATTCGGTTCCCTCTCTCTCAATGTGCCAGCTCACTTCCTTCCTCACTCATTTTTCTTCCTATTTATTAATGAATGTCCTGTCTCTCTTTCTGACTCTATCTCTGTCAGGCACTCTCTCTCTTCCTCCCTCCCTCCTGCCATCTCTCCACCTTGCCCTATGCCTCTGTGTTTGAAGAAGAGCGGTGCTGTACTGAAATATTGGAGGCCTTTCTGCCCTTTAAAACTCTTTGATCAGACGCTTTTATTTTGACGGCCCTGGCCACACACCCTTTTCCCTTCATGAAATAAAGCAGCGGATAGATTTTGGCGTTGGCGTTGCTAAATCAGAACAGATGTAAGAATCCAGTGTTTTAATTTCACATCACAGCACAAAGACTAACCCACATCCTCTTTGTGATAAAGATACGACCATGAGAAGGTGCCACTCGCTCTTAGTAAGGTAACCTTTATCACAAAAGATTCATGTTGGTTCCCTATAGCTCCCCTTCTGCATTATTAGTGATTTATTGTTATGATATGAATGTTGTCAGGTTTATGAGGTAGTTATTAAATAAAGTTAACCAAAGTACATCTGTGAGCATAGCCGTCCCGAAACCACTGAGGACCTGTTTTCTCTCAGACCTGTGTCATTTACAAGCTAGGAAGAATCAGTGTGAGACTGGCTGCCTTTAAACCTCTCTTCCTGGATAACTGGCCTACTGTCAGTGAAGGTTACATGATAGCGGAAATGGTTATGGCCGTGCAGATGAGGAGTACCTGAATAAAGAACATCAGACATCCAGTGATGATCAACACCTACAAGAATAAACCCGACAGTACCATTGTCAAGGCTCATCTCCGGTCTAGAGTACAGAATTGAAATGACAGCATCAGTTCAACAATCACTATACCTCTGAATTCATTCCCTAAAATCATGAGAGGGAGGGATTTTATATTCAGTATCAGCAAAACAGTGATTTAGTTGTAGCAAGACTGAGGCGGAGTGATGCAAGTCCCAGTCCTGTTTACTCTGCACATCAGCATTCATTGAAGGCCCAATACAATGATTCGGTCTGAGCTCACGTTTCAATTGAAAGAGCAGCATGGAACATTAACATTGTCAAAGAACGTTGAACAATTCACAAATTGTGACAGAAAATAGGACACAAGTAGTGTAGGAAATTAACGTCAATATAAAAATTGTACAAAGAAACATCTCTCCCCCCACCTCCTCCCCTCTGTCTGTGAGGTTACAACATTACCAGTCTCTATCCTCCTCGCTGCCTGGCTCTTGCATAACCGCCAGCCGGATTTGCGCCAGCTGAGAGAGAGAGAGAGAGAGAGAGAGAGAGAGAGAGAGAGACTGACTGACTGACTGACTGACTGACTGACTGACTGACTGACTGACTGACTGACTGACTGACTGACTGACTGACTGACGTGATCTATGCTTGTGCCCGTGTGTGTCTATCAGCGTGTGCTGTCTCAACACAGGCAGCACGGATAATCACTGTTTATCCCCCAGTTAGCATTGGGCTGCCAGGAGAGAGCACGCGCCTACAGCACGGCCAAACACAAACACGCACAACAGGGGAGACTGTGATGATGTACAAATTTGGACATTGAGGCCAAAAGCTCTCACAGAAGAGCAGGGACCACGAGCCTACTTGGCCTCACTTCTACTTTAAAGGGCTTGCACGGCGATACGCGCGGAGACACACACACACAACAAGGCACGCAGAGAAACATGAATTGAAGAACAAAGCTAAGGCCTGGGGAAGTGAAGGTTATTTTCTTGTTCTCGCTCTCTCCCCCTCTATTTTACTCTCGCTCTCTAATCTCTCACTCCCTCTTAAATGGACAATGCACCGGCTGGTTACGGTGTCGGGCGAGGTAAGAGTTACGTAAGGATGATCAACGCCACCTAATCAGCTTTAGGAGGTCCACTTAACGAGCTGAGGTAGGCAGGGAGGGAGAAGGTGGAGGGACGGAGCAGTGCGGGGTTGTGGCATGGGCAGTGGAATACAGAGAGTATGGGTGAGAATGGCTAAAGAACAGAAGAGGGGGAAATAAGTGGAGTATAGGAGAAAAAGAAAAAATATGCAGTAACACTGCATGTGTCCAGCCATTGTGTCTCTGTTTTATGATGCACACGCACACGTGCACACACTCACTCACACGTTATGCACTGCTCTCTTTGTCACTCACAAAACGGACTCCCATGCTGGTCTGTGTGTGTGTGTGTGTGGGGGGGGGGGGGGGGTTGTAGGCAAATAGAGCTTGCAGATGTGTACTTGCAGTCACTGCCCCTTATGTATGCACTAATATGGGTCAAAGGACAGGCTCATACTCCTGCCTGTGTGCACTTGCAACTGGTGTGTGTGTGTGTGTGTCATTCTGTGGATGTCTGTAGAGGTAAAGCAGGACTAGAGAGTACAAGACGTGCGTGTGTGTGCTGCGTACACAAAACGATTTGATTCTGAGTGACGGTTGCTTATTGCCATACCAACAGTGCTCTGACCTTTCTCTGAGCAATTAAAGCCACTAACAGGCTCTCTGAAGTACATCTCCTTTGTTTAAAGTACTGCATACACAGCTTCTACTGAATTATAGCATTTGCGGTGCTCTGACAATTTCATTTTTGGTTCTTGCTCACGGTGTGTTTAGGATTCTTGTTTTAAACGGCAAGTCTCAGTTGAATTCCATTCCTTCTTGGATGCCTTCTGATGGTAGGGCACAGCATTTACAAAACCACAAAGCTCATATTTGTTAGCATTCTCTGAGGGAAATTGGGCTTAATTATAATCTTCTTGGTGATTTCATATTCTCCTCCATCGTGATGGCAGACATGTTGGTCTGCTGCCTGTGCAGCCACCAAGACAGTGGTGCTCCAACTTGTGGGGTTCTAGTGATAGAAAATGTATTGGCTGCTTTACACAGACAGAATAGTATGTGGACGTAGACAGGGCTTTTGGTCTTTCAATGTGGCTAAATTTAGCGACGGCAGAATAATGGCAGGAAAAGGCTCAGGCCTGGACTGAGGGGGGAGTGAGGGAGGGAGGGATGGATGGAGGGGAGACGAGAAGCAGAGGAAGGAATCCGTTGCCGGCACTGGGTGAAATGGCGTGTATTTCTGGCGTGTTGCGTGCACCCTGCTGACGCACTGGGGCCACTGGGGGCTCAAACAAAGTCAACAAAAACCTGCCTGTGTGTGTGTGTGTGTGTGTGTGTGTGTGTGTGTGTGTGTGTGTGTGTGTGTGTGTGTGTGTGTGTGTGTGTGTGTGTGTGTGTGTGTGTGTGTGTGTGTGTGTGTGTGTGTGTGTGTGACGCGCATGGCGGGAACAGATTGCTCCTAGCAAACTGCAGACGAGGGACGATGAAGAGGTGGGTAGCGGCGCTGGGGTCGCTGAGCCGTGCCCGAGAGAGGGAGGCGCTGCAGCCACGCACACAGAGAAGTGGGTCAGGAAAACACTCTCACCACAAAGTCATCAGGATGCTCCTTTTGCACTTTTCTGTTTACAGACCATAATGTTTGTAATACTTTGTCAGCATGGTGTCCCCCGGTCTAGGAATGGTGGGATTCCATTTCTGTCTTTCACGCCAACGTGTGTTTTCAACAGCCGCTGCCCGCTCTCTATTCACATGGAAAATGGTCTTCTTCATATTTTGTTATTTGTTATTTGTTATGGTATTATTTGGTATTTTAAGATTATTGTATTTATGGGGGCTAGCGCTGTCTTGGCAGTCAGAAGAGTACACAAAAAAAAAAAGGGTTAAACTATGCAAATAAATAACTGGTAGTCAACTGCCGAATAACTAACTATTGTATGTTCAGACTGTTTCCAGTGTTTGATGCTCAAATAAAACACTGGGAACAAAATGCAACTAATGTGTTAATCTGTAACAGCTATTAGATGGGGTTAACACACTCAAAGCATGTTTGTTTTCATAGTAGTATTAGAAGTTTAATTACGTTCATGCGAAAGCCAGCCTTCCTCTACCATTGTCATCCCTTTCTCTAAACTACGTTGTACGTACCTATCTTTGGCCCAAAAGTAAAATTGTTTGATATAGGGAGTATGTCTTCATTAAAAAAAAAACGTTCATAGTATAGTTAACAAAAGAGAGGACGCAGAAGCTTGTTTCAAACGGCCAAGATTAGGGTTTGCAGTGCACCCGAATAAAAGACATGATGTATGTAAAACGAGGTTGAAACATATCAAAGGACGAACCCACGTCTCCTTTCCTCTCACGGGCCGTGGTGATGCAAGGCCTGGGCGGCAGCCTGCTCCGGCCATAATCAGAGTAATGACCCGTCCATTAGTGCTGCGGAGGCTGGAAATTGCTCCCAGCCTCGGTGTCACCTTTTCCCCCAGGCGGCAGGAAGGTGTCAGGGACAACAGATCCTGTTGGTAGGCCTCTCTCCGCTCCCCTGTTTACTCATCACCCCGGGGGGCTGTTTAGAAAGACGGGACACTGGCTCTCTCCACCCTCAGACCCAGCCTTTCCCAGAGGCACACCCACTCTACCTGCAAGGTGTGTGTGTGTGTGTGTGTGTGTGTGTGTGTGTGTGTGTGTGTGTGTGTGTGTGTGTGTGTGTGTGTGTGTGTGTGTGTGTGTGTGTGTGTGTGTGTGTGTGTGTGTGTGTGTGTGTGTGTGTGTGCACCCCCCCATGTCTCCATGTGTGTGAGTTTGCATATCTGTGTGTGTGTGCATGTGAGGGGTGTAATATAGATGGTGAGTATCGCCATGCAAGTTGTCGCAAGAATAGTGAGAACAACAGCTCTCCCCAGGGCCGGTTACCAACCCCATACTCACGTGGAGTTGAAACAACACTTCAGCACTCATAACAAGACCTACACACGCACGCACGCGTACACAAACACACACGCAAAGCATATATTTATAGATATTATACTTGCTGAGAACACTTTATTGACTTGTAATTCTTATTTTTAGGTTGCATTCAGCGGGACACTGCCAACGTGTTAGGGTTTATTCAATATATCAAAGGTGTCAGTCAAATATACCCCCCTAGCTGGAAAGTAGGGCCGAATACACTATCCTGTTGGGACTGATTGTTCAGGTCAGGTGGCCGTATCCCTCTCTTCCACCAACCTCCAGCCCTGGTCTCTGCACCCTGCTCTCAGAATGGTAATCTGTGTTGGAATGTGCTGGCTTCAGACAAAGCATGCCTGGCCCCAGTAGTGATGCACAACATGTCCAAGTCATGCGCCTACTCCAGTATGAATTACTATGAAAAATATCCACCTGCAGACACTGCATTGTGATATTGACAGTCACATTCTTGCATTTTTTTGTTTGCATATAATGCATATAAATGGTGAGGTTAACATCGGTAGAATGTGTTGAGCCTACGTATGCTAACCTTCGTTGAAAGGTCCACAGTAGGAGAGCCAGTGGGTGTCTGTTTAACACAGTTGGATTGAAAATACAAAAATACCAGTCACGACACCTCGATCGCTAACATGGGCTGCAGCCGCGTGACCAAAAAAATCATCTGCTTCATAACGTTGTTAACATGGACCTCCGTGTTTAGAGAGAGCGAGAGAGAGAGCTGTAACATTATTCTCTGCGTGGCATGTTGTGTTTAGTTGTTGTCGTGCCAGCTTGTTACCGAAGTGCTGCTGGGCTTGGTTTAATTCTTACGTGTGGGTCACCTTGAGCCTCACGGGGTGAAACTGTTCTCTCTCATCCCGTGTGCACACACACACACTCAAGCACTGACACACACACACAAACTTGTGCACACACACACACACACACACACACACACACACACACACACACACACACACACACACACACACACACACACACACACACACACACACACACACACACACACACACACACACACACACACACACACACACACACACACACACACACACAGAGAGAGAGAGAAAAACACAAAAACTGACACACGCACACACAAAAAATTACGGACACGCACACACAAGGACACGCTCGCGTCCGTACATACTTTCTCTGCTGTGCTGCTCAGAACTCTGTCTCTTCACGACTACCTGTTGCTGGCAGATTGCAGCTCTTCTCTTCGTTTCTCTCTCTCTGTCTCTGTCTCTGTCTCTCCCTCTCTCCGCTCCCCTTTCTAATAACTGTTCTATTTGAGTCCATGTTCTAGGCTTGAAATGATTAATTGTCGTTTATGCATTATTTTTTTGTTCTGTTTGTTTCTGGGGTTTATTTTTAGGGCCTTAAGTGTCTGGTTGCTAGGAGACTGTGTCCAAGAGAGACGAGAGAGGGAGAAGCGAGGGAACAGAGCATAGTTAGCCTTGTGAAGGCTGTATCACAAACACGCTCACGTACTGAGTCAGCACTGACACACACACACACACACACACACACACACACACACACACACACACACACACACACACACACACACACACACACACACACACACACACACACACACACACACACACACACACACACACTCTCTCACACTCTAAATGTACACATCCCGGCTGCCTCCGTGAATAGCTGTTATTGTGAACTTGTTTTCCAGGTGTGTGTGACTTGTCCTTCCCCCTGTACTGCTTGTCCCTGTGTTTGTACACACGTGTTTCCCCGCTGCACAAGCACCTTCCCCGAGCACGCGCGCACCACCTCCGGCGAGCGTCTGTCTTGAGTGTCGTTGCTCATGATATAACTGCCCACCCATTCTCTCATCAAAAACACATTCGCTGAAGTTCAACCGGTGCCCAAGCACCATGTGTCCCCACTTTCTTGCTCAGTTTGACATTTCAAGCAGTTTTTCACCCTTCCGTTTAGGAATTATCCATCTGTTACCAAGGGCACATCCCTCCTCCTGAGCAGCATGGCAGGATGTGTTGTTTTCAAGTGAACAGTTGCCCAATCAAATACCCTGTTGGCCTGTTGGCCTGCGCTGGGTCGGACGGTCTCCTGGTGTAAAAGGATTGGCAGCAGTAGATCGAATGTCCAAGAATTAAAGACGTACTGGAATACATCTGAAGCACGCGTGCACACACACACACACACACACACACACACACACACACACACACACACACACACACACACACACACACACACACACACACACACACACACACACACACACACACACACACACACACACACACACAGGAAACAGACCTGTTGTTGTGGTACATAACAGTGGCTGATTTCCTGTCCTGCTCTAAGTGGCACATTCCAGGAAACTCTCCCACTGTAGTGCCACCCAACTCTCTCTCACACACACACACACACACACACACACACACACACACACACACACACAGCAGAGAGAGCAAGCTTAAAATGTGTTGCTCTTTGGCCACCCCTCATTGTCATCCTTGCAGAATATGACCCCGCAGCCCGTGTGGAGGTAGGGAGTGCAAGCGATGTGCTGCTGGAGGTGAAGTGTTAAAAGGCTGCTTTGTGCCAGGCGCTTGGCCCGAGCAGTCCATTAACGGTGGACTGTGATCTTCAGGGAGAGCGGGTGGGCCGCTGGGGCACAGGGAGGCCCATCTGGAGGTTGTGGGGGAGGGGGGTGACGGAGGCGCCTGTGGTGGACTGTTGCATCTATGTGTCAGGCCTCACTTGTCACAAGTTGACTAGGATCAGAGCTATGGGACGACCTCGAGAAAATTCACATGTCTATATTTGATCTGTTGAGTTTTTGTATAAATATATTTCATGTACTTATTCCTCATCAAAGCCGGTCTAAAGCATTTTATTTTAGCAGCACTTTGTAGATTTAGTACTTGTATGTCATTTGAGTATTTTGTATGTATTTATTTTCTGATGTCAAAATGTAGGTTCTCTATGTTGGCTTCAGCAGAAAGGCTGCTCCAATGAAGAGGAACGCCAGGTGGGATAGAAAGATTGCTTTAAGACATCGGTAAAGCTAACCCAGTAGAAATGCATTAGCACCGAGGTGAACTTCCCCAATGGAAATGCATTGACACTGAGGTGAACTACCCCAATAGAAATGCATTAACACAAAGGCGAACTTCCCCAATAGAAATGCATTAACACGAAGGTGAGTATCCCCATCCCCAATAGAAATACAGTACCTCTGAACTCTCACAGAGGTAAGCGGCAATTTAGCCCACATAATGGTTTATACTAACATGGAAGACACGGCTGCAGTCCAGCATCTAGTGTGGTAGGAGGAAAGAGGAACAACACATGAGGTATAGCTTTGAATGGTGTGGATTATTTAACATCAGGAGGAAAACCCTTGGTGATGTCCCCCACAGTGTGAGTGGCCCCATAGGGAAAGTGGTGTGTCATTACCTGGCTTCACTCAATTAAAGTTTCAAATCAAACATAGATTGGGTTACAACCATTGTGTGTGTGCGTGTGTGTGTGCGTGCGCTATTAGGGGAGAACGTTGGTGAGGGTAAATATACCTCCCAGCATCGAGGGAGTGACAGTACTCATCCCTCCCACTGACACAATATTATTCTGCTGCTTTTCAGACCCTCTGGGAAGCATACACATAGGCAGCACACGCATGCACACACTTGCATAAACATACATTGAAAAAGAGATGCGCACATGCACGCACTCAACCACAAGTCACCCTGCTGCAGAGACCACTGCCTCTTTCAGTCCCCTAGTTCCCTTGTGGGAAGTGTGTGTGTGAGTGTGTGTGTGTGTGTGTGTGTGCGTTTGCGTGTGTGTGCGCAGGCTCTTTTGGGAGCTCCCATGTGAGGGACTATCTGTTTGGTAGAGATGTTGCTAGTTACATGGGCTGTGGTTGGAGTGTCTTTAGCTTTCCCCGGGGGTCCACCGCCAAACCATCACATCCCCAGAGAAGAAAACACCCTCCCCTCTCTGCCTCACTCCCTCTCTCCCTCCTCCCCTCACCTGCATCCCTATTACCCATGAAAACAGCAGGGCCTGTCCCTTATTACCCTCTACCCACATGTTCACGAGTTGGACTCTGCGCATCTTGTTTTCGCTACACTGAGTTCCTCAGTGAGATGTGTACTTCTTCAGTCTTAATAGCATATAAGTATTGTTTGATTTAACCTTTACTTTACAATGTACCCTAAAAGAAAAGGCGCCATCCCATTGGTGCAATCTGTTTCTATGGACACAGTTCGTGTCCCACGTTTTCTCTGCAATCTATTCCAGATTTCAGGGGTGAAATCATTTACACTCCTGAAATGTGTTTATCTGTCTATCACATTATACTTTTGTGTGTGTGTGTGTGTGTGTGTGTGTGTGTGTGTGTGTGTGTGTGTGTGTGTGTGTGTGTGTGTGTGTGTGTGTGTGTGTGTGTGTGTGTGTGTGTGTGTGTGTGTGTGTGTGTGTGTGTGTGTTAATCTATTTTTGGTCCCTTCAAGGCCACTGAATCCTCATTCTCTTCCTCTATCTCTCTCTCAATCTCTCTCTATCTCTTTCTTTCGTAAGTTGTATGCGTCCCTCGATCTATATGTTCTTATGGTGGTTACACAGCCTGGGGCTGGGAGAATACATATGACGTTCATGAGTAGTGCTACCACTGGGGTCCTTCACAATTGAATGTAAACATTATAATAACAGCAATTTCATGTTCTCTTTTCACACTATTGTGTTCTATCAACTTTTTACAATGCACTTACTTTTTCGCTCTATTTCCTCAATGTAAACACGATCATCTTAAAATGTATGTTCTATTTCAGATGATCCTTCCAATAATATTCCCCGTTGGTTCCTTCTCTCACCCATTATCTAATTCATCTACCTCCTCCAACTCCGTCATCTCTCTCTCTCTGTCTCTCTCTCTATCTCTGTCTCTGTCTCTGTCTCTGTCTCTCTCTCTCTGTGTCTCTCTGTTTCTCCTTTAGTATTTACCTAATGAATGATTAATAGACTTTGTGGGAATAGTCCAGACACTCGAGGCACCATGGTCTCCCATAACATCTCTCCCCCCCATCCTCCCCTGAAACTGCAGTAGCCCAACCATTTTCTTTTTCTTCCCTCTCTCTTTTTTCCCTCCCTCCCGTCTCACAACCTGCCTTTCTTTTATTCGGTGCCAGTCTTTCTCCGCCAACACCTCCAGGCCTCATCCAGCCACTTGACACTCACAATTGCACTATCTTTCACACACACACACACACACACACACACACACACACACACACACACACACACACACACACACACACACACACCAGTGCAGTGTGTTGGACAATCACCATTTGTTTCATAAACCTAACGGCATTAAACTCCTTCGTAGACACTACACAGACACACACACACACACAGAGTTTGCGGTTGTGTTTTCCTCACATGCACGCTGAGGTGTAAGCAGCGCAGAGGTCGGCCAGCAACTGTGCACCACTGTGGCCCCCTGGAAAAGCCCTGAGTCTGCAGCTCCCCTGTGAGTCTGGCACGCCTCTGCCAGTCGACTAGCTGCTGACTAGACCCCCGCCTCGCCTCCTCCTGCTCCTCAACCCTCACTCTGTCTGTCTCCCTGTAACCCTGCCTGTCTCTCTGTCAGCCGCTCCGATCGTCTGCCTCCCTGATCGTAACCCGGTCTGTTTGTCCGACTTCCAGTCCGCCCATTTCTTCCTACTTCCCATCATCTTCCACCCCCCCCCCAACGTCCTGTCCCGTCTCTCTCTCTTATCGCTCTCCCAGCGGTCTAAACTTGACATCTCAATCCTGGGCTTGAAACTCAGCGATGCAGCAGGCGATGGTGTGTGTGAGAATGTGCTTAGAGCAACAGCAGGGGCCTTAGGTCAAGAGGTTCACAAAGTGGCAACACACAGGTAGAATGACCCAGTCGGCCACATATTGTGTGTGTGTGTGTGTGTGTGTGTGTGTGTGTGTGTGTGTGTGTGTGTGTGTGTGTGTGTGTGTGTGTGTGTGTGTGTGTGTGTGTGTGTGTGTGTGTGTGTGTGTGTGTGTGTGTGAGATGGGGGCTGCGCTTGGCCCATCAGGCCTGCCTACGCTCCCCTGTGTATGTCATGTCATTAGAGTGGCAATGTTGAGGCAATGATGCCATCACCCGGTCCATAGCACCCTCTCCGTATTTCTTTCTTGCTCCATCTCTCTCTCCGGCTCTGTCTCCGTATGTTTTCCTTTTAGTATTTTCGCGCCAACACTTTCTTTACCCCATTGCGTTGTAAGTGTCATTTTTGTTTGGGCGGAGGCGGGGTCCTGGTAGGACTGGTGTGCGTGATACATATGATCGTACAAAGAGATGCACTGCTGCAAGTGAAAAAAATGACAGAAGCGGACGAGCCCCATCTGCAGCCATAGAGAGAGAGCGGGAGAGGATAGAGAGGGGGCTGACAGAGATGGGTGAGGAGGAGGGGAAGGGTGGGAAGATGGAAGGGGGTGAGGAGAGAGAGAGGAGGGGGGCGAGGAGAGGATGGAGGAGGGAGAGAGAGAGAGAGAGAGAGAGAGAGAGAGAGAGTGGGAGAGGAGGGGGGAGAAAAGAGAGGCGATCTGACCTGGATGACAACAGACTAACAGACGCGCTATGATCTCATCGCTCTCCACACCCTTCCAGCCCCTCACCCCTCCAGCCTCTTCCTCCACTCCAGCCATTGTCTCCATCTCTCTTCCCACTTTTGTTTCCCACTCACCCTCGCCCCCTCTTTCTCCCTCCCTCTCTCTCTCTCTCTCTCTTTCTTCTCTTTGCCCCACTTGTCCTACAGCTCACCCCATCTCGTCTTCCCTCCTTGTCTTTCACCCCCACCCATCCGCCACTGCTTTTTACCACCTGCCCCCCACTCATCCCATATTCACAACTCCTTATCCCTCCCTTTGCACACACACACACACACACACACACACACACACACACACACACACACACACACACACACACACACACACACACACACACACACACACACACACACACACACACACACACACACACACACATTGTGTGTGTATTGTATGTATAGTGTTCTGGAGCAGAGATTAGGTGCACCCGTATCCTCAACTCTCCAACTCAGCATTACATTATTGATGATCTGTGTGTGTGTGTGTGTGTGTTCTGTGGCTTCTCTACATTGTGTAATGGCTATCTAGTGTCTCCCCCAGGAGAAAGGGAGGGAGGGGCAGTGAGAAGGAGCACTGAGGTCAGGGAGGTTAAGTGGGGGGAGGGGGGGTGGTGATTAGGTCATGCTCTTGTGCCTTATTCAGAATCTCTGTCGCTGTCTCGCTGTGTGTGTGTGTGTGTGTGTGTGTGTGTGTGTGTGTGTGTGTGTGTGTGTGTGTGTGTGTGTGTGTGTGTGTGTGTGTGTGTGTGTGTGTGTGTGTGTGTGTGTTTTGTCCTACTCTATGCATACAGTCATTCTGACTGCACACATATTTGCTTTTTGGGTATGCCGATGAAAGAGATTTGTGTGTGTGTGATACCGATCCAGTGTGAGTCAGGACAGCTCGGCCCGCGGCAGGCTCAGGGTGGAGAGCAGGACAAAGACACCTGTTCTAACTCCCCCGGTCTCCACATTCCTCTTAACATAATCCCCATATCTGCTACACACACACACACACACACACACACACACACACACACACACACACACACACACACACACACACACACACCTACAGTCACACACACAGTCACACACATGCTTGCAGAAGCATACTCACGCGTACAGCAATACCCAAAACAAAACAAACGCGCAACCACACACATATGTACATTTGTTCGTACACACACACACACACACACACACACACACACACACACACACACACACACACACACACACACACACACACACACACACACACACACACTTGCACAAACAATCCGCAAACACACACAGAGACACATACTCTCCAAGTGTATCAGTCAAAATAATGTGTGCAACATTGTTTAAGAACTATGCAAAGACAAGGTTTATAGATCACATTAGCTTTTCGATGGTATGGGCTTTGATTGGAAAACTGAGGCGTTACATCATGCTATAGGTATGCGTTACCAGCAGTCTCTCACACACACACGCATGTCATGTTTTTCATGGAATAATGAGTAGCCTGTGGTCCTCTGTGCTTTAGGTAGAAATCGTCTCCTTGTTCCTATTCCCACACAGGCTGGCTGCCAGTCAAAGCAGTGCCTTGAGTATTTACCAGAGATCCATTTCACTCGATGACCTGAAATGTGATGCTTGCGAGTGGGTGTGTGCGCGATTGTGTGTGTGTGTGTGTCCGGTCGGAATCCTGTGTCTGTCGACCTCTGCGTCCTGTGCCAAAGTCAAAGTGATCATTATAGAGGCGTCAACACACACACACACACACACACACACACACACACACACACACACACACACACACACACCCCCTAACATCCAGTATTTCTCTGTTGTCCTGTTTTGTTCATATCTGTTTATTCTTGTTTTCTAAGCGTTTTGTTTATTTACACATTCAACAGATTCATTCACACTTGTTAGGCCTGCCGTCAATCATAGTTAAATCCCAGTGTCCCGCGTTGCATCTCCCTCCATCCCAACGTTTCTTATTTTTAATCCATTCGACTGTATTCCAGACACAGGCCCTATGTTGTGACAGGGTTGACTCACTATTATTGGTAGGTGTGTATTTTTCATAGGCGTGCGTCTGTTTGTTATTGTTTCAGCGTGCGGCTATAGGCTAGGAGCGGGTGCTCTTTGTGTCGGCGGGTGTGAGGATGAAGAGGAGTGTTTGTTTTTAAAGCAAACACCAACGGAAAGACATAACGGAGGAGTAGGAGGAAAGTAATGTTTGTTTTCCCCATTTGGAGCTTCCTCTTACCTGCACACAACTGGAAACCGGACTGACTAAACATGTGAGGGCCTGCAGTAACATATTGCTCTGTTCTGAATCATTGTCAGAATGAATTGCATTCAATAATACTACTGCTGCATTATTGTTTGCACTGCAGTGGCCGATCATGAGTTATCTTGGTATTAAGTGTTGTCTTACTTGAGTCAAGGTCATGAAATTGAATCTGATTGGTCCGTTACGTAAGCTAGCAAGCAGTCAACCTGTCCTGATTTGCCTCCAGCTTCAGAATGAGTTATTTAGTTCATAGTCAAACATCATCTTACACCTTAGCTCCCTCGTCTATATTCTAGTATATTATATATGGTGGAGTCTGGACATGATGGTGGTATATGGATGTGTAGGAGAGGAAAACTAGCCATCCTGGGCATGGAAATGAATTAATGAAAGTTGAGGAAAAAAATATATGATACATGGTAAGGAGATTGACAGTTCCCTGTAGCATAGCTTAAGCATTTGAACTTTTCGCTAGGATAAGACCCAAAAGTGTTGAGGGACGCCCACCTTCGTCTTTGCAGTGAATAAGATCAACGGTTTACAGTGTTTCCCAGAGAAATTTTGGAGACTATGGGGGGACCAAGCGATTGTTGACGGGGGGGGGGGGGGGGGGGGCGAGGAAGGAGCGATTGTTGACGGGGGGGGGGGGGGGGGCGAGGAAGGAGCGATTGTTGACGGGGGGGGGGGGGGGCGAGGAAGGAGCGATTGTTGACGGGGGGGGGGGGGGGCGAGGAAGGAGCGATTGTTGACGGGGTGGGGGGGGGGGGGGAATGAAACCCCCACTGAAGTCCGTAGGTTCACTACAGACAGAGGGTGCTCCATCACATATTGACACAGTGTTTCCCACAGACATTTTGGAGACTATGGGGGGGGGGGGGGAGCGATTGTTGACGGGGGGGGGGGGGGGGAGGAGCGATTGTTGACGGGGGGGGGGGAATGAAACCCCCACTGAAGTCCGTAGGTTCACGATACATGGATGCTGGTCTTATGCTGTTAAGGTAGTGCTCATACGTTAATGCAAAATTCCGAATGTCGCGCTCTCTCTATTTTTCAGGCAGACAGCCGAACTTCGTGCTCTCATGCAATCCCAATGAGAGCGACACGAACTTCGTCTGAGCAAAAAAATAAATAAATAAAAAAATAAAAAAATCATGTGCACGCAGAGACTATGGCGGCCGAAATTAGACTATGGCGGGGCGCCATAGTCTCATCAATGTGTGGGAAACACTGGGTTTAACAAGATGTGCTGGGAAGGTGTAATGCATATTTCACTAAGGAAGTGTAGGAGCTGGCGGAAGGGTCAATAATGTACAGCGTGGTGCAGAACCGGATCTCTGTGTGGGTACGAGCCATTAATCGACGGCATTCAGAGCGATTCATATAGATTGTCCACTAATGCCGAGTTGCTTAGCCGACGTGCTATTGACATTATAAAGTGTTACGCAACAGCGGTTAAATGGTAAAGAGTGACCCAGCACTGCAGAGAGGGATTATCTGGACTACCCCTGGCCCTCTGTCCTCTGAACAAATCCATTGACAGAACTGAACAATGGTAATCTGTTGATCGAGGCCTCTTGTCTTTGTCAGGACCACTGTGAGCAACGTCACAGTGGACGTCCTTGCTGATGTGAGCTTGTAATGTAAGGCTGGAATGCTGTGCGTGGGTCGAAATTAGTAATGAACCGCCCTCTGTGTTGCTTCTGTATCATCCACTCTGTGACAAATATTGGTTTGAGGTTGATGATGGTGGTGAGCTCCGAGGTTATTATTGGGTGGCTCCCTGGGTGGTTCAATGTTCATTTTGTAACAGTCCTGATGGCCCTGGTGTGTCGCATCCTTTTTGATGAAGTAGAACGTTGGCCCACAGACACACACACACACACACACTAACGCAAACACACGCACACACACAGTGGAACATGTTCTCATGACACCCTTTCAAGATGTAAAGTCCTTGTAAACGTGCATTTGGACGGCCGCGGGGGGTGTGTATCACACATCACACATGCTCACAGCAGATAGTCATGAGCCCGCCGGTGTTTCCATCCGCCTCCTCCATGCTGCATGGAGGAGAGGAGGGGGGGGGGGGAGGACCTGACGAGTGGCTGCGTGCTTTCCTCCCATCATTGGAAAGATGATGGGGCCTTTGCTCCACAAAGCCCACTAATACCATAAGTGACTTTCAATGCGATGTCCATAATGTCTGTGTTGACTGTAGCCTACTTGTGAGACTATTGTGGGCTTTGCTTCTGTGATTATGCAAAGCTTTCCTCATGACATTTTTTCTATTTAGGTACAAAACCTAAACCTTCTATTTGCGTAGACAAGCATACAACAGCATGTGTGTTTGTACTCCGATTGCCCACACATTCCTTCACCATCGCAATACATCTGATAACACACAGAAAAGATGCTCTTTTGCCGTTAGACTTGCTAGAGGGATGTAGACAGACGTGTGAAACGCAGCGTACTAACATGAGGGTAGGGTGTGAGTCACACTGGGTTGATTATTTATTATCAACCCAGTAAAAATGTTACTCAAAATATGTTATAATAAGACCATTGTCGCCAATGACTGAAGAGTTTACCGAAGCAAGCACTGACCGCAGGTTTTCTGCCAACCCGTAAGGTCGTCGGTTGTATTCTCATTTGAAGCGTCGAGCTGCCTCTGAACAAGACGCCTGGCCCTCGCTGCCCCAGCACTCCAGGCTCCTGTCTTACCTGGCCGACCCCGTGAGGGTGGGTGGGTGGACGTGATTCATCCATTGCTAAGCAGGTTGAGTGGCCGCCGAGGATGCAACTGATCAGGATTGAAGCGCCATGCAAACACAGTCTATTCGCCGCTCCTTCCCCGGGCCCTGCTGCCTGTGTGGCGTGTGTAAATGGTGACGGAGGCCGCACAACAAAATGTCCTTGGCGGTAGGGAAGGGGCAGGGTGAGGCATGCCAGGGCAAGCAGCCTCCTCTGGAAGGCCGTAATCCCCCTTCTTCTCCTAGACCAGACACCACTTACCTGGAATAACTACCAGCTCTGGCTCTTATGTGTCATCTCATTGTAGCGCCACCCCACCCTGCCTGGCACCTGCGCTCCGCGCCTGATTTACACCGCTCAGCGAAACACGCCTGCCAAGTTTCCTCGTGTGTTAGAAGATGTCTTTTATTAGTGAGTCAATGCACGCTACCGGTGATGCTCATCCAGTTCTCCTTGTTGGCGCTACTAAAAACGTCCCATCCTCTCTTCCTAAGCGCACACTGTTATGGATTTCAAACACGGTTGTCGTTTTACAACGTGATCGGTTCACCCAGCTGTTCCGGTCTCCATGCTAAACCTTCCTCCTCTCCCCCTCCTTCTCTCCCTCTCGCTCTGCTTCTCCGACCCAGGTTTCGCCTTCCCAGACTGGGCCTACAAGCCCGAGTCGAGCCCCGGGTCCCGGCAGATCCAGCTGTGGCACTTCATCCTGGAGCTGCTGAGGAAGGAGGAGTACCACGACGTCATCGCCTGGCAGGGCGACTACGGGGAGTTTGTCATCAAGGACCCCGACGAGGTGGCCCGTCTCTGGGGGGCCCGCAAGTGCAAACCGCAGATGAACTACGACAAGCTGAGCCGTGCACTGAGGTACGCGGGGGGGGACACAGGGGAGGGGGGAGGGGAGTTGTTTACTTTGTGTCGGGGTAGGATGTCGCCACAGGCGTCATGTAGGTGAGGTTGTAAGCCAATGAGATTTCACCATATTTCTAAATCGTACACTGATGTGAACTGAACAAGACATGGCTGTGGTATTTGAATCCTCATTTGTTATAATATATGGACAGTGAAATACTTAATAGATGGGCCTGAATAGGATTTAATGTATTACTTTATCGAATTGTGTGGAAAACCTGGAAGTCACACAGAATTACATAAATACACCCATTCCAACAAACACCTGCATAGCACGCAAATATCCACCAGAAATCACTTAAGCCCAATCAAGCAATTACCCTGTGTTTGTGGAATAAGCAGCAGCTGTGATCCTTGGCCCCGCAGCGCAGGGGCCACCACTGATTTGATTGAGGCCGGACTTCACGTGGAACCAGTGGGTTAAACCAGGTCCGTCTTACACTCCCAGTCTATTTATACCCCCTCATCGGCGGAGCAGCCAACTGGTTCCTACCTGTTATAGCGCTGACGCCAGCCCTATTCTCAGAGAGGGGTCTACCTTCTTAAATATAGCACCCAGGTCATCCCACGCAGATGTAGTCTGGGCTAAATGGGAGCACAGCAGCCGGGCCAAGCCCCTCGACGTGTGAGGGTGTTGCCCCAGGGACATGCTTGGCAGGGGCTGCGGCCTGGTCTGACTTGGGGCTGGGTGGATGACTTCTGGTCCTGGGGACTGGTGTATGCTTTTGGGGGATTAGGAATGGCATGTGATGGGTCAACCTAGAGTCTATCAATGGTGTTGCTGTAATACATGAATATGCAATTATTATGTTCATGTTTCTGTTCTCGTGGTTCTTTTTCGAGAAGATATCAGTGCTGCCAACTTATCTAAATGAGCACTCAAACACAAGTCAAACACATAGACATAACGTGGACACACCATGCAAAACCTCAGACCACACTTTAAACATTAGAGCAGATAAGAGACTGGAGAGCTCGGGTGATTGCAGATGGTGTGATGATTGTATAAAATGTGGTTGGAATGCAACAATACCAATGGAAACACGCTAAATAATGTAAAAAAGCAAATGCTTGAAAAAAAAATTGTACGCTTTTGACTGTCCCTAAAAGGACCCACCTGTGTTTGGTGATGGTGTTTTGAATAATTGATGCTTGCGAGCGATCAATGGTATTATGCGTATTAGTGTTACATTATACATGACACTGGACACCGTCGGCTGTGGCGCGCAGCATCGGTGACATCACGCATCCACGGGTATCGCTTCTCCGCTATCGCCCGGCCCGCTGCGGTTAGCCTCGTCCTCTCCCTGTAGCTAGCCTCTTCACATCCGCCCCACCCCCCGTCAACACAGGAGCAAGAGGTCCTGAATAAGCACTCTAATGTGATAATAAACAACAGCGCGTAGGCTGCTATGGGGAGGACATTTGCATTGATTTGCTGAGTTCAGAGTGGACGGGCTTACAGTGTTTCACTTACCGCGCAGTCTGCTGCGGCGTTCAATGCTCGCTCTTCGTTGATCGCGGGGAATTACCAAGCAATTGCTAATGCAACAGCAGCGAACACGGGTTCCGCATGCTTTTATAGTTACATCAACACCGCCGCAGCCATCCAGAATTAGAGAGGAGAATGTGGATGAGGGATCAACCAGGCTGTTTATTTATAGGCCCTCCGGCCACTGATGTTGCAACAGCCTGGGATCCCAGGCCCTGCTAAGTGCGTGGCTGTGTATGTATAGCAGGTCTTAGTGCCGGCCGCTGACCCCGTCTCAAGGGCCGATTACCAACAGGTTTAGTCTTCGTGCCGCTGCCCTGGTTAGCTCTCCTGCCCCCGTCTCACCCCTCACACGTCACACGTCTCACCCCTCACACGTCTCATCCCTCACATGCCTCAACCCTGACCCTCCACCTCCCTAAAGACAAACCCTTCACCTTTCTAAGGCCGTGCAGACCCTACAATTACAATTACAATTAGGGCATTTAGCAGACGCTTTTATCCAAAGCGACTTACATCAGTTAATACACAGTCAACCATGGCAGAGTCAACCATGCAAGGCGACAGCCAGCTCGTCAGGAGCAGTTAGGGTTAAGTGTCTCGCTCAGGGACACATCAACACTCAGCTAGGAGGAGCTGGGGATGGAACTAGTAACCTTTCGGTTAGACGACAACTGCTCTACCTCCTGAGCTAAGCTGACCCTCCATCTCCACCTCCCAGACCCTCCACCTCCAGCTCCCAGACCCTCCACCTCCACCTCCAGCTCCCAGACCCTCCACCTCCACCTCCCAGACCCTCCACCTCCCAGACCCTCCACCTCCACCTCCCAGACCCTCCACCTCCACCTCCAGCTCCCAGACCCTCCACCTCCACCTCCCAGACCCTCCACCTCCACCTCCAGCTCCCAGACCCTCCACCTCCAGCTCCCAGACCCTCCACCTCCAGCTCCCAGACCCTCCACCTCCAGCTCCCAGACCCTCCACCTCCAGCTCCCAGACCCTCCACCTCCACCTCCAGCTCCCAGACCCTCCACCTCCACCTCCAGCTCCCAGACCCTCCACCTCCAGCTCCCAGACCCTCCACCTCCAGCTCCCAGACCCTCCACCTCCAGCTCCCAGACCCTCCACCTCCACCTCCAGCTCCCAGACCCTCCACCTCCACCTCCAGCTCCCAGACCCTCCACCTCCACCTCCCAGACCCTCCACCTCCACCTCCCAGACCCTCCACCTCCAGCTCCCAGACCCTCCACCTCCACCTCCAGCTCCCAGACCCTCCACCTCCACCTCCAGCTCCCAGACCCTCCACCTCCACCTCCCAGACCCTCCACCTCCACCTCCCAGACCCTCCACCTCCCAGACCCTCCACCTCCCAGACCCTCCACCTCCACCTCCACCTCCCAGACCCTCCACCTCCACCTCCCAGACCCTCCACCTCCACCTCCCAGACCCTCCAGCTCCACCTCCCAGACCCTCCACCTCCACCTCCCAGACCCTCCACCTCCACCTCCCAGACCCTCCACCTCCACCTCCCAGACCCTCCACCTCCCAGACCCTCCACCTCCACCTCCCAGACCCTCCACCTCCACCTCCAGCTCCCAGACCCTCCACCTCCACCTCCCAGACCCTCCACCTCCCAGACCCTCCACCTCCACCTCCACCTCCCAGACCCTCCACCTCCACCTCCAGCTCCCAGACCCTCCACCTCCGACACCCAAGTCCCTCCACCTCCACCACCCGGCCCAGACCCTCCACCTCCACCTCCACCTCCACCACCCCAGACCCTCCACCTCCACCTCCCCAGACCCTCCACCTCCACCTCCCAGACCCTCCACCTCCACCTCCACCACCCGGCCCAGACCCTCCACCTCCCAGACCCTCCACCTCCACCTCCACCACCCCAGACCCTCCACCTCCACCTCCCCAGACCCCAGCTCCCCAAGGCCCCCCACCTCCACACCTCCACACCGCCCTGGCCTGGCCCTCCACTTCTCTGCCTATAAATTGCACAGTCATTCCAAGCTCAGCTTTACAAAGCGATCATAGTGGATTACGATGTAAACACACAAACACCCTCACGCATACACACCTGATCAGAGGCCTACAGCTCACCACATCAGACAGGAGGATCACAGCCTCTCAATATGCACATCAATGGAAAAATGTCAGGAGGTTTAATGACTGAAGATTAATGAAGGCCTAAAAGCATACACATGAACATACCCACATACACACACACAGGTCTTAACTATCCCCATATGGTGTAGCGATGCAACATATAGGCCACCTTGTGATTCTCATATGGAGAAAACCTGGTGCTCATAATGAATGCCAGAGTCAGTGTGGCCCTCTGAACACTCACACACAATCACACATACACAATTCCACACTTCAAACACCATGGCTGTCCGTAATGTACTTTTAATCGTGGTGCCTTTGTAATTATTATTTTTACCCCCAATGATGTTATTCTTTCCCGTCTGCAACGCACATGTTAGAAATCCCCTTTATCAGGAAGTGTGTGTGTGTGTGTGTGTGTGTGTGTGTGTGTGTGTGTGTGTGTGTGTGTGTGTGTGTGTGTGTGTGTGTGTGTGTGTGTGTGTGTGTGTGTGTGTACATGCACCTTGGTTTTCCTGTTGGAAGGATACAGCCGTGGTCTCTGCGTCATCTCAGTCCCCCGCTTCCATGACTGCTGTGAAATCCCTTCTCCTGTAGAGATAAGCCCCCGTTGTGTGTTTGTGTGTGTGTTCATGTATGTGATTGAATCCTTGGTTGTGAATAAGAGGCACACATCCTCGTCAATCCTTGTACACTAAAATTATAATTTTGTACATAGATTTATATTTAACTTAGTTATTTTCATGTATTCATTGGCTATTATTTTGTCTGAGACGGAGGTTGTCTGAGACAGAGGTTGTTAGAGGTCTGCTTATCAATGCATATAAATCACACATGTATGAGCACATGTGATGGTAAGAACCCTCAGTTTAACGACCTGGCTGGGTCATTAGGAGCCCTGACCCTGGTGACCCTGGTGACCTGTGATCAGTTGAGTCGGTCGGCCCCTGCTCCTCCACTCCTCTTCTTAGTCCAGAGCTCTGAGGGCCTCAGTGGTAACCAAGTAGAGGTCCAGTCACACTCGGCTAATTAGAGGAAAAGGCTCTTTGGTGGATGTGAATTGGGCCATTATTGTTGGATAACGACAGTTTTCAATACATAAATAATATGAACACACACACACGTATAATATATGTTTGTATAATAGGTCAAAGATTCCCCACTCACCAATGTTCTTTGTGAATGGCATGTAGAAATAGTATAAATCCTTTTTTGTGTGCACACCACTCAAGTGAGGCCCACTGACTTGCAAAGCAGTAGACGCAGACGTCGTGCAAAGCAGCAGACGTGTTGCAGGACAAACAAAACAACACTGAAATGTCCTTTGCCTCGGAAAGGCTCATCTGAAGAACAATGGGACAAAGTTGCATACAAAGTAACATCCAGAACTCCTTGTAGAGTGGATGCTTAGCTATCACGGTAAAATATAAACTCAACGACTCAAAGAAGTAGAAATCACTGCATGTGAGCCCCATAGGCAGCGTTCCTGAGACTGTAGTATGCCCATGAATCAAGCTGCTCTCCAAAGGAACTTTGAATAGAAAGGAGGGAGCAGGTTTGAACTTCAGTTGGTGTGTAAGAGAGAGAAAGAGAAACAATGATATCATTTTAATGGGCAGGGTGCAGCACCAGTCACCAAGCCCAAGGCCCTCAACAAGCCTCCTTACTGGACCTCCTACCTTAAACAATGTCCCTTCCCGCTCTCCTGACACACACTAGACACACACTCCTAACACACTCAGAGAGAGGGAGTGAGTCAGAGTCAGAATAAGTCTATCGCCATGAGACACGTATGTGTACATGTTTGCCGGAGTGTGCACACCAAGGCGTCCGAGTCGCTCAAAGGGTACAATGACCTCCTAACCCGGGTAGACCACGATCAGTGCCTGCCTTCTTAATGAGTGCAATCAAACTAAGAGATCCCAGCAGGCCCCCCCCGACCCACCAGCAGCAATCACCACTCTGGATCCAGGTCACAGGTCACAGGTCGTTCGGGGGGGGGGGGTAAAGGCTGGGCAGGGCTGGCACGCACAGCTGGCAAAGATTAGCAGTATAGCAAGCACACCATGGACTCCCACAAGACACGGACCCACCGCCTCGTATTCATTACACACACACACACACACACACACACACACACACACACACACACACACACACACACACACACACACACACACACACACAGACACGTGTATGTGTGTACAGTACAATGTTGAGCACTTGCCATGGTGAATGAGGGCCCTCTATATTCCTTGAGCTGTGGGTGCCACTATCAATGGTACGCCCTCCAGAGATGTAAATCACACGCATACACACGCACACACCTCCATGGCCGGGCCTGTCGGTCAGGGGGTTCGACCCCATAAGGGCCCATTGTGTGGAGGCAGCGAGGGACGCAGGGGGCCCTGCGCGTGGATGGAGTGGGGCCGTCACCACACCACTGTGGTGTCGTTGTGTTGGCCTGTGTGTGTGTGTGTGTGTGTGTGTGTGTGTGTTGTCCCTCGGTGTGGTTATTGTCTCTTTGCATGTATGTTTTTCCGTACGTGTGCGTTATGTGCATCTCATTGTCCCCGGACAGAATAGGCCCTTTATTCACCACTCGGGCAGAACATGCACACGAGCCACCCTCCAATGACACTCTCACAGGCACGCACACACACGGACACACACACACACACACACACACACATACACAAACACACACACATACACTGGATGTGACTAAAAATGGAACATATCCTTTTTGCACGCACGCTCGTAAGCACGCACACACACACGCACACGGCATGTGACAACACCCCATCCCCAAATTAGACAGCCCAAACATCTCCCATTAATCTCTCTGTTGCGCACAAATCCAACACACACACACAAACCTGAGTGTGATCAGCTGGTGACTTCCAGCAATAGCACACGCACATGCACATTTGCGCATGTGTGGGTTGAATTTTGACATGTGTGTGTGTTTGAATGCTGTGTGTGACAGCGCAGGAGCCAATGCTGACGAAAGAGGTAGAAAATAAACAGAAGGCTCGTGGGGAGTATTGTAATCCCAACTTCCTGTCACGGTCAGCGCCTATTTACAGCCCAACAATGGGCCAGGAAAGTGTGTGTGTGTGTGTGTGTGTGTGTGTGTGTGTGTGTGTGTGTGTGTGTGTGTGTGTGTGTGTGTGTGTGTGTGTGTGTGTGTGTGTGTGTGTGTGTGTGTGTGTGTGTGTGTGTGTGTGTGTACATACTCCATTAAGCAAGGCTATCATACTACAGTGGTATTAATAGCAAGATGGTCCATTTCACGTGGCTTTCTACACCACCTCTGCTCACTGCCATCATTTACTGTCTTTGCCTCTTGATTGATCCGGTTATTTCGAGGCAGCAGAAGAAATGTAGACACCGCTAATTGATTTTCTCATAAATCATGAATTTTGAATAGCTGTGATCCACTATGGTAGTGGAGTCCTCGTAACTATGAGCAACATGCATTTTATGTAGCACTCTCTGAAGATCTATTACATTTTGAATTACCATTACATTTCTTACATTTTTTTGAAGAACGCTGAATCCCTATACATTTCCTTCTCCGTGTCTCCCACCTTCTCGCTCTTCCCCTCTCCTACTCTATCTCTCTTTATCCCTGTTTATTTCCACAACCAACAGGCTGTTTCCCTGAGCTGGTCTGACTAATGTGGGCCACATTGTGTCTGTGTATTGGCAGACGTAATCCTGTCCTAAAAATCATGTATCCAAAACACTCAGTGGACTTAACAAACCTCTACACTCTCTCAGAAAGCTCTCTTTTAATCTGTCCTCGTATTGTTCAATCCAAAGCCTTATTTTAACTGTAGGGTTGACATAAGTGTGTGCCTGTGTGTGTGCCTTTCAAAATGAGAAGAATCGAAGTGATTGTGTGCAAGAATGTGTGTAGCAAAGTTAAGGTTACAATCACACTGCGTGTGTGATTGTGTGTGTGTGTGATTGCGTGTGTGTGTGTGCTTTTGTGTGTGTAAGAGGCGTCTGTGTGTAAGGCATGTGCGATGGGCAGCTAAACACAGACACTCAAAGAATCTCTTTCTTCTCGTTTGAAGTGAGTTCAAATGCTCTTCAAAGACTGGCTGTCTGTATGACGGCACAGAGAGAGAGGGGGAGAGGTACTCAGAACAGAGGGGCTGTGTGTGCGTGTGTGTGTGCGTGTGTGTGTGCCCGTGAGTGTGTGTGTGTGCCCGTGAGTGTGTCGGGGGATCTTGGTCATGTGCCTTAAACACAACTTATGTCTCGTACAGCGTGCATTCAGTGTGTCGGTTGCTAGACACAGCTGAGCTCTTCTGCACTGCCAAGCAAGCAAACGCCAACCTTTAGCTTGGCGCACTTCCTGTTAACCCTGACAGCTCTGAACTTTCGTTCCCTGGGCTAATGATACTGGTTACTATGCTGGCTTTAATATTGGACCATAAATGCATGTCTGCAGACATTTCTGCAGACACAACCATCCCTCAAATCAGTAGTACTTAACATTGTCGGATGGAGATGAACAGTGAGATCCTTTGGACTCCATTGACTCGTGTGCTGGGGGACCCGGAGGTAGTTATTCTGTCAAATCCAACTCATTGGAATCCAAACAGCTGTGGGGATTTCGCCTGAGTCCAAAATGACCACATTTACTTTGACACATAAACATACTAATTATGGTTGACAATGACATTAGCCATTTGTGGACTTGATGTGTTAAGAAGACACTTGGTAGAAGACTCTGGCTGTTTGTGTAATATCGCGTATCTCTTCCCGGACATGCCGTGTGTCAGCTACAGCCAGGGAGCTGTAGGTAGCAGGGTGATGTCCACGCCACGCTATTAGACACAGTTATGTTCTGCTTCACCGAGGAAACCTACTTGTCCTCTTCCTCTTCCTCCAACCCAGCACATTGCTGCTGCTCCCTTCACAGCAGAAATGACATGCTGCTTTGTGCCTGGCACAAACAATGTTTTCAGCAGGCCTGTCCTGTCTCTCTCCCCTCATCCCCACTCCCTACCTCTCTCTCTCACTCACTCACTCACTCACTCACTCACACACACACACACACACACACACACACACACACACACACACACACACACACACACACACACACACACACACACACACACACACACACACACACACACACACACACACAGGGGCATATAACAGCGCCCAGGGGAAGAGGGGAGGAGGGAATAAGTGAGTAGCAGAAGGAGGAGTGCACAGAGTGATGGGGTGAGTGATGGGGTGAGTGATGGGGTGAGTGATGGGGTGAGGATGGGAGAGAGACGGGGGAGAGGGATATCCCAGGGATGAGGTAAAAGGGGTAATGTGTTGGGGTGGGGTGGTGGGGGGGGGCGGGGGGGGATGAAGTGAATGGAAAGGCGTCCGTGCCTGGCGATGACAAAGAACCAAACGCGTCTAAAAGGCATATTACCCAACCTACCTTCACCCCTTCCTAACCTGGACACCGACCAGCCTCCACCCATCGCGCGCCCCACCCAGATAACTACCACACAGGCAGTGATCGGCCCCTGAGTTTGGCGGTACTGCAGGGCCCAGGGCCCGTATCACGACTAGAGCTCACGTGTCAGCACTTCATGGGCCCCCCGGCGGCCAGGGAACCATGTCTGTCTGTAAGCCAGAGACACACTGTCTCACACAACACAAGTGCAGTGGAGGAGACGATGCCTGTGTGTGTGTGTGTGTGTGTGTGTGCGTGTTTGTGTGTGCGTGTTTGTGTGTGTGTGTTTGTGTGTGTGTTGGATTCTTTCTCTCTCTTTTTTTTCAGGTCAAAATGGATGTTGAAGTCTGTTGCTCTCTCTCCCGCCCTCGCTCTAGCTCTCTCTCAGAGCGTGTGAGGGTCAGCAGCCAGGGAGCCAGAGGTTATATAAATGCGATGCCGAAGCGGGGAAGAAAGCAGAAAGACATTACGTAAAGAGCTGGAGCAGGACAAAGGTTAATAGAGGAAGAGAGCAAGGGGGCGAGAGAGAAGGAAACCGAGAGAGAGAGAGAGAGAAAGAATAGCCATTATATAAAGGGATAAAGCCTGGGGAGAATTATTGGTAGCTCTGAGTTAGTATTACATAAAGGGATGGGTCCATCTCTGAATGAATGAATGAATAACACAATTTGGCTCTGTATTTGTGTTTATTTATGCTTAATGTCTCACCCTGCCTTAGGTTTCTTAAGGGTTTTCTTGGATCTAGTCATAGGTATATTTCTGAAGCCACACACCTTGGGTCTAACACAGCGAGCCTCAGATTAGCCTGATGCTGCTTCACACCACATCAGCCCGTCTCTGATCTCTTGTGTTGGCTGCTGATGGCTCCACACCACGTCATCCGTTTGGCTCCCATTTAATCCACTTCCTCTTTTAATTAAACTCACCCCACACATCTCTTCCCACTCTCTCTTGCTCTCTCACTCTCTTTCCATGTCGCCCTCTCTCTCTTTCCGTCTCTCGTTCTCTCCTCCACTCTTGTTCTCATTAGGAAATTAAAAATAAAAAATCTGATTAAATACCCCTCTGAGATTTTTAGGGGGAAGTTGGCCTTAACTTGTATCTTAAGGGTCACGAAACGATTTTTTATTAGGTAGTAGATGATCCAAAATATTTCCATCTCTCTTCCTCTCAACAATTACATTTACGCGGTCGGTGTAAATAGGGTTAAAAGGTTTATTTTTCACCTTGTTATGGGTAGAATGGTAAACTGCTTACAGTGTTTCGACAAACTCAACTATACATACCAATACCGCCATAGAGGTGGTTTTGAAGCAACTGAAATATTGACACGAACCAAATGTGCTTTTTCTGTGATGGGACCAATACCATGTTCCTATTTTTTGTGATCGGTCTCTTCAAAATCCTTGGCTTTATTGGAACAGGAAATGTACCTTTACATTGCCAAAGCCCGTAGAAAGTTACAAAATTGCAAATAGTCAATAAGACACACAACAGCAGTCGTTTTCAGGGAGATGTTCATAACTAAGACTATGGATGTAGAGAAATGACAAGCAAGCATAAACATTGTAGTAAAGACGACATCTAAATCTCTCTCTTTCTCTTCTCTCTTCTCTTCTCCCTTCTCCTCTGTCCTCTCTCCTATATGTTCTGTGAAAAGTCGCTTCCAGGCATTCGTTTGTGTGTAAATGGTTTTTGGTCTTATGCTCGTTTGCCTTCTCCCCCGACAGGTACTACTACAACAAGCGCATCCTGCACAAGACCAAGGGCAAGCGCTTCACCTACAAGTTCAACTTCAACAAGCTGGTCCTGGTCAACTACCCCTTCATCGACGTGGGCTCCGGTGGTAAGGACGGCGCCCAGCCTGTCTGTGTCTGTGTTGTGTGTGCGTCTGCCCCGTGCGCAGGCTACGCCTAATCCGACAATACGATGGCTAGATTACATAGAATTACACGCAAGACGAGGAAGAAGACAATATATATTATCGGTCACCATCCACACAACCTATCCCTCTTTTGACTCACTTTTTCTCAATTCAATTAAACAGACAAAAAAATCATGGGCTTGGGAAACACACGTTTGCATCGCCAAAGCCCCTAGAAAGTCAAATAAGATACAAAAATGCAAATAGTGTGCGTTTTCAGAGAGATGTTCTGCACTGGTTTTTACTAGGCTATAGATGTACAGAAATGGCAAGCAAGGGTCAACATCGTAGTAAACTCTCTCTCTCTCTTTCTCTCCCTCCCTCCCTCCCCCTCCCTCTCCAGGCAGCGCCGTCCCCCAGAGCGCCCCGCCCGTGCCCACCAGCGGCAGCTCCCACTTCCGCTTCCCCTCCACGCCCAGCGAGGTGCTGTCGCCCAATGAGGAGCTGCGCAGCCCTGGGGGCGTGTTCGGGGCGGTAGCGCGCCGCATGGGCCGCGGCTCCGTCAGCGACTGCAGCGACGGCACCTCCGTCAACTCGGAGATCGAGGAGGGCAACGGGGGCGTGGCCGAGGAGCGCGGCGGGGAGAGGGGCCTGAGCGGGGGAGGGGGCGGAGGAGTGGGGTTCAGGGGCCTGATCCACCCGCGCCTCTCCCACGAGTCCCTCCTCCGCATGTACGGAGCGGGGAACCCCGCCGGCCACCACGGCTCCCGGGGCCCGCACAGGGGCCACCAGGAGCCCATCTCCCCCTTCCCCGTGTCGCCGCTGCCGGGGCCCGGGGGCTCCGGCCTGCTGGCCCCGCCCCTCTCCCCGGCGCTCTCCATGACCCCCTCCTCCCACCTGCCCTACACCCCCTCCCCCACCCTGTCGCCCATGCTGGGCTCCCACTTCTCCTTCAACCCCGAGGACATGAAGCGCTACCTGCAGGCCCACACCCAGTCGGTGTACAACTACCACCTGAGCCCCCGCGCCTTCCTGCACTACCCCAACATCGTCATCCCCCAGCCCCACCGGCCCAGCGTGGACAAGGCCGCCGAGAGGGAGAGGGAGAGGGAGAGGGGGGGAGGACTGGGCGAGAGGGGCGAGCGAGCAGCCGCATTGGCCGGAGGCGAGAGGGAGCGAGAGAGGGAGCGAGACAGAGAGCGCCACCCGCAGCACCCGTCTCTGGCGCACGTGGCCCTCCATCACCACCACCACCACCCCCACCATCACCCGCCGCACTCGGCCCACCCGCACCCCCACCCGCACTCCCACCCCACGCACCACCCGCTGCACCTGGGGGAGGAGGCGGCGCACATGTCCCCCTTCAAGTTCAAGCTGCAGCCGCCGCCGCTGGGCCGCAAGCAGCGCGGGGACGGCCAGGGGTCCGGCCGGCAGGGCTCCATGTCCTCCGCCTCCGGGACCTCCACGTCGGGCATGGGCTCCTCGCTGTCCTTCGGCAGCGACCTCAGCTCGGCCGGCGGCTCGGGCCTCGTGTCCAACTCCTCGTCCACGCAGTCGCTCAACAGCGCCGGGCTGCCCAAGATCAAGGTGAGGGGGGCACTGAACGTAGGGGGGCAGGGGGTAGAGCCTCTACTGCTCTGTGGTAGAGGCTCTACTGCTCTGTGGTAGAGGCTCTACTGCTCTCTGGTATAGCCTCTACTGCTGGGCTCTGTGGTAGAGCCTCTACCGCTCTGTGGTAGAGCCTCTACCGCTCTGTGGTAGAGCCTCTACCACTCTGTGGTAGAGCCTCTACCGCTCTGTGGTAGAGGCTCTACTGCTCTCTGGTAGAGCCTCTACTGCTGGGCTCTGTGGTAGAGCCTCTACCGCTCTGTGGTAGAGCCTCTACCGCTCTTTAATAGAGCCTCTACTGCTCTGTGGTAGAGCCTATACTGCTCTGTGGTAGAGCCTATACTGCTCTGTAATAGAGCCTCTACTGCTCTGTAATAGAGCCTCTACTGCTCTGTAATAGAGCCTCTACTGCTCTGTGGTAGAGCCTCTACTGCTCTGTGGTAGAGCCTCTACTGCTCTGTGGTAGAGCCTCTACTGCTCTGTAATAGAGCCTCTACCGCTCTGTGGTAGAGCCTCTACTGCTCTGTGGTAGAGCCTCTACTGCTCTGTAATAGAGCCTCTACCGCTCTGTGGTAGAGCCTCTACTGCTCTGTAATAGAGCCTTTACTGCTCTGTGGTAGAGCCTCTACTGCTCTGTGGTAGAGCCTCTACTGCTCTGTAATAGAGCCTCTACCGCTCTGTGGTAGAGCCTCTACTGCTCTGTGGTAGAGCCTCTACTGCTCTGTGGTAGAGGCTCTACTGCTCTGTGGTAGAGCCTCTACTGCCAGGCTCTGTGGTAGAGCCATAAGCCCAGTGCAAACCAATGCACATTTTCCCCCATGTTTTCGGTGCGGTTCCCGCCCCCAGGATAAATGCTATAAGAACACGTAGTGCAAATGGTGTTATTTTTCTAGCTTGATGAGGGACATTTAAATACATAACTTAGTGTTATGGCCCAGCCTTGTGCTTTAGGCTCTAAGACGGAGTGGTAATGAGAAAAACAACAGCCTGACTGGCAGTGCCGCAGTTCGACCTAAGACTGACGCTAACTTTCTCTGTTTCCTCTCCTTCTGTCTGCCTCCCCCTCCCTCCAGGTGGAGCCCATCTCAGACATCGAGTCAGAGGAGGAGGTGGAGGTGACAGACATCAGCGAGGAGGACCCCGACGAGGACTATGAGCTCTTCTCCGCCCGCAATGTCCGGGGCGGCCCCGCCCACCAGCACCCCCACCGCCTCAACCACACCCACCCCCACCTCGCCAACGGCAGTGCCCTGCACCACCACCACGGCAGCCACAACAACCACCACCCACACCACCCCCACCTCCAGCACAACCACCACCACGGGTACCAGCCCCACCAGCAGCACCACCCCCTCCCCCACCACCCCCTCCCCCACCACCCCCTCCCCCACCACCACCACCACCCCGACGACGACCTGGACGAGGACGTGTTCAAGGCGCCGGCCCCGCCCCCGCCCGGCCTCTCGCCCTTCGCCGTGTCGCCGCACCGCGCGCCCGCCCCCTTCACCCCCAGCGCCATCGCCCCCGTCACGGCGGCGGCCATCAAGAGCGAGCCGGCCGATTCCCCGCCGCCCACCCAGTGCATCCCGCTGAAGCTGCGCTTCAAGCGGCGCTGGAGCGAGGACCAGCGCATGGAGACCTCGTCCCAAGAGGAGTCGGACGACAAGAAGGTGCGCGCCGAGCAGGAGAGGCAGCGGAACGGCGCCCGGTTGGATACCAAGGAGGAGGAGGACAGCGGCCGGAGGCGGAGGGAAGGAGGAGGAGGAGGAGGAGGGGGGGAGGACGCAGACAGCCCGCCCCCCCTGGTGTACGAGCGGTCTCTGGCCCCGCCCCCGCTGCTGGCGTCCCACCGGAGGGTGAGCGCCGAACTGCACCGTGCCACGGCCCAGCTCTCCCTGGAGAACAAGACCTGCTGATGGGACACACACACACACACACACACACACACACACACACACACACACACACACACACACACACACACACACACAGCCCCAACACTAATGTCCCGGGACCACTGCTGAACCCCTGAGACTCCTTCACACACACGCACACTCCTCACACACCGACCGGCTAAGCAGGGCTCTCCTCCCCTCCTGGACTAGTAACCCTCCCCCCTGCCCACCCCCCCCCCCACCCCCCCCCCTCCTCCGGCCAGTGCATCTACAAACAAAAAAACAAATGTCTAAGTCCCGCCCACTCCAGCACCTCTCCTGCCTTGCAGACCCCGTCATTGGTGGGGCTCACCTATCAGTCTCTCCTCATGGGACCTGCTGCTCAGTCTCTGTAGAGACGACAGGGTTTTGATCAAAGTGCCTGTATCTAAAACACATGATGATGAAGTGATGACCAAGAGTGGAGTTACGTGGGAGGGGTGATTGTCTGTCACCACGTAAGCCTCCTTGGACAAACGGAGGGGGGGGGGGCGGGGGCTGTTTTGCTTAGAACAACTGACAAGACCCACTCCACTCAGGGAAGCCAATCGCAGCTCACTTACTGGATGGACACGCCCCCACAGCGCCCAACCAGTGGCCAGGGAATGGAACTTGAGACCGTACCGTTAAGAGAAGAAAAAATATTATTCTGCTCTTGGACCCCCTCCCCACGCACATACACACAGAAACACACACACACACTTTTCTAATACTCACACTCTCCAGCGAAATGCTTTCATTGAGTTTTTTAGACCTACTGTCTGTTACACTCCTATCCACCCCCCTGCTTCTGCTTGTCCTGGACCAGCCCTGGACACACTTGGACTCGGACAGATACCCCCCACCCCCACCCCTCTCTCTGAGAGATGCATGGAACGGGCCAGAGATACGGAGACCACGCAAGGCAGGAGGAAAGGGAGTTTGTTGCGTAGAGTGCTTCTGTTGGGACCACCAGGTAGGGGCAAGTGGAAGAGGGAGGAGGAAGGCTCTCTCTTGGGGGAGGGAGGGAGGGTGGTTTGAGTGTCCGCCAATGACTACTAGTGTAGTAGCCTAACATAGCTTGCATGCTTACCATGTGTTTCACTGTGAGTTCCCCAGGGGCAAGGGAAGCTCAGTGCGCCTGCTTTCTGCGGTTTTAACAATCATGCTCATGATGTTAACTAAACCAGCAAACCTATGCGCACCAACACACTAACACACGAGACACACTCACACACCTACAACACTGCCTTTAGCTTATTTACTTTGGTTACCTCTCGCTCTCCTCCCTCCTCTCTCTATCGGCTCTCTTCTCTCTCTCCTGCTCTCTCTCGGAGACCCTCTGTTTGGTCCTGAGACCGGAGATAGAAAGAGAGTGGAGGGAGAGACCTGAGACCACCTGCCTGTAAAGCAGAGGTTTCCAAGCTGCGGGTCGACAGCCACTGCTGGCTCGTGGGATGATGCATTTTCTCAATGTCCTCTCCAAATGTCTTATCAGTTATCCATCCATCGGTACGTAGGCCTAGCCTGGCACCGCCCACCTACCTACTTCCGCTCAATTTTCATTTCACTTCAGTACTAGGTCTGGGTCTGCTTCATATGCATGGGTTCCTTGGAAGCCAGATTTTTGGCGGTCCAATCAGCGAACAGAGGGAGTGGCTGAGAACGATGACGTTGAGGTCGCGCGCCAGTTTCAGTTGTAGTCAGAGGAAGACCAGGAAGACAATGGAGAAGGATACGAGAGAAGCTATTCGGTCTGTTGTGGGATCGCTGCCGAATATCAATCAATTAAAGCCGGAGCAAGAACTAGCTTTGCTGAGTTTTTGTTGGTGGCCATGATGTTGTTGGTGGCCACGATGGTTCGGGAAAAGTTTGATTTTCCAGCTGGCTCCGTTAGTGGTGAAGGAGCCGGTCCCGTCGCATGACATACGTCACGACCAAACGCTATGCGATTGGTTATGGCAGATCCAGAGTGGCACTGGGCAGATCCAATCATTTTAAAACTTCCAACAGACACCCGCCTCCAAGTGAGTGAACGTTTGTCAATTGAGCAGTTCCAGACCTTCTGTGCAAAAATGAAATGAAGTACGATGGTCTGGTAGGACCAGGCTAACGTAGGCCATCAGAGAGAATCAAATACACCCCAGGACCCTCTCGGACACACACAAACACACATGCACACACACATTGCCTCTCAATGCCTTGTTTTTATAGCATGTACAAAGTCCAAACTGAGCTCTAACACACATACGTACAAACTATATCTTTATATATTCTATATGAAATTATTATGAAACTGAGATTTTAAAGAACCATAGCATTTTAATGATATGACTGATTCAGGATTCTTTTTGTAAGTGGGGTTGTTTTGATTGGCCATAAGCGATGTGTATATAATTCTTCTTGGGTAACCAGGTGACCAAGGACAGTGGGGGGGGGGGGGGGGGGGGGGGGGGGGGTTGTTATCATAACAGGGAAGGGTGCGGGTGGATCGTGGTTTCCTCCTACTTTTATTTAAATAGGAAATAAGCCAGAAAAAAAGCACAGTTTAGTCAAAGACAAGAATAAGACCAGTAACAGGGGAAACAATTGAGAAAGCACACGGGAGGTTTTTGTGCGATGATAATCATTCAAACGTGTGTTGTTCACGATGTGACCACGCACATCCATTCAGGGGCCAGCCCCCCCGCTAGCCTCCAGCCCATGTGTACGGATCAGCGTCAGCCCAGGGTATCTCATGCTATTTGTGAAGTGGAAACCCTGTCCTTTATCTTAGGCCAGTTATCCTAAGGCCCAGGTACACCAGCCCGCCCCGGTCTAGGCTGCGAGCCAGCCAAGAAGGGGGCGATAAGGGGTTAATCATTACTGTACGATAACCTGGAAAAGCTGCAAGAACCACATGTGAGGCCTGACCTGAAACGCTCTTCCCTCAAGCTATGCACGCTCACACACCCACATGCGTATGCACACACACACACTCGCACATGCGCACGCTCACACGTATACACACATTTGTTGCCATATAGTCTAATACACAAATTAGACACACACATTCCACACATGCTGATTGTTACTCTACCCCTACATGCACACACATCAGCATGTACACACCCACACATATGACTACAGACATGCACACACACACCACACAGTCATGGAAACGGTCAAATTCACAAATTCAGCATACGAATTATACGTGTACTCATCGTGACTTCACCCCTAAACACGCACATGCACACGCGCGCAGACACACATTCAGAGTCCAACAGACACAAATACAACACACACATTCCGCACATGCTCAATGTGGCTACACACTCAAACTCACGCACACACACACATCCACAGTCATATAGATACACCTCTCAAATCCACACATTCCACACATGCCCGTTGTGACACCACCCCTGGAGTATCCATGTCCCAGAGAAGTGTATGTCACTGGGGACCTGTAGATCCTGGGTGGAGGGGGTACTGGGTCCACTGATCAACAGCAGCGAGCGGTTGTGTGGGAGGGGGCAGGGGAGACCTCCAGGCTCCATGATATGTGGCGTCGCTGATCGAATTCCCCTCATCACTCACATCCAAGTAGTCCGGGGCGGGTTGGAGCATGTCAGAGCATGCACACCCAGACACATTAACACACACACACACACACACACACACACACACACGCGTACACGACCTCACTCCCTCACCACTAACAATCCCCATGTTTGTAACTCTACTGACAGCTGCCTTATTACAAGTCTTTATATCTAAGCAACAGATCAGGCAGCCCTCTTGCCTGCTCTGCATTCTTTCAATATCTCTCCCTCTCTTTCTCTCTCTCACACTCTCTCCGGCTCTGTATTTTTCTGTTCGGAATCTCCTCTCCCCCTCTCTCTCTCTGTCTGTCTCTCGCTCGCCCTTTCTTGCTATTGGTTTGTCTATCTCGTTGCAGACTGTGGTGTGATCTGACGGCACAAGACACGAGTACGACGAGACCCGTTTGAATGGGCATTTCTCTCTCTGTCTCTCTCTCTCCAGCTCTCTCTCTGTGGGCCTGCTCCTGGCCTTCTGCAGTTTAAAATCACCCGTGGGCAAAGTGGCGCAAAACATGGCATTTCTCGCTAACAAGTCATTTTTAAACAAACAAAAGAAGAAAATTATCTCCCGTATTATTTCTCGGATGTCAATATTGCTGTTGATTATTGTTGTTATTATTATTATTGTTGTTGTTCTGGATTATTTACCTCCTCCCGCTGCATTGTTATTCCTTGGCCCGGTAAGCTGTTTATGTTGTGTGCATCACGATGGACGATGTGGACCCATCCCCGCCTTCCCGCCCCAGCTTTTTGACCCCCGCCAGCCTCCTTCCCTCTGTCTTTGTAGTAAATTCTCCAAGTGTAAGATAAGTGAAACATGTGTAAAAAATGAACATAAACCTGATATTGTGAGACGTGATGGGGGGAGTTTGAGCGCGGAGGACGCAGCATATCGCTGAGGGGCAGAGGGGAATAGGTTTATCTTTTTTTCGTCATCGTATTGTAATTATTTTTTATTTTATAATATTCTCTCTTGCTCACTCTTGTACATTAGTTTTTTTTTAATTTAGCGAGGAGTTTTATTGTTTTAAAAGAAGAGAAGGATGTTTATTGTTTTCCGTTTTAAGGTCTGTCGTTCCCTCTCTCTGTCATCCCTCTCTCCTCTCTCGTCACCCCAATGCAGTTACGTAACAGGGATGGACAGACAGGAGCTAATACCATGATGTAACATTGAATTTCTCTTCTTTCGTTCTTTCGTGTTCATTATTTTGTTTTGTTGTTTTTTCAAAACTTGTAATTAAGATGTAATCAGGGTTAATTAAAACTGGTTAAAACCCAATGGCTGTTTGTTTGCTTTGACCCTTGTCTGTTGAAACACTCCTTAGCATTAGCAGACAATTGAATTGAGAATATGTATTACCTTGATATTTTAATGTGATGAACCTTTCAGCCAGTCTATCATAAAGAGAGTTAAAATAATTTTAACCAATAGGATCAGTCCATTTAGTAGTCTTAAAGCTCACACCAAAAAGGTAAGGGTACTGGGTTATACCTCTGATTTCCCTAACCTGTAGGCATTCTTGAGCAAGATGCCCAACAACTTTAACTACTCCTTAATGACATGTATAAAACCCTCCGCTTTAAATACTGAACCGCAACATAGGACTAGGATGTCAAGAGTTTACACATAAGAGATCTCTGACAACACCTCTACTCTGACTACATCCTGTAGTCATTTCAACATGAGCCTTCTTAATACGCTTGCCCAAACAACGTTTATGTCTTGAAAGACAAACTAGTACACACACACACACATGGTGGAAGTGATCAGTGAGAATGTGCCGCAAAGTGCACACAGAGGACAAGCACTTAGTCCGCTTGCTGCTGCCCGCTCTTCCACATAATGCTCACGGCTGTTCTTTCAAGAGCACTTCCAGGCATTGGCAGATGAATTGTTGTAAGGTTTTTACACTGCATTAAAAAACTGCAGACAAATTGAGCAATAATAAAAAATAATCTGTTGATTATTTATGGGAAGCCAAAAATCGCTGTGTATTTTTGTTTGTGTTTTGCTCATGTTCTTTTATGACAGCAATGCATCCGGTACTATACCTTCATCGCAAATTTGTGTGTCCTATTCTTCGCTTGCTTTTGTGTATGTGTGTGTGTGTAAGTGCAAAAGTGCTTGCATGCTTTTGTGTATGTGTGTGCAAAAGTGCTTGCGTGCTTTTGTATGTTTGTTTGTGAGTGTGTGGGTGTGTGTGTGTGTGTGTGGAAAGGTGCTTGCGTGCTTTTGTGTAAGTCTATGTGTGTGTGCAAAAGTGCTTGCGTGCTTTTGTGTATGTTTGTGTGTGCAAATGTGCTTTTCCGTGCTTTTTGTGTGTGTGTGTGTGTGTGTGTGTGTGTGTGTTAGACACCCTTTAGTCCCCCGCTTCCAAGGGGCCCGGTGGTTGGGTTCTGGTGAAAGGAGAGGAGAGGGGCAGGAGAGAAGAAAGACCCCGGACACCACTGCCCTTACATCCCACCTCCACCCATGGTGCCGCGTGGCTTCTTTCGGAGAAATCAGACGCAGTCACCGCTGTATGCTTTGATTCCACCCAGCACCACAAATGTTTGCACCAAGTGCATAACGAAACCAAGAACTAAACAACCTTAAGTGTGCTTGAATAAACGTCATGCTGTGTGTGAAAGTTTGAAAAGTCAAGCAGGCCTATACTGTGAAATAGCATCGCTTTTTTTTTTTTTACCTGTCGTAGCCACATCCTCTACTCTACACAGAACTGCCTGTGGTAAACACAGCCTACAGAGGAATCAGGTAGTCATAACCGCATCACACACACACACACACACACACACACACACACACACACACACACACACACACACACACACACACACACACACACACAACCCATACACAAACATACACTCCTTGTTATTTTCTTTTCATTATTTATTTCCTATTTCATTGGTAGGCCTACATGTAGCTTCCAGATTAAAGTAGCTAACTTGTGTTGGCGGTCGGTCACTAAATGCCTAGGCCTTTATGACAAGCCATTCTAATGTTGAAACTTTAAACCCCCAGCAAGTACATTTAAAGGAACTAAAACAGCTGTATTGGTGGCTTTTTAATTTGAGTTTTTCTTTGTCATTTAACCAGATTGTGAGGCATATTCATATTTTTGTTTATCAAATAAATATTTGAATGTAAAGGCCTACTTAACAGTCCAATTCAAATCGTTTTCAGTAACTTAAATTATTTTAGCCTTAGGCTAGGCTATTATTAAAACTATTGATGCCTTTTTGAATAATATATTTGCTTTAGTTTTCTAGTAGTCTTATTCATTGTGACCAAAACCACTGAAATAGTTAACAGCATGAAATTTTGATCAGTAGCCTATCCTACATATTATCAGTGTTTTTAAATATGATAACTCATGTTGAAGTCTCTCAGCCTGCTTGCATAGGCGACGTCTACATATTTAAAACATGTTTTAAAGCGTACATTCATGTATTTAGCGGTGTACCGTCATTTTACACTCGATGGCTCCTCCCGCTGTTTGGAGAGTGTACTGCGTGTAAATGTAATCGTTGATCTCTGTGATTGCTTTAGATCCAGTTATCATCAAAAGGACTTCACATTTCTCACATTGGTTCCCCTTTGTACATAACATCGTCCTGCCCCTGGATTTATTCCAATCACAGCCCGAAAATTTGAATCTAAGGTTTGGAGCCACTTGAGTTTACCAGCCACACATCATGAACCCATGCTTACCACCCCACAGCCTATTGAGAAGTGAGGTAATGATCCTTAATGGGTCTTATCACCATAGGGGCCATGCTGGGGGGAAATGATGCGTTTAGAACGGAGATGGCCGATAGGTGAATAAGTCCCATATAGCAGCTGACTGGTGTAGTGTTACCGTTTGAAGCCACATAATGCATCCAGCACACAGTGGCTGCCATGAGCCCCTTATATGAGTTGGGAGGCAGTTGGCCTCCAGGCATAATTATCCGTTGTAACTGTCCTGGTCATGTGCTCCTCCTATCAGATTGTTTCTAGCTCCTTCCTATCAATGTGGAACCGAGCGTCAGCGATCAATTATGAATATTCAGCTTTTTTGATGGCAACTATTGTCAGATGAGTTCCCTGAAAAGAGCTGAGCAAGCGACACTGATTGTTAAATCGCTAGTGTTGATTTTCCCCTTCAGCAACAGCATATCAGTGTATTTTGCTGCTATGTCAAACCTTGTAGATATAAAATGGATCCAATATGTCTTGTGGGAAATTTAGCAAGTTTGGACTGTGTGTGTGTGTGTGTGTGTGTGTGTGTGTGTGTGTGTGTGTGTGTGTGTGTGTGTGTGTGTGTGTGTGTGTGTGTGTGTGTGTGTGTGTGTGTGTGTGTGTGTGTGTGTGTGTGTGTGTGTGTGTGTGTGTGTGTGTGTGTGTGTGTGTGTGTGTGTGTGTGTGTGTGTGTGTTCTCTTTACAGTTCGCACAGCCATTTTAATTCATGTCAAACCCACACGCACACACATGTATAAACACTCTCACATACACACGTGTAACCAAACACGTGCAAGTCTAGGACACCTGGAGAAGGTTCCGCCGTCCTCCCATTGAAGACGTAACTAAATCAATATTCAACCGTTTATCTTCGTTCCAACCATTTTACAAATCTACACAAAAATGTACACACTTCAATAATATCTAAACGGAA
This sequence comes from Gadus macrocephalus, assembly GCF_031168955.1. NCBI lineage: Eukaryota > Metazoa > Chordata > Actinopteri > Gadiformes > Gadidae > Gadus > Gadus macrocephalus. The sequence goes on from NC_082392.1 coordinate 9,395,462, forward strand.
TTTCGATATCATTTAAACTTTCTTCAGAATCACAGTTTTGGTTTCATACTGGCTTTGTTTTCAGTTGGTCTCATTGATTTACGTTGACGCTGGAGCGTGAGGACTTTCAGGAGTGTTGCCAGATTGGGCGGTTTTTCTCGCAGGATTGGGCAATTTATGGAGGACGTTCTGGCAGTGTTGCCAGATTGGGCGGTTTTTCCCGCTCTATTTGGCTACTTTTAATCAAGCACCGGCTCGCTATTCTCTTAAAGGTCCCATGACATGCTATTTTATGTATTCTTTAATATAGGTATTAGTGGGCAACTAACACATTAATCAAAGACGTTCCCGAAATTCAGCCGTGGTGCAGAGTTACAGCCACTCCGAGCCAGTCGCACATTGAGCTTCCCCCAAATGCGCTGTTTTGGTGTCTGTAGCTATAATGCAAATGAGGAGGAGCGAGGCGGGTCATGGAGGAGGGTGGGGGTGTGGCCCTGAGCAGCTTGCAGCCACGGTACCATGCGCTCTGTTTACAGTGGATGTATCGCAATGGCGAGGCGCACACAGCCTTTAGCCGTGTTCTGTAAATATTCTAGAACACACGGGAGTCCTGGAGCTCTACATCTAAATATTATCATATAGCCTACATCGATATCTATATCATATAATATATATTATAACGGCCAAAAGCTGTGTGAGCCGATATTATGAATCTCAAACGACCGCGTTGGGTTCTCCGACGTTCCTGGTTCTTCAACGTCCTCATCAATGTGAAGTAGACTGAACCGCAACAAGGAGGAGAAAGGGATCGTTGCCGGGCAGCGCTTAGGCACCTCCGCCTCCGGCGGTGGTCCCTCAGCGGGTCTCAAGCTGGAGACATTAGCCGCCAACAATCCCTTTCTCCTCCATGTCGTGGTCGTGGCCAGGCAGAGTAAGGGGAGGAGCTGAGATTCCTGATGACGTCATGAATACAGGGGTGGGCAGCTGAAAGGAGTCGTAGTGAAACAAATCTTGTTTCAGCCCGGCATCCGAGAGGGCTCTTTTTGGAAGGATGTCCATATCTAACAGCAGTGGCGTCCCTAGACTGTTTCATTCGGGGCTAAAGCCCCGGATATTAATTAGCCCTGAATGTTATAAAAAATATATATATATCAACTTGCTGTTTTTTTTTTGTTTGTTTTTTGCTTGCTTTACACTAAAAACAAACATGGGGATTTCAGGGGCATCTCAAAATAAAGTAGCTTAGTCCTTCTAAATAGTCCTTCTGGCAAGAGAATTAACGGATTAAAAACATAGCCAGACTGTTTACCACCTCAAGTGAATGAACCTATGCTATCCCCAGTCATATATATATATATATATAATATATATATAGGTAAGGTTTGTCTCACTTGTATTAATTTTTCTCTGAAATAACTTGAATGGAACTTTAGATGTCTAGGGATAAGCAGCACAGAAGTCAGGTAGCTATTTAAAGCTATATTAAACTGCGTATTTTGTGTATTTAGATAAAGCATTATGAATAATGTGAATGCGCAATAAAGCATACAATAAATTTGCCACGCGCTACGCACACATTTTCCCTTTCCCTCTGGGCTAAGCCCTGGATATTTCAAAAACCTAGAAACGCCCGTGTCTAACAGAGATGAAACCACATAAATAACATGGGAAGAACGAGAAAGTTTCACAAAGTTTAACATGGCAGTACGATGAGCGATTAGGGTTATTGCCAATGTTCAACATTAATTCTGCTAGTAAGGTTACAAGTCTGCTGAATCCATAGGAGTGAAACGTGATTTTATAAAGGTGTCTCTACAAACATTCATATTTTCACATATTTTCATCTTTCATAAAATAGATGTGGGAGATTCATCATTCATAAAATAGATGTGGAAGCTGAAAGATTGTAATAAACAGAAACAATATATAATTTATCCAATGTGCATTTGCATTGTAATCTAATAAAAAGACTGAGGAACCTAGGGAAGTTATTATTCACCTTTTTTGGTTATACTAAGCTACGATGGATAAAGCTACGCACACGTAACAGTAGTGGAACCCGTTCAGCTCATACGATTCAATAGCAGAGAAGTGAGGTTGAAAAGTGAACTATCTAAAAACTAACTGACTTGTTACCTCTCAGTGTTCTGGGGCCAACAGGATCCCGACAAAGCCCTGTGTCATCCAAAGGCTGATGGGCCCGGGGTCCACTGTCCGGGCCCCAGGGGTCAGGAGGCCAGGGGTTGGGGGTCAGGGTTATACTACTGTGTGTCTGCACCCACAGAGAAGCGTGGGTAGAGACATTCCAGAGGGTCATTTAGTGCTCAGCTCAGGTCAAAGGTGTTCTGCTAAGAAATCCTCAGAGATACTGCTTGTGATTGTCACGGTTTGTTTAGTTTCATTAATCTCGCCCCATACAAACATACACATAATCAATATAATTTAAGTTTTCCTTTGAGTTTCTGATAAAGCTTCCGTTTATTCTGGTTATCTCCAACAGTCTGTTATCTAGCTGACTGACAGCTGAAGCCAGTGGTGTGTGTGTCGTGTATGTATGTGTGTGTGTGTGTGTGTGTGTGTGGGGGGGGGGGGAATCTGTGTGTGGTCATGTTTGCATGTGTGTGCATGCTTGTAGCCTGCAAGTGTATGAGTGATTGTGTTTGTGTGTTTGTGTGTTTGTGTGTTTGTGTGTCTGTCTGTCTGTCTGTCTGTCTGTCTGTCTGTCTGTCTGTCTGTCTGTCTGTCTGTCTGTCTGTCTGTCTGTCTGTCTGTCTGTCTGTCTGTCTGTCTGTCTGTCTGTGTGTGTGTGTGTGTGTGTGTGTGTGTGTGTGTGTGTGTGTGTGTGTGTGTGTGTGTGTGTGTGCATGGCTGTGTGTGTCTCTGTGCCTGTGGAGGGGGCGTTTTTGGCGTTTGATTGACACACCAGTGATGAATACACAGAGAGGGGGGGGAAGGGTGAGGGTCGTAGGTCAGGGTCCCACAGTGAAGGAGGGGGGTGGGGGCCTTGTTAACGAGGAGGGAGGGGTGGAAGGTATAGCAGTGTCCTCTCAGCTTCATCGCTCATATATTGATTCATACACAAAGGAAAGCATTATCATTGCTATTACATGTATTACATTTCAATGGGAGTGTTCATGCAGCTACTTCAATGGAAATTCTGCACTCATCCTGTGGATTGATATCTGGTCACGTCTTGGGGGTCCAATAACAACATGTATTGATCCGTTTCATTGTTATCCTGCTCGCCCAATAACCTTAATTGTCCTGACAACATCCAAACTAAGCATCCAAATGCATTTTTGATAAGCTGAAAACGTCTAAACTGCAGGTGTGACAGACTACCGCTAGATGTCGCCCTACTTCAGCGTTTAGCCAGCACTGTTGTCACGTTCTCACTTCCTCAAACACAAGTCCGCGGACACGCTCAAGCACACGCATAACACACGCACGCTATAAACACACACACACACACACACACACACACACACACACACACACACACACACACACACACACACACACACACACACACACACACACACACACACACACACACACACACACACCGTTATATTGTTAAACGTACTCTCTTCGTTGAACTAACCCTACAATTGTAATGAATGTGTGACCTTTTTCCATTTGCCAATGCTTCAGTGAAACTGTGTATGTATGTTCAGAATCCCATGCGGAGAAAGGCTGCAACGACGGGAATGTACGCCTGTCTGCAGTCTGGCCTCTACTACAACAGAGTAGGCTAGTGGATTGCGTAATGTTATCTACACTGGAACTGGTGTGCACGAGCGTTTCGTTCCCAATGTCAAACAGCAAGCATAGCGTAAAACTTTAAAAGGCGCATTATACAATAACATTATGTACATCTCGACGGTGATCTCATTCGACTCTGGTAGCCTAGTCTACACTGAGCAGTCGGGTGTGCCTTAGTAGAACCCCTTTGACAGACATGCACAATGAATGCCATTGTACGCTTCTCTTACTATGCCTCACACGGTGCATGGCACGCACAGTTTTCCCAAACTACATGCAGTTGCATTATATGCTTGGGGTTAGCCGAGTTTACCAACCACGCCACGCCTCCTTGGTCCAGCTGGTGGCAACACTCTCGGTGACATCATCACTGTGTTCAGTTATTGGTTTAAGGGCAGTTCACACCTGCCCAATCGACTATCAGCAAAGTGACGTCAGCCAACACACTCCGTTCGGTTTCTATTGAGTGGGCGGAGCAGTGCAATTACTGACGTCAGAGCAGGCAAAATACAGGGCTACTATTGGTTAAAAGCCTCGAAGTTAGAGTCTGTTGCTGAGAGAGAAAAAAGAGGGAGAGAGACAACAGTTGCAAGGGAGATATATCCCACGGTTGCAGCCTGGAGATGTCCACTATACCTCAGACAGACCTGTCACAAAACCTCTTGTTGTTTAATCAGAATTCTCTGTCGGCCATGCGGCTTCTTGTGGTCACCCTAAATGTTTTCCTTAATTTAAGTGGTTGCATTATTCTTCGTATTTTTCACACCCTATAGGTAAGAATAACTTAAGAATGTAATTTGCCATTTAAACTTTGGTTGTATTCTTATGTCTGTACGGGGAGAGCGATGTATGACCGCCGTTTGCCCAGGGAAGGCACTTGTCCTGTCAATTATGGTAAACATACACTTTTTACGAAAGGAGGGGGACTGGTGTGTTTCTATTGGCTCTCCTTGGCTGTTCCCTCCCTTCAACCCGCCCACATACTGTTCCTATGGTTCCCAAGGCCCTGATTGGGTACTGTAAAGTATGGGACAGAGCACCGGTATCGCCAAGCATTCTTATACCATTGGCTGAGCCGTCCCGTCAATCAACTGGGCTTTGACAGCTTTCCACGCCCTTTAGCCTCTAACTTCAACGCTGATAAGCTACTGTACCTGTCACCAACCTCTGATTGGTCAGTTCACCCAGCTGTTAGTGGTTCATTCACCATTTTGTGACTGTAGTGGAAATGAGACTGATAGTTTTTTTTATCCGTGTTTGAGTTGCTGTGGGAAAAAGACATGTTTGGCGGAGGAAAAGTAGTGTAAGTTTGTATCCCACAGATGTCGCCGACCGCAAGTGGATGTCGTTCGGAATTGGTGCGAGTCTTCCCCATCTGCATAATCGGAGCATAAATCTTTCTCATCCGAAGTAAAAACGTCCATTGTGGGTAAGTTGAAACAAAGTTAGCAAGGCTATAAAGCTCAGTCGACGTGGATTGTATTGACCAGAGAGAAGCTAACGTTGGACTGGACGGTTTTCCAATGGGCGGCAGCATAGTGTGCAAAAGAAAAGCAGTGACATGGCTCGGTGAGGAAGAGACGAGAAAGGCGAGGAGAGGGGTGGGAGTGCAAAGCTGAAAACTTTGTCCAATGTTTTTACTGCAGTCTAATGGGCGTGCAAGAACACTTGGGATCGAGTTGGTCATGAACACAACAGCCTTGTTGTTATGTAACAATTGTCCTCAGCATAAGTTTACGAGTTTTCCCAGAAAAGGGCTCCCTTAACAAGCGACCCATTGTAAAAGCGTCGGTCTTTTCCCCAGCATCAGTCTGTTTATTAACATGTTACAATCGTACATAGTACATAAAACGCATCGGTCAAATTAGACGCAACACGAGAACATTTCGCCGCATTTCCTTGTGGAAGGGCTGCTGTCGGCGATGTCACTACGGTGTTTGTCTGCCAACGTTGCGTACTACGATTACTACAAGCGCCGCTACTACCAATACTAACACCGTAGTGCATAGTAGAGCGAACCACTCCGATGGACGCACAGCTTCTGCGTTGTTCCACTTTAATATATTTACAGGGTCCAAAGACCCCCGTTTAAGCGACATGTTCTGCAGCGGGTTCCACACGATTTAAATCGACATTGTATTACATTTACACGCCGACATCCATCTCACGCAGAAGGACATTTTAGGTCCATATCTAATATGAAACATCACTCGACACAGGTTGTTTGCTTGTTTGTTTTATTCGCTGTCCGTGATCATGGCAGACCGAGCGAGTGGCGCGAGTCAGATCATTTGACATTGTGTGTTTGGAGCCTCTCGTGCTCCGCTCAGCGCGAGCAGCGGACGGCCAGAAAGACCGGGAAACGCAGCAGCGCATTCCTCGCTTTCTCGGCTTTCCCCCCCATCTCGACTACACTCCACTTTTCTTGATCTAGAAAATAGCACGCAACGAATGCATTTTTTTCCTTCTCTTGACATTTTTAACTGAACAGTTTCAAACACTTTATTTTAATCCATATTCTGTTTAATTTCTTAGACCCATAGTCACACACATACAATTTGTGTTATATCGTTTGACAGCCATTCTGGGCAAATGCACGTCTATTGTAGTCTTACACAGATGCAGTAAAATGCATGTATCACGTCTGTTCACTTGTCTCCGCATCATTGTCTTTTTTAGGCAAAGAGAGTACTTGGGTGATACAGGGCACTGGCCCTCTGAAAGATGCTGTCCATTCATGTGGCGTGTATTGGCATCCCTGCCATTCTGCCCCTGTCCCTAACATGGAGCAGTCACCTCTAATCTATATGCCTTGGACCCACTCATCGATAAGGGCCAGGATACACAAATCACAAGCCTACATTTTTATTTTCTACCAACATACCGTACAACATACGGACCGAGAGGCCAGGCAGCTGTCCATATCCATAAAATATCACCACAGATGCAGAGAGTGCGAACCAAACCTTACACACACACACTCACACACACACACTCACATACACACACTCACATACGTGCACACACACACACACACACACACACACACACACACACACACACACACACACACACACACACACACACACACACACACACACACACACACACACACACACACACACACACACACTCAAACATACGTTCACACAACACACTCAAGACACACGCAAGCCTCAAGACAGTTTATTTTTGTTGTGTTGTCGCAGGATGCACAGTCTCATCCGTATACCAGTGTTTTTGAATCCAGAGAATTAATTAATGACTGTGTGTTTGTATCCTGGTCGCCACGGTTTAGTCTGTCACTCCAGCGCTGCTTTAGTTAGGCTCTGTCTTACCTGGCCGTCGAGTGATCTCTCCATCCAGCACCCTCCCTTTATAGCCCCTGTTCCCCTTCTAACACACACGCACGCACACACACACACACACACACACACACACACACACACACACACACACACACACACACACACACACACACACACACACACACACACACATTCGAGCAGTGTTGATCACATCTCCTTCACATAGGGTTACATATCACACACACAGTGAATTATAAATGCAGCTACAGACGCTCCTGCTCACCCGCTGTGCCACGGTTGTTGCGACTGAGGCACAGGCTGTGTGTGTGTGTGTTTTCCCCCACAACGCGTGTGTATAAACTGGCATCGGGGTGGTGGTTGTATCAGGGTTGCATAGTGTGATAATAAATCGCAGTGTAATAGGAAACAAGAGTGCACTAAGGCACTGGGAGACGGCTTCCTGAAGCACTAATGTTCAAACCAGCTTTCCTCACGCCCATCTCCTGTGTGTGCATGCATCGTGTCTGTTTGCGTGTGTCATAAGTGTGTGTGTTTTGGGCATGTGTGTCCTGAGTGTCGGTGTTGACCGTGTGTGTGTGTGTTTGGCATGTGTGTGTCATGCATGTGTGGGTGTGTGTGTGTTTGATGGGAATGTGTGTGCTGATGGCAGCCACCATACTTTTGATGTGACATCACCTTAGATTTCCTCCATTCTGAGACCGAATGGTTTTACAGTGAGAGCAATGGTCCTATGACAGTCCGTGTTTAAGAGGCAGTGGTCGTGGTTTTATTTGTTTTTCTGTAGGTATCGGTTCGTACCACAGCACCACAAGCTGAACCACTAGACCAGACCTAATGCACGGGCTGCATAGCATAACATATTAATGTAGTAATTACAGATGAGCACGATATAGACTTGTCATCACAAAAGCTGGGCTGATGGCTTTTTAGCGAAATTGTAGGTATTTATTATAATTAGTGTGTTAGTGTTGATGTCATGTAAATATACGTCTAAACGTGAGGGGCATCAGGGGAACATAAGGGGGTTGTTGTGTCAGTATAGAGTCAAATGTAAGACATGTCCCTGCATGTCCTGACATGTTCTTATGGGCTATGTACATGCTCTGATACACTTGTGAGGGAAACTGGTCTTCAGAATGGCACAGTGATATCACAGGTCGTTATCACAGTATCTGTGATCACTGTAATGCTGTATCCATATCGAGAAGCCTGAACACACATGCACAAGCAAACGCGAAAACTGTAGTTACACAACAACGTGCACGTGCGACATTACAAGGCAAGACGAGAATTTAACAATGTGTGGATAAGTAAACTGGCAATTCCAAAGAGAGCATTTTGTGTGTGTGTGTGTGTGTGTGTGTGTGTGTGTGTGTGTGTGTGTGTGTGTGTGTGTGTGTGTGTGTGTGTGTGTGTGTGTGTCTGTGTCTGTGTGTGGGGGAGAAGTGTGTGAGTGTGTGTGTCTGTGTGTTTGAGTGTGTCTGTGTGTGTGTGTTTGTCTTACCATACAGAGTTAAATTACTGTTGAATGACTTGTAATGTATGTTTATTACACCTAACAGACTTGTATTTTTGGAGAAGCTGGGCCTAGCCGTGTAGGAACTATATGATTGCCCATTAACAAGCTTCAAGTTGGATTTACCCAGAGGTCACTATTACAGCAAAACTACCGACTATTTATTCAACTTGGACCAGAGTAAACCTTGCTTGGGATTCTCTCTTTTTTTCCCCTGATATTGAACCAGTGTGAAAAATATCAGGGTTGTAGACAGTATAATCCAGAAAAAATTGATTCTGGTGTGTATTCTGGTTGTTCAGTTAAAATATATTTAGGTCTTCACAAAACACAGTTGTGCCGGTTGTTAAGGTAAGCAGCCCCATTGTCGTTTGAGTGGTACGTAAAACACAGATTTAACAAAGTCATATTACTATTACAGCATTGTATGAAATAATACAATGTAGTTTATGTGGGAGCTAATGTTTTATAAGTATAAATGTCCCCCTTTAAATTAATAAATTATTTAAATTATGACTGAGACACAAAGGCTCTCCATTGACCTCATAAAAATGTGTTTATAAAAAAATTAAAAAATGTAATCTGCGTGAGTGTAACCTCAGATTTGTGCCCAGGATGCACGTTGTCCATTTTATTACCTTGAAAAGTTCAGAATGACTAATTACTAACTCAGAATCACATGGAATAAACACACAAATACACACACAGCCACTAAGGTACACAAACACATAGACTTGCACGCAACCAAAAACAAACACATCCTGTCTGCTTATCAGTACTCGCCAAGGGTATTTTGGGTAGTCATAAGCACGACCAAACACATATTTTCAGGCTGACATCAGATCCTAGCTAGTCAGCCAGGGAAACCATTAACCAACCAACAAGAGCATCAGCCAGTTAAGCTAGTCTGGCAGCCATTCAACCAGTCATTCAGTCAACCCTAAAGCACAGACATATTAGGCTTTTATTGCTCTATTTTTTCTATTTTTTACTCTGTTGATCTGTAATGGGGAACAGGCCTGTGTTAGAGAACACATTCTGGCCTGCTGGGCCGACTGCCTATTGAGAACATGGTAAATGGGAGGATTTTCACATATATATATATATATATATATATATATATATATATATATATATATATCCTTCCACAGCCAGAATCAAAGGTTATATGTAAGATATTACACAAATATACAGAATTTACATTTTTTTTAATACATTGGAGTGGGCGACGAGAGCTAGACCTATCAGCCTGTAAGTCCCATTACACACTTACGTTAAACACCTTCCTGTACCTCATACACTACACCCCAGGGTGCCCAGCATGCACAGGGGACAGGCCACACGAGGAGCTCAGCCGCTGAGTGGGAGAGTCATCCACCTGGGAGTTGATTAGTTATGCTGGAATATCAATCTCATACCACAGGAAGTAGGATCTGATTTGTTAGATAGTTTTCGTCAATTAAATAGTTATATAGTCATAGTCAACCTGTAGTTCACAAGGGACACTGGGAAACTTTCCCACTTTCCCAGACGGGATGTGTGCGCTTTTGCCACTACTTGCGTGAGCATCTGTGTGTGTTTACCTTTTTGCATAAATTTAGACATTGCTGTCATAATGGTTAGCAATGTTTGCAGGTTTTCTATGTAAAGTACAAGCAGGCAGGTTACCAACATCAGTGTTGTGTGTCCGTGTGCTTGCTATCCTTTTGAGTCATTTTCTCTGGCATCGGTGGATGTGCCGGATCATTTTATTTTCTCTCGCTAATCACGGCACGACAAATATAAAAAAAGTTTCCTTTGGGCACAATATATGTCTTTATCTGCCAGAAGGGAAACACAGAAAAAAAAGAAAAAAAAGACGCTGCTGAAGAGGCCGAGACAGAGACAGAGAGGGAGATAGACGGTGTGAAAACAGCCATGGAAATTCCCAGTAACTACACGCATAATCTGTTTTATACAAACAGCTGGTCCATCTTGCTGTTCTCAGAGCTCTCTCTCTGTCTGTCTCTGTCTCTCTTTCTCTTTCTGTCTGACCCTCTGTCTCTGTCTCTCGCTCTCTCTCTCTCTCTCTCTTGCTCTCTCTCTCTCTATGCTCTCATATTGCTACAATGTAGGGTGACCTTAAACCAATCACCTCCAGCCTTTTTCTACTTGATGGGAGCTTAAGAGAGAATTGGAAGAATTAGATCAAAAAGAGATAAGAGTTTCTGTAAGGCAAATGTTTGATGAGGAGTGACCTTGACAATGTTTCTCCCTTCATGATTGGCTTACTTTTGTGTTTTCTAAACATTACGCTGTTGAGAAAATAATTGTGTGGACTACAGACACAAAACACACAAACGCACAAACCCACACAAGCACACACACACACACACAGACACACAGACACACACACACACACACACACACACACACACACACACACACACACACACACACACACACACACACATAAACACACACACACACACACACACACACACACACACACACACACACACACACACACACACACACACACAGACGCACACAATTACATTTTTTTTTTCAAATACATCCAGACAGTTAAGCTTTACTAATAATGGTTATCTTTGAATATTTGTATATACTTTTTGTATTTTTTTAAGTTTAAAAATATTTTACCTAATTACAGGTTTATTTCATAATCGTCATGTATAGTTAATCAAAGTTATTCATTCATTGTTAAAAATAGATTATATTTAATTATTATAATTTTAGAAAGTTTGCAATTTTCTCTCTCACACACGCACACACACACACACACACACACACACACACACACACACACACACACACACACACACACACACACACACACACACACACACACACACACACACACACATACAAACACACAGCGGATATTGGATTGGTCCAACAGAGAGGGGGGGCTATGGGAGATCCTTCAGCAGAGCTGCACACTTTGAGCCATGACATCATTCCTAATCGGAGCTAATTCTGATGATGAAGATAATAAATGACCACCTGTCCTCTCTCTTTCCCTGTTCCCTTTCTCTCTCTCTTTTTTACCAGCCTGCAGTGCAGAGAAAGAGCAAGGGCACAGAACGGGGGCATAGGAAGAAAACACGCGAGAAAGCAGAAAGAAAGGGAGAGCGGACAAAAGAACAAAAGAACAGATAGCAAGAGGTGCCTTGGAAACGTCCAGAGCCTGAAGTGCCATGCCGCTCGGAGCACTTTGAAGTGAAGTGATCCTGTGAGCAGTACCAGAGGCCGGACCACCGCAGAGACCGCACACCAGGACATGAGGCCCGTGAAGAAGCAGGGTGGACGGCCCCCTCCAGCGGGGGCCAGGGGCCGGGGGGGGAGGAGGAAGGCCGTCTCCCAGGGGTCCCCGGAGAAGGACACCAGGAGGGAGCGGGTCAGGAGGGAGAGACAGGCCCCGCTCACTGCAGACGCACTCCGCAAGGAGCCCATCACCAGTAGCATTACCCCCAGGAAGAAGGAGGAGTCGAAGGAGGCGCAGAAGGCCGTGGTGTCCGCTGAGAAGAGTGGGAGGGGGGTCGAGGAGAAGAGGGAGGAGGGGAAGTCCCTCGGGACCAACGGCAATATCACGTTCTCCCACCGCAACACAGCCCCAACCATAGCGACCTCTACCCCAACCCAACCCGTTCCCAACCCCGTTACGACCCCCGCCATAGCAGAGAGCACACCGACGCCCGTCTCCAACCACGACGCGACCCCGACCACAGCGGTCTCTTCCCCAGCCACCTGTGTCTCCGCCCACACTCCAACCATAGCAGCCTCTACGAAAGCGCCTGTCTCCAGCAGCCCGGCTTTGACCCCAACCATACTAACCTCTACCCCGATGCCTTTATCAAACCACAGTGTAACCCCGACCATAGCGACCTCTACCCCGACTCCCCTCCCCGTGACCACGACCCCCAGTCCCAGCACGGGCTCCCATTCCAGTAGGAAAACAGCCACTTTTAAGGCCCGTGTTCCCAAGAAAAAGTATACTTATGAGCACTTTGTGAGCAATGGCGGTGCCATTGCCAATATCCCTACCTCCAGTCCGTTGCTTATACAAAGCAGTTACCACAGCAATGATATCACCAGAACTAGCTTGATGCCCAGAAACAATGGCAGTAATTCGATCACCATTAGTAATAGTTTGAGCATCAGCGGACGCATCAGCAGCGCCATCACCAGTAACAGTGCACACGCTATGAGTGGTGTGAATGTCAGCAACCGTAGTGACAGTAGTACTAGCAGTAAGAGTATTAGCAATAGCAGTAATATAATTAATCCGAGCTCAGGTTATAAGCCCTCAGCGCCAAAAGAATACAGCAAAGCACCAGAAACGACTTCTCTCAGCAGTGTCTCCAACGAGGCTCACCCTAAAGCACTTCCCCAAGAAAGAGAGGCCCCCGCTGGGGAAAGCCACACAGAGGGCCCCCAGAACTCGGCCTGTTCGTCCTCCACCGACACGGCGAGCGAGAGCTCGGCCGACCTGGAGGTTAAGGAGGCGACGGGGCCCAGCCTCCACCAGAAGATAGCAGAAGGCCTCGCTCACCTCCATAGCAACCATTCCAGAGAGGCCAGCCTGTCCGAGGCCCTGGCCAAGGGCCTGAAGAACCAGAGGGTGCTGGCTCGCAGGGCCAGGAGCAGCAGGGAGACCAGTGTCAGGGAGGAGAAGGGAGTCGCCGGGAAGGACTCAGGACCAAAGTCCCCGGTGTTCAGTCCGGGGGTGGTGCGGAGGGTGAGCGGGGGCAGCGTGGAGGTCCAGCTGCAGGGGGAGGAGGAGGGGGAGGGACTGGTCCGGTTCCCCTTCCTCGGGGGAGCCAGTATGACCTCGTCGCCGGGGGACGAGGGAGCGGTGGACTTCATCTTGGACGCGCCCCCGCCCGGTACGGCCCCCGTGGCCGTGGGGACCAGAGTATGTGTGCCTTTTGGAGGAGAAGAAGGGAGACCCGTGGTGTTCAGGGAGGGGGTGGTCTCCCAGGTGGACCCCCACCCAGCCGTTTCCTTCCCCTATCGGGTGGTCCTGGAGGATGAAGCCCAGGTCCTGACCAAGGGCCAGGCAGTGTGGGTGTCCAGGCAGAGCCTGAGGCTGCTCTCCCCTCCCTGGGAGGTCCCACAGATGGACGGGGGGAGGGAGCGGGAGCGGGAGAAGGAGCTGGAGATGGAGGAGAGAGAGCGGAGGGAGGAGATGGAGGTGGAGAGAGAGGTATGTCAGCTGAGCATTGGAATGGGGGTGCTGGGGGGAAGCCCGAGGTCGGGGGCCCACGGCTTCCCTCCAGGAGTGGTGGGGGGGCACTCCTACGTAAGCACACACCTGTCTCTGCACTCCGCTACGGTGGCCGCCAGCGTAGCCACGAGCCCCGTCTACGGAGACACCGAGAGACAGAAGCAGCCCAACACCCCGGAGGTAGACATGGAGGTCTCTAACTTCAACATGGGTCCATCGGGGGGCCAAAAGCCCGGTTCCGGGACCCCCCAGCACAGACACATCCTCTCCAAGCCCCCTGGCTGCTCCTCGTCCTCCTCCCCTCATCTGGCGGTGGCTCGGGGCCCCCTCTCCGCCCTGACCGGCCCCCAGCAGCCCCCCTCCTCCCCTGGCTCTCTGAGGCCTGAACTGAGCCTCTCCCAGGCCAGCCTCCCTTCCACCAAGACCACGCCCACTCAGACCCCCCCCTCTACACCCAGCACCTCCTCCTCGCGCTCCCGCACCCCGCTGTCGCTGGCGCAGCAGAAGTACAAGAAGGGCGACGTGGTGTGCACCAACAACGGCATCCGCAAGAAGTTCAACGGGAAGCAGTGGCGGCGGCTGTGCTCCCGGGAGGGCTGCATGAAGGAGTCCCAGCGCCGCGGCTACTGCTCCCGCCACCTGTCCATGAGGACCAAGGAGATGGAGGCGGCCGGGGGGGGCGGCGGAGGGGGGGGCAGCAGCTCGGGGACCGTGACCCCCTCGGACACGCGGGGGCGAGCGAGCAGCGAGTTCGACTGGGACGACACGTCCCGGGAGAGCAGCGAGGCCAGCAGCCGAGGGGACTCCCGGCCCCGGCTGGTGCAGGCGGCCCTCCTGCCCCACGACCTGTCGTCCCGCTTCGACATGGACGAGTGCGAGGCCGCCACCATGCTGGTGTCCCTGGGCAGCTCGCGCTCCTGCACGCCCTCCTTCTCCCCCATCTCCAACCAGTCGCCCTTCTCCCCCGCCCCGTCCCCCTCCCCGTCGCCGCTGTTCGGCTTCCGGCCTGCCAACTTCTCCCCCATCAACGCCTCCCCCGTCCCGCCCCACCGGAGGCAGCGGCAGCCCAGTGGGACCGGGGGGGGAGTAGGGGGTAGAGCCAGTGCCAGTGCGGCGGGCGAGCGGGAGAGGCATGCCTCGGGGCATCAGCCGTCATTCCAAGCCAACCTGACCTTCACCGTCCCCACCAGCACCGCCCCGGGGAAGCGGAAGTCCGAGGCCGCCCCTCCCCCACCGCCGCCCTCGCACCACCACGACTACACCCCCAAGACGGAGCCGGAGCAGGGGGACCTCAACAGCTCCTTCCGGGTGCTGTCGCCGCAGACGCAGGCCTCCTACTCGCGCACCCAGACGCCCACCTCCTCACGACACCGCGGAGCCCGCACCCCCCCCTCCAGCAGACCCCCGTCCTCCACAGCCTCCTCCCCGCCTCCTCTCCTGATCTCCCCCCTGCCCCCCTCCTCCCTGCCCCCCGACGGAGGGCTTCGCCGGGTGGTCCCTGTCCCCCAGCAGGCCCTCAGGGACTCCCCGGTCATCGTGAGGAACCCTGAAGTGCCGCTGGCCAAGTTCACCGAGGGTCCCATTGGGAGGGGGGGAAGCGGGGCCGAGGGGCTGCCCAAGACCTCCAAAGAGCCCGGGCTCGTGCCCTTCACCCCCCTGCCGGTGGCTGGCCTCCAGGTCCCCGTCCCCATCAACGCGGCCTCAGCCACCGTGACCAACGGGACCGTCCTGCTCCAGAACCCGGCCCAGACCCTGGTGCTGGTCTCCCCCGCCCCCACCTCCCTGGCCCCCGGCGGCATCAACGCCATGCAGACCCTGTCCATCACCGTCAGCAGTAACACCGCCAACGCCCCCATCCCCGGCAGCAACGCCTGCCCGGCGGGGAAGGAGCCGGACAAGGCGGCGGCGTTCGGGACAGAGGTCCAGCAGCCGGTCCCCTGTCACCCCTCCCCCACCGCCCTGCTGCCCCTCATCCTGCCCGCCGAGAACCTGCACCCCGCGCCCCGGAAGGACATCATCATAGGACGCCCCGGCACAGGTGAGCTACCATCGGTGAATGCGGGCAAGAGATGTTATTGGTTTACACACCAGAGCAGTTGTATTGGTCCATACAGGTGATGGTTGTATTGGTCCATACAGGTGATGGTTGTATTGGTCCATACAGGTGATGGTTGCATTGGTCCATACAGGTGATGGTTGTATTGGTCCATACAGGTGATGGTTGTATTGGTCCATACAGGTGATGGTTGTATTGGTCCATACAGGTGATGGTTGTATTGGTCCATACAGGTGATGGTTGTATTGGTCCATACAGGTGATGGTTGTATTGGTCCATACAGGTGATGGTTGTATTGGTCCATACAGGTGATGGTTGTATTGGTCCATACAGGTGATGGTTGTATTGGTCCATACAGGTGATGGTTGTATTGGTCCATACAGGTGATGGTTGTATTGGTCCATACAGGTGATGGTTGCATTGGTCCATACAGGTGATGGTTGTATTGGTCCATACAGGTGATGGTTGCATTGGTCCATACAGGTGATGGTTGTATTGGTCCATACAGGTGATGGTTGTATTGGTCCATACAGGTGATGGTTGCATTGGTCCATACAGGTGATGGTTGTATTGGTCCATACAGGTGATGGTTGTATTGGTCCATACAGGTGATGGTTGTATTGGTCCATACAGGTGATGGTTGTATTGGTCCATACAGGTGATGGTTGTATTGGTCCATACAGGTGATGGTTGTATTGGTCCATACAGGTGATGGTTGTATTGGTCCATACAGGTGATGGTTGCATTGGTCCATACAGGTGATGGTTGTATTGGTCCATACAGGTGATGGTTGCATTGGTCCATACAGGTGATGGTTGTATTGGTCCATACAGGTGATGGTTGTATTGGTCCATACAGGTGATGGTTGCATTGGTCCATACAGGTGATGGTTGCATTGGTCCATACAGGTGATGGTTGTATTGGTCCATACAGGTGATGGTTGTATTGGTCCATACAGGTGATGGTTGTATTGGTCCATACAGGTGATGGTTGTATTGGTCCATACAGGTGATGGTTGCATTGGTCCATACAGGTGATGGTTGCATTGGTCCATACAGGTGATGGTTGCATTGGTCCATACAGGTGATGGTTGTATTGGTCCATACAGGTGATGGTTGTATTGGTCCATACAGGTGATGGTTGCATTGGTCCATACAGGTGATGGTTGTATTGGTCCATACAGGTGATGGTTGCATTGGTCCATACAGGTGATGGTTGTATTGGTCCATACAGGTGAATGTTTGTATCGGTTCATTGAGGTGAAGTTTGTATTGGTTCATGGAGGTGATCATTTGGTTTCTAACGCTGAGAGATTGTATTGATTTGCCCTGGAGAGGGTTTGTGTAGGTTTAGAGAAGGGAGGGATTGCATTGATTGATGCAGGTGAGGGTTGATATTGGTTCCTACAGTGGAGGGATGTGTTGGTCTGTACAGGTGAGGCAGTTTTTGTGCGATTGCCCACTCTTAGTTCAGAGATCAAAGGGGAATATCGAGCATGTTCTGTTTCGGAAAATAAGTTTGGTGCTATTTTAGGTACGATAGTTGGAAGAATCATGAGGTTAGGGCGGAATTTTATGAATTGAATAATTTCAAAGAAAAGTGAAAGAAAGATATTTTTCAATGATTTATTTTTCTTTCGCT
>NC_082392.1:9417977-9487977 GCF_031168955.1 Gadus macrocephalus
AATTGCGTGACACATACTGGAGTGTGTGTTTTTTGTATAATGCACGCTTGGATATGTGGCGCATGATTGGCTGGACCTTGGATTTATGTGTTGTTCTATAGAGCGTGTATAATGTGCACTAGGATAGTTGGGGTAGGATGTACTAGTACTAGAGCGTGTATTCATGTGTTGTACTCTCACATGTGTATTAGGCACACTAGGGTGTTCTGTCTGTGGTGGACTAGAGTGCGTTGTACTATACAGTGTGTTTGTCTGGTGTTTAGGATGCACTGGAGTACGTGTACTAGAGTGTGTATGTGTTGTACTAGGGCGAGTATGAATTTGAAATGTGTTGTACTACATTGTGTATTGTCTCTGTTGTATTAGGGTAGGTTGAATAAGGTGTTAGCGACAAGATGAACGATCGAGTGTCATCAAGAACCGGATATGACGTGTGAGCCAAATGACTGTTGCCATGGTAACAAAGCAAACAGCACACATCCAAATAACACGCGCGTAACCGAATATTCTCAGAAGAAACTGTTGTGCTGTGTGTTTGTGTGGGGGGGGGGGGGGGGGGGGGAGTGGATGTGTGTGGGGTTGGGTGTTTGTGTGCGTGTGCGTGTGCGTGTATGTGTGTGTGTATGCCGCTATGTGTGTGTGTGGGTGTGTGGGTGTGTTTTTGCATGGGTGTTTGTGTGTGTGTGTGTATGTGCGTTTTTGTGTGTGTGTGTGCGTGTGCATGGCCGTCAAGGGGCTTCTGTTCATTTGCAACTTAAAACAAGGGGAACTTATTGTGCATAAGTGAAGAATAACACCTTTTTTTCAGTTTTAAATTCAATTATTCACATATTTATGTTATTCTTGCAAGTTCTAATTACAGTTCTACCTCATCGTGACAGACTTTGTTTATTTCACGAGGGAACTTTCCAGAAGAAATGTTCTCGCCCGACTCTGAGATCAGGGAGATGAGGGGGACTGTGGGCTACTTTAGGCAGGATCCATAGATCTTGTCTGTGCTCCGAAATCCCAGAATGAGTGGGCAGTAAATAAATGAGTTAAAGTAAAGAGAAATAGAAAAGCCCAGTTATCATGACCACATCATGATGGCACCAGAGACTTTCCGTCGTGGAGCAAGGCATTCATTGTGTGACTCCGTGTCGCTCAGCCTCCTGTGTGTGCGGTCCGTTTGTTTTGCAGAATATAATCATGACGATGTTTTGTTTGCTCCAAAATCTCTTATTTCAGTGACCGTGAATTTTTGTTTGGTGAAATACTTTTTTTTTTAACATGGTAACATTGATGTGCATGCAGAAAAGCATGTAAAAATGAACTTGACACAGCGTCACACACGCACACATAAAAGCGGTCACGCTCATGGACACGTGCGCGCTCTCCTCACCGTGTGACTTTGTGCTCCATGACCCATCTCTTTTGATCTCTCTGTATACCTCCATTTTTTTTTCTCGAAAATTGTCTCAAAACAGACTCACGACAAATTGTGCGTGTTAACCCTTTGCTCCATCGCACTGCAGTGGTGCGTTACCAACATCCCCCCACCACCACCCCCTCGCCCGCTCTCCCACTGCCATCCCCCACCGGCGCATCCCCCCCCCCCACCCTCCAGTCCTGCTCACTCCCCCTCTCGCTCTCTCTGGTCTACCCGGATACGGATACCCGGGAATAACATTCCCCTCCCTCCCTCCCTCCCTCCCTCCCTCCCTCCCTCCCTCTATCCCTCCCTCCCCTCCTTCCCTTTACGTAACGCTCAAAGCCGTGCATATCGGGGAGTGATGTGTAGGCCACGGCAACAGCCACATCTGGATCACTCCTCGCTCAGTTCGGTGTGGCCATGGCCTTGAACGTTTAACCAAAGGCCCCCATGCAAAATGCTCATTCTCAATTCATTGTGTTCTACACTTGGGAAGGAAAACATCAACATGAGTCTGCAGAGATAAGGCTCACCGCCTCCTAGACTTGGGTGCAGATTGATACCATCGGTGTTGTTTACCCGTAGGCTAAGTTAGTTCCCGTTTATTCATCCTAAAAGTGTGCCGTTTAGTTTCATCCCCCGACCCTGGTCATGTATGAAAGTGAGTTTGCACGAGACTTTGCGGTGGGCTTTTTTTCTCCTTCTCCCCTCATCCCAATCCTCTTTCCCTCTTGCCACTCACTGGTTCATTTATCTCTGAGCTTGCAGTGCCACCAGATGGTAGAAATCACACATTACATCGGCAGCTCGCAGCAGCTCAGAGACACAGCCGTCCACACACTGGTCTGAAGGCACCGTTACGTACGCCCTCCTCATTGGTTCAGGTTTGTGGCTAGGGAAGAAAAGGTTGCTCTGCCTCTGGTAGCCAAGGAGTCTGCTCATATCCTCAATGTGTTTGCTCGCGCCTTTTTAAATCCAATGACATGCAACATCGTTTAAATAGCGAATGAGCAGGGGAGAGATTTCACCAGATCCAGAAATTATTATTTTACATGGGTAATAAACACGCAGAGAAGGGGAATGGGGAGGATTGGTTTTGAGGAGGTAAAGTTTTGATGCTCATAGACCTGTTCTTTAAGGTCGCATTCAATGGCAGTTGAATGGGATTCCATCTGAAAAAACGTGACACCCATGGTTGCTCGGTTGTGACCGGTTGAAGGGAGATAGACCTAATGGTCATTGGTTGCCACAGGTTACTCGGGGACCCTTTGCCCGACAGGATTGTTGCCATAGTAACTACGAAGGATGGTAGATGGTTATAATTGGACGGAGCGAGTGTTGGATGGCTGGGAGAGCGACAGAGCAGAGGCGCCGCCGCAGTGGCGGTGGAGAGGAGGAGAGAGGGGCTCCGCTCTGCAGGTGTAGCGTCGACACGGGAGCATAAAGGTGGAACAAAAGTTTTGGCAGGGGGCATTTAAGACTCATCCATGACTGCAAAGCAGCCAATATAATACCTCGAACACCTACCCGTATCGTGGTGGTTGGTTTGCTACTTAGAAGGAACGCCATATAGTCTCCGGGATCTCTCTCTCAACCTCTGCAATAAACATTGACTTAAGAATGCATAACTATAGCAAGTTTGCCTCGTTGTTAATCTGCCTAAACCGGTTTAAACAGATTTTTTTCTATTACCATAAATTATTTGTCAAGTGAAGTGTTTAAACATTTCTTGTCTACATTTTTGTTATATGATATAGGTAAAAGGTAAGATATAGCTCAACTCCGGTAATTTACATACCTAACCTATAAACCTCAAACTACTATGGCTGATAACAATAATTTAGCCAATGAACTCTATTATGAGGGGCTTGTGTGATATGTTCAAGGGTTAAGCTCTCGGATGATCACAGCCATCGCTCATCCAACATATCTGCTCCCTCCCAATCCGCCCAGCACAGGCTGAAAGGGGTCACCATAATGCATTAGGTAACATCACAGAACAATCTACATAGCAAGTAGGACATCCCTCATAGGATACAGATCATTGATTTAGCTAATATAGAACATAGGTTATAGTGCAAAGGTCATATCCCAGGAAACAGAACATCCGATTTATCCCACAGGATATATAACATAGGATTTTCTCTGATAGGATATATAACATACAATATATCACATAGGATGTATAACATAGGATATGTCGCATAGGATATATAATATAGGATTTAGAACATTGGATATATCACATAGGCTTTATAACATAGGATATATAACATAGGATATATCACATAGGATATAGAATACAAGACATATCATACAACATAGAAAATGAGATATAGACTATAGGATGTAGGACGTAGTTATAGTTATAGTGTAAATTACCTTTCACTTATTAAATTGCACATATGTTATATGCTTATGATAAAGTGCATAGGCCATATCACATGACATAGCAAATAGGACATGGCACATAGGACATATCACATATGACATAGCAAAAAGGATATGGAACACAGGGTATAGCACACAGGATATAGCACACAGGATATATTCCATTGGATTAAGTAGATATTATTAAGTACATATGACAAAGAAAAGGATATAGGACATTGAAGATAGGAAAAAGAATAAAGGAAGCATCCATTTTGTAAGCTTGTTATAGAAAGATAATGGATGGCATTAGGTTGTACTTCAAGACTGAGCAGTTTTGGAACGATATATGGACTTTGAAAACAATTAAAAAAGTTTTTTACCATTCTGCGTTACTGGGCCATTCTGTGTGGGACAACCCTCTCTCGATCATATACACTGTGGTCTTTTCTTTAACTCTAGAGTCTAGATGATCAAGAAATATCATTTACAGCTCTTCTCACTTCTGCATGGTTCCAGTGGAAACTCACTCATGTCAATATCATGCCAACAAAGAGAGAGCTAGGATGGCAGAGGAGTTGCTATGTGGGTGTGTGTATGTGTGGGTGGGGATGAGGGGGTGCACGGTAGAATACAGCCTGACAATGACTGTAGAATATCACAATCACTTAGAAATATGCGTATTTTAACTTACTATATTTACGATTTCCTACTAACCATTTGCTATCATAATGTCAATTTCCTCGTCAGTTATTCTCTGCAAATACTACACCCAAGGTGATGGTTTATGGGACTGAGGGGTTAAGAGGCCCTTTACTAGGACCACATCTGCCAGAGGAACCTGCTGTGACCTTATTGGCCAGTGTCCCAACTCCCTAAGAGCCGCTGGGGGCCACGGTGGTTACCCCTCCCAGTTCTGTGCCTCATGGATTGACAGTGGAGAGAGTTCTGGTGCAGGATATGTTGCGACAACAACACACATGCACGCACGCACGCACACACACAATGTCCAGCAAGATACCAGCTGTGGCAGGTATAGGGGCGGTTTTCTGTCCAACCTTAAATGTCTTTACTATCCGTTGTTTCAGTTGACATCGCTACCATGGTCACATAAGAGAAGTTCTGTTTTCACAAGTTGTTTTCTCTCCGTCCACCCCCATCCCCGTCCCTCCCTCTTCTGAATCACAGAATGACTCTCGTTCTATTTTTACCCTCTGGTCCTCTCCTCTTATCCCGTTCCACCCATTTTCCTTCTCTTTCAAGACAGCCTCCCTTGCCTGCTCTCATTTCTCTTTTGTCTAGTTTCTGGCGGGTCTCAATACAAATTGCATATGTGGTAGTGGTGACATCCGGTGATGGGAGAGTAGCATTATTAAGAATAATTGGATTTACTGACCTAAAGCAAGTGGCATTACTTACTCTCTCACTCACAGTTTAGGAGCAACTCAGGGGGGGAGTGATCAAAAGAGAGGACACATTCACAATCTTTTTTTCAGATTCTTAACTAAAAGCCATTTCGAGTTTACTCAAACTTCCATTAAATTACAGGGTCCATCCATCCCTTAGAGAAAGTAGCCAAAGATAGTCACTCACAAAAACCCTATAGCCAACATTCAATTGCCGAGTTTGTTACAGAAGAATATACGTAACCACCATGTAAGCTTAAGTGCGCCCCCTTCATAAGATGGCTATTTTGAGTACTACACCTGGATCTTGGCCCCATGGCTGTTGCCCGTCCCAAGGGAGGGACTTCGTGTAACTTGTCAGGTCATTGGTTGCCCTACATCTGACCGCCGGCGTTTGATTCGCGTGTTCATACAGCCATGTAGTTATACTACGAACTTTTTACCAGTTGATAAGTGACAGCATACTTTAAGAAGTACGTATAGTAAAAAGACAATTTACAAGGCACACAAAATGGTGTTTGTCATTTAATGATGCCTTGTGTTTCTGCTTTTGCTGTTACGCTGACTATCAAGATTAGAACATTTGCATATGACTGACATTCCTCTGCATACTCTACCCAATCAGTAACCCTGGCACTCCGATGACTGGTTGTTGCTTCGGCCAATGCTGATGCCTAAATCCACCGAAAGGGGCGGGACACGGTTGGGCGAGGTTGACAGACTTGGAAGGGGGGCAAGCAGCCTAGTTTACAACAGGAGGAAGAGGGAGGGAAAAAAAGAAAGGAAGGGCTTAGGTTTTCAAAAGGGAAAAAAACAACTCGGTAAACTTGAGCCTTTCTCCGAAGATGTTAAACGAGGACATTTCCACGCGAAAAGGCCTCCACCACGAGAACTAATCGAGGCTGATGGTGCGCGCTGCCTCGTAGAGGGAGGAGGACGCAGCCCGGAGTGGCTCGAGCTAACCTGCTGCAGACGGACCTCACGAGCCGCTCGCTGCTGCTGCTGTTGCTTTTAATCACTGAGTATTAGAAGCCAATCATTCGGGGTTGAAATCCGCTTCAAACAGCTCCGGTTGGGCGTTTTGTTTATTGTCCTCGTTGACAACTGGAGCGGAGTTGGATGAAGCAGACTTGATATCTCCTCTCCGCGGACCGGAGCCGAGGGGATCCATCATCGTCGCTGCTGCTCCGCGTTGTAGTCCATCAGGGGCTAGCTAACGTGAGGCTGCCTAGCCCGAGTTTAGCTCGTAATAGTGGACACCTTATGGACGATCCTTGACAGATTTGTAGTCATCGTTTGACGGTTTAGGTAGTGGATGTACCTAATTTAACAACAGACGTGATACCCGCATCTCTGCCCTTAAGTTAACGTGGTGTTGATCACTAGTGTGTCGGTACAGGCAGGTGTGCACATTTCATGTCAGGGATGGAAACCACCGTAAATGGCATATGTATTTGTTTGGCGATTTGATTAAGAAAGGCTGTTCTCTTTTAAACAGACACGTTGTGTGTGCTGAATACACGTGAATAATTGTCGGTGTGGAGAACATGAGAACAGTTGCGTTTCTTTTGGCTGTTTGTGAGCGAAGGGTGCAGGACCAGGGGCGTTCCCGAGGGTCTGGACCTGTATACTGGGAGCTCTGGTTGATGCAAGGGGCAGCTAAACTGGCCGGTGGGAATTATGTGAACCAACACTGACAGACCCCGGTGTTATATTAGCAGAGCCCTCTCGGACATGAAGTCCTCAATGTGTCTCAGTTAGCGACATATGTCAATCATAGCCAACATCTGCCTATTGCCTCACTAGCTCGATAGTCACGGTTGTCCTGCTACGTCTGCCTTTTGAACTAGATTATTCCACAGGGGGGTTGTTTTAGTGTGTTATGATCTTCTGAGATCACGTAATCACAGCACCGGTTTCATTGATCTACAGATCTAACGTGTCTCCAAAGATAGATGCGTAGTTTACGGATCCGTGTTTTAATCCAGGCCGGGGACGAGAGCGAGGCCTTGTTAACCAATTCGGCGCCATTCTAATGCGCCGATGTAAACAAACAGTGAGAGGGCATCGGGGGTAATTAGACCAAGGCGGAATCTTACCTTGATCAGTCATTTTCTAGTTTGTCTAATCAATTCCGTTTTAATTTAGCTCAATATACAAATGTAATCATTTTGTAGTACATTTGCCCATGGATATTTGATTATTCTGTTCGAATTATCAAACTGCGGTGTTCTCCGAGAAGGAAAGAGATGGAATCCCTGCGTCATAAAATCGTAGTGATGTCCAACTATAAATAACGACTGCACTTCGACAAACAACTGGAATAATGCAGTGAATAATGTGAATGATGATCGCAAACTGAAGGGAAAACAGCTGATGCATCAACCACGGTCCACTTAGTATTTTCTCAGAATCAGATCAAACTTTTCGTTGAAGTATCATCCCTTCCAAGAAGGGACATCTTTTTTTATTATAAGCAGCAGCAAGACTTTGCTTCGACCATGTTTTCTTCAGAGAATCCTCAATATCTGCGTCAAGGATTGAGCATGTTTGGTCAGTGTAACCGTATTTATGTGTTTACAATTTATCGTATTCATTATTTATTTATTTTCCCAAGATAGCACCATGTCAAATATTGCTAGGCATTGCATTTATATTGAAAAATCCTGTCTCTACAGTGTGGACCAATGTGGAGCCACGGTCTGTTCCTGTGTTCCCCTGGCATTCATTGGTCCCTTTCCTGGCACCAACCCAATCAGATGCGTTTGCTCAGTCAGGAGAGGGCCAACAACCAATCAATCACCCTCAAGCAGCAAGTCTAAAGTCAGGTGAACAAATTTTTTTACTGTTCCAATTGTTTTACACCAGTTGTCTTCATGATTTTTAAAGATGGAATGCGTTTTTGTGTGTTTCCCATTGATCGTTACCAATGCTCTATGCCAAAAACATGTGATTTACCTCAGAATGCCAAGGGATGCCGGTGGTGTTACAGGAGCCTGCGGAGGTACCCATGACCGTGGAGAGGGGTCCCCAGTCGCGGCCTCTCCCCTCGGTGGACGAGCCAGCTCCAGAGAGGGAGAAGGAGGCGGAGCGGCCCGACAGCGAGACCGAAAGTGACGTGGATGACCCGTAAGCCAAACCTACTGTTGTATTTGAAGTGTATTAGACATGCCTGAGACCACTGTTATGTTCGCAAAGTTTCACGGTTTTCCATTGTTCAGTTCCTCTTCGTTGGTGTCGGTGTGTTAGAGAAGTTGTGGGTTGCTCAACATCAGACTTTGATAGATATTTATTTTGAAAAAAGGAAAATGTGTGGGATATTTTTGTAGGCTTGTTCTAAATTTGGCAGCGTAGCTTACGGCTAGAGCGGCGATAACGGGAACTAAAGCATTCCTTCTCTTTATGACAATATGAAAGGCAGTGGTCAGGCTGCCAGTTATTGACTTGGAGGCGCTGCTCAATCTGCTGATCTGTGTTTCACAAGGAACCAACTGCCAGGGCCCTGAGCCGTAGACTAACCGGTAGTTCTGGCATATATCAAAATGGAAAAAGGCGAATATTAACATCCAGAAGGAGCAAGCAGAACATTCAGTATCTGGGGCTCCATGGTTGTACGTGGTTAATGCGTTTAGTTGTCAACCAGTTATTTTTGTGTAATGATCTTCAGTGTCTTGTGTAATGTATTTTCTCCCTCTTCCAGGTTCCTCCCGGGAGTCCTGCCAGACCCGCCCCTTTTGGCTGTACCGGTGAAGAGACGCACTCAGTCCCTCAGCGCGCTGCCCAAAGACGGGGACAAGAGCAGTCCTGGGAAGGTACGCCCCGGACTCCACATCTACACTTCTCATCACTACACTAGTAAACCAATGTGTAGGCTTGGTTTTGTGTGGAGAATTGACTATTTAATCATTTTACAGACACTTTTATCTGAAGCAATTTACAGTTAATCTATTACGAAACGTGTTATTAATGAACACCGGCTCATTAATTAATTACTTACTTGTAATGTATCTTAAACTTGAAGGCATACAACACTGCCCGTATTATGTAGAAATAGTCATATCAAATTAAACATGAGAAACTCTGCTAAACACAACTCAAACACCAAGCATATTAATTAGATTAATTAGGAAATAAAAAATAGGCTGGAGCTTAAGAGGTTAATACATTTTAGGCATATTTCAGGGTTTGGGCATTGCTCAAGGAAGACTACATGTAGACTGTGGACATTGGGTTTAAACCCAGATACATTTTCGGCTGGGAGTCAAACACCCTAAGCACTACACAATGCTCTCTATCCTCTCAGAGGGAGAAGGACCACATACGGCGGCCCATGAATGCCTTCATGATCTTCAGCAAGCGTCACCGGGCGCTGGTGCACCAGCGGCACCCCAACCAGGACAACCGCACCGTCAGCAAGATCCTAGGGGAGTGGTGGTACGCGCTGGGGCCCAAAGAGAAGCAGAAGTACCACGACCTGGCCTTCCAGGTACGCAGGCACAGATGCGCATCCAAAACATACAGAGCCAATCAGCAGTATTACTAGTAATATATATAGGCATTTAGCAGACTGGAGACTGTTCTGTCCCCACACTAGACTATCCTGCCTCCCCTGATAGCAGGTTCAGAATATCCTGTCTTTTCTAAAGCGGCATTTACCCAAACGGCCCGTTCCCAGGTGAAAGAGGCCCATTTCAAGGCCCATCCAGACTGGAAGTGGTGCAACAAAGACAGGAAGAAGTCCAGCTCTGAGGGCCGCGGCATCCCTAGCGGTAAGGACGCCAGAGAGAGGTCCATGTCTGAGACCACAGGTCAGTCTCACCCACAATCCTCCATACACATACACATGCACACTAGGGGTGCAACGATACATGGATTCGTATTGAATCGGTAAGGACGTCACGGTTCGCATGGATTTACACGGAGAATACACGGTATGAAATGAAATAAAACTGGCGTTCGAATTAATGTAATGCCGAACTAGGGCTGGGCGATATATCGAATATATGCGATGTATCGCGAGATGTTCTCCAGGGGATGTATAAAATGCCCCTATCGCGAACATCGAATATAAATTGGCACGCAATGTTTCTTTTTGCCGCCGCCGGCATACTCGTTGTGCTTTCACGCGACGGGGCGACAAGATCTCATACAAAGTGAACGTAGAGACGCGTATCTGCCAATCAGCGTTCAACAGCGTGGCCACTGAGTGACATGTGTAACGTAACAGCCAACCAGCGTTCAACCGTCAAACTCGGTGCAGTGCAGTCCGGGGTGAACTGCAGCACGGAGGAGAAAGTGATTGTTGCCGTTTGCGACTCCCGGAGCTCTATATATAATAATATAATATAATTGTTTATATAATATCACGGCCAAAAGCTCTGTGTGCCTCCTGATGGCCGTAGCGTGGGGAGCTCTCATAGGGATTGGGCTTCTCGGGGTTTGTTTAACGCACAGCGTTCCCTTCTCTCGCTATTTCCGGTGGCTCTCTAAACACACTCACTCCCCCCGCCCATTGCGAGTCCACGAGATTCTCATGGACGCGCGTGTGTGACGTAGTCTGGAAGGCGCGCTGCTGTAGGTGTGTGTACCTCCGACCGGTGAGTGAGAACAGCGTGAGAGAAAAAAGGATGGAAACTGAAGATTTGGTTTTGAAAAAGAATAGCATTGGATCCGTCGTCTGGCAGTGTATATAGAATAATTATTATGCAAACAGTTCATAAATAATTAACGGTTTGAATAAATGCTGTGTTGGTAAATCTAACTTGCTGTGATTTTCCTTTTCTTATGTGCAAGTTCTAAATTGTTCCAATACAAAGCACTGATGAGTTTAAACAATATGTTGTTTCATGTAATCTACATGCAGACTTATATTTCAGGAATACTAGAATTATTACTGACGTAACATTATGCCAGACATGGTTGAATCGAGCATTGATGATGTGCTCGAGAGGAGATTCAAAACATATCGAGATATATATCGTGTATCGAGATATAGTAAAAAAATATCGAGATATTCATTTTTGGCCCATATCGCCCAGCCCTATGCCGAACTAATGTTTGATACGCGATCTTCTGGGACAACTGAGACGCCTGAAAGGGTGCCGGCAAGTTCGAGCTACACAAGTTGATTGGTCGACAGAATAGCACTTCCGTGAGACAGGGGGATAATAAACAAACACATTATCCGCAAGGTATTTCTGGACAACGGCGAAAGCTTCGCTTATTGCAGAAATGTCGCACAAAAGTTTGCCGTCCTTCTTGGACGTCCTACATTGTTGATCTTTGTTCATTGTGCGCGTTCTTCTTTTTCCTTGGTTTTATTAGCACGCTACACTGTGTCAGGCTGCTATGAGGTCACAATGCTAACCCCCCCCTACCAAAATGGTACTGTCGTCGGTGGAAACGCGAGCCGTAACTGAGCTGCACCGAAATGCACCTTCACTACTTCACCAAGCCGCCCCGATCCGACCCGTACCCTCCGGGGGAAATGCACAAATTCTGTGTACTTTGCCCTTTCATAAATAAGACATGCTAAATTTTCTTATTTCTTTCTTATTTTGTTTACAAGTTACGGATGGAGTCTGGAGGTTATGTGGGGTACTTATTGTTTACTGTTTACATCTTAGATTACACAATTCAGGCTGTTGCAGCTAGCTCAGGGGAGAGACTGTATGACACTAGGTGGTACAACCAGAGACAATAAAAAAAGAATTTCTTCTGCATTTTTGTTTTTTATTTCCATTGTACCGAACTCGTACCGAACCGTGATCTCTGAACCGAGGTATGAACGGAACCGTGACTTCAGTGTACCGTTACACCCCTAATACACATGCGTACACAGAATGCTCTCACACTATCTAGAGGCATCCATACTTTGCCCCGGTTTCCCACAGTGTTTTATCAAACTGTTCCTCTGTGCCTGGTTATAGAGCCTCATTCAGTGGAGCTGAAAGGGGCAGGGGCGGGTCTGGTGGGCGTGTCCGAGCGGAGCGCAGGAGAAGGTCACGTGGGCCAGCTGACCCGCCCCCGAGCCTTCTCACAGAGTGCCATGCACAGCCTGGAGCGGGGAGAGAGGGGCAACACACAGGCACTGGCTGAGCTGGCGCAGGTACAACAGGGCTGGGGGAACTCATCACTATTCACACTGTTAGTGATGCAGCAAAATACATAGGTTTGTCTTTCAGGGGCTTAATGATTGCAAAAAGGGCTGGCTTTTTGGTTTTGTCAGTCCTTTCTCTAAAAACGTTTCTCTTCACATAGCAGTACATTAACTAAGCTTCATTGTACTTTGAAAATATTAAAACCAACCGCAATGTTTTATGAACTTCTACACACAGGAGTAATACAATTAATTTAAGTATTTTTGAGTGATTGTGAAATTGTGGGGCGAAGAAAAAAAAAAAATTGGCCGATACCGTTGCTTTTTCGGTTTTGTTAATATAACCTTACTGAAATATATAATTCTAAATGTATGCGACACGGCAGATAAACATTGGCCACAGCCACTTTTGAATGTCATCATATTTGCCGATGTCCAGATAGCGTGAACATCAGGCTTTCCCGTCTGGCCGATAAACCCGTGCATCCCTGTTGTTGTTCTTTGTGGTGGTTCATGAGTGGCCCTGCTACAGACAGACTCTACCTTCCTTCAGATGTGTGGCGACGGAGCGGGACAATTCTCGGGCCGGCCCCCGCCTCAGTCCCGGGCCCAGCGGGGAGTTAGCGAGGACATGACCAGCGACGAAGAGCGCATGGTCATCTGTGAAGAGGAGGGCGATGACGATGTCATTGGTGAGAAGTTGTAGCTATACACAGTGCCCGTTAGAGTGGAGAGCAGGACTCCCAGAAGGCTGTGTGTCTGCCCGCCCCTTACTTGTGCCGGGTTATAAATAAATACATTGAGCATCTCCGAGTGTCCTAAAAAAAGATTTGATGTCATAATGTAGAAAACACCGCCGCTTCCCGGCCACTTGTCCAGCATACAAAGTCTATATTGTCACTTGACGTGTGCAGTCACTATTAAGTTTTTCATTTTAATAAACAAAATACGATCATTTTAATCATGTGGTCTCTTAGTTTCTTTGGAGAATAGTAACAATAAAAAAAGTCACCCACCATGATCTTGGAAATGGTCATCAATATGCAGGTGAAAATGTGACCTCAGAGATAAAAGGACTGATGTTCCACCATGGTTCTTAGTCATGGGTTGCTACAGCTGTTGCCTTAATCTCTACAGCTGTAGCTTTGGCCAATGTCGACAATTACAATTTTGATTAAGATCAATACAAAGTATATCCATCCATAGAAAAAAAGTACATATATACAGTAATAACAGACTCATTTTAATTTAGATGCAATAATGAGATAATATATTTCACACAATGTTTGGGAACCAATAAGAAACAGAAAATGTCATTTTCTGTGCTTCTATGCACAGTCTCCCTGCATTACATCCACAACAAATTGAATTTCAACTAATCCAATCTCTGCTCCTCTGGTTGCCGACTTTCTGTTCCCTTTTTAAGAAATCCAATATAAATTAGAGTGCACTTATTTTTATATTGTCTGCCATGGACTGTGTGCTCCATTGTGATTGGCTAATAAAGGCTCCCATTCAAATCCCTTGTGTAACCATCGCCCTTGCAATTCCTTCCTACAGAGGACCCCTATCCCACCAGCTCCATCGACCTCAAGTGTAAGGAGCGAGTGACCGACAGCGACAGTGACAACGGTTCAGAAGACGAGGGGGAGCGCAAGGTGAAATACTATACTGTCTGAAGTACTCGCACAGAAGCAGCCCTCCGTGTTTCGTTGTTTGTTTGATCATCCAGAAACAACACACGAGGAGAGGATAAGGAGTTGGTTCATCCCTCATTGGGCCCAGATGGAGTTGTTAAAACCTTTTTTTTTATTTATTTCATTTGGATCTTTTTGTCTCTCCTTCTCCGCAGCGGGCGTTTGCGCCGGTCATCTGCTCCTCCTCCTTCCAACCCACGCCACACAGCAGGAGCGTCTCCCTCTCCTCCTACACCGCAACCAAACGCCACGACGAGGGCCGGCCGGAGGCGGGGGGGCTCGCCGACCGCCGGAGAAGGGCGGGAGATGGGGAGAGTAAGGATGGATATAGAGGAGGAGGAGAGGGAGGCGGCATGACGTCCGCTCCTCTCCTGCTCTCCTCCTCTGGTAACTCGGTCATATCCAGCACCTCGGGCATGGGCCTCCCTGCCTCCACGGTCGGCCACCTGGGCCTGAGCACCATGGTGGGCATGGGGTCGGTGAGGGTGGCCTCCACCGTGGTCACCAACGTTGTGCGTCCGGTGATCAGCTCGCCGGTGCCCATCGCCAGCAAACCCCGTGATTTAGGCCCCTCCCCCGGCCCCCTGCACGACAGGAGGTCCATGACCCCACATCTGCAGCAACAGCAGCCGCAGCAGCTGCTGATTGGCTCCGGAGCAGGAAGTGGGGCGGCGGTCAGCGGGTACTACTCCTCCCCCTCCTCAACGCACACCGTGGGTGCAGCGGTCGGTCCTGGAGGGGTCATGACCAATCTGGTGCTGGGAGGGGCGTTTTCCGCTCAGCCCACTGTGCAGCTCATCTCCCCACCCCAGCATCACCAGGCAGCACCACAACAGGCCCCTCCCACGAGCCACTTGGCAGCCCCGCACAGCCAGACCAACGGGCCCCTGCCCCTCTCCCTGCTGCAGCCCCACCTCCTCTCCGGCCCCTCCCTCACCTCTCCCGGGGGCAAGGCCGTCACACAGGTGCAGTACATCCTTCCCACCCTGCCTACCAATGCCAAGAGTTCGCCCCAGCACGTCAGCCAGCCAACCAGTGTCTTCAACCTACCCACTGCCCCGCCCACACACGTGTCCTTGGCCAATGGGAAGCAACATGGTTCAGGTGCTCTGGCCGGCTACGCGACCAGCCAAGGCGTGGGACTGATCAGCCCTGGAGCCAGAGGTGATAACCTTTGTAGAGCATTATGATCAAATACATCCTCAGCTTATAAATGTTTGGGCTCCTCTGACTTCTCTTTTATTGTTCTTTTGTTTCTTCAGTGCAAACCCAGTCCCCGGGGCTCCAGGGCAAAATGCTGGTTCCCATGGCAACACTGCGGACTGTGCCGGCCACCTCCCAGCAGTTCCCCATTGTTGCCCCACCCCTTCCTGTCCAGAACGGCGCTCAGGCAGGAAGCAAGGTCAGTGAGCATGTCACTGCTGGGACAGACGCTAATTACACACTCACTTATTCATGGCAAACATTAAAAGTTTTCTGGGCACGCTGTTCGTATTCCAAATGCACATTAGACGAGCGATGGAGCGCTGCCATCGCTCACCGCCATCTCCGGGTCTTTGTTCCAGATTATCCAGATCGCTCCCATGCCTGTGGTCCAGGCCCAGCTCCCCCAGGGCGGAGCGGTGCATCCTGCCAGCCCCTTCCCCGGGACGCTGGGTACAGCTGCCGTCATGGCCTCTGGGTCAGCTCCCTCGCAGACGCTGCTGCTGCCACCTGCCTCCACCAGGTGGGGAACAATGCAGGCACACGCACACGCACACACACTCACACTCACGTACACACACACACACACACACACAAACACACACGTAGGGGCTGCACAATTTCACGTGGGGCATAATCGTAGGGTTTAATTCTTATTAAAAGTGGATGATAGTTTGCTGTTTTCTCCCACTGTCCATCTTTAATGCGTTGTTTGATGACATTCATTTGATTCTTGAGCTGTAATCATATTAATTGAATACAGCTGATCCTATTATATTAGTACTAGAGTATTAGATGCAATATCTCAGCTTTCTTAGTCATCATATTCACATTACTATGTTTTCATATTTTCTAACGCTCAATCAAAACTAAACCTTACAAACGCACAGCTTGATATGAATCCCCGTCGGCTTGCCCAGCCCTGACACACACATTACATCTGTCCAGTCAGCACAGGCCAACAGGAAGCACACACCCCGGCTCACAGAGGGCTGGTAACGGTTTGTGTGAACGGCCGTGAGAAAGGTCCCACCGAGCCCACCCCCAAGCAGGGGGAAATCAACACAACAAGGTCAACTAAAGGGACCACTCTGAGCTGCATTCACCTACTGTAGTGCCCCCCCCCCTACACACACACACACCTCTATTGTGATTAATATCCACTTACATTAATATCCACTTCCACTTTCATCAGTTTATCTAATTGTATTTTACGTTTTATTCTACTCTAAAGACTTTTATACGTTAGAGAATGAGCATTAACAGGGTTGACTGATGTGTGGGTGGATTGGGATTTTAATATTTTCAATTTCAAATAATTTGGACCAAAAATAAATGAGCGAGGGTGGACTGAAGAAGACGCACGATGCAGGTTTAAATAGATCTTCATTAAAGAGATGGTCATTTGTGGTACAGTACCACGCCTGAGCAGGAACGTCACCAGCAGGACCGGACCCTGTGTCGGCTCATGGTAGTGTGAGCCTAGCTCCATAGGCCCCGGCTGTAGGAGCCTGGAACAGCGACGTCTGTTCAGGACTGAGTTGGGGCCGACGCTGCCTGCCTGGTTTAAACCACAGTGGTGTATCACTGGTCCTATTGGTTCAGCTCTGCTCTGGAGCCGCTGGTTCACCGTTAGTCATACTGCTGTCGTCGGCCCGCTGCCTCTGCCTGCCCCCGCCTACGCATGACTGACAGACAGACAGAGAGAAAGACACTCATCTGAGGCTGCTGCCTCTGATGCACACCGCCCTCTGACCCCTCATGCAGCAGTTTGTTGTCTCTTCCTCTTTCCATTTTTTCAGAGTCTTGTTCACCACTCCCCTCCTGTTTCGTCTGCTGTTGTGTGTGTGTGTTCTCCCTTAAATTAACTTTAATATGGTTGTTTTCAGACTTCTACCTTTTTAACAGTTTATGCATAGGTGTAAAAATCGTGGTCATTCTATGATGCTAAGGGTGGGTTTCTGTAATTCATCTGTGTTTTGCTGCATTTCATTACAAAATGGTACCTGGCTTTTTTTAGTTTCTCTGGATTCTATTGGCCAGAGACTCATAGAATCAGAGAGTGGAAGGTTTGACTCCAATGAATAATGCTAAAAAACTTGGATGGACGTTCAGGTTCTTTCACTTACTTTTGCATTAAGGAAACCTAGATAGATACCAATTCTAACACTATATCTACATCATATTATAATAAAGCACACAAGAGTTGTTGAGGACAAGGAATATCTGATTCAGGTATAATACACGGAGTAACGAAACTGATCTGAGCAACTGCTGTGATGTTTGACTTTTACCATTGCTCAAATGTCCTCTTCTGCTTCCCCCTTTTCTCTCTCTCGCTCTATCATAAATGTAGGATCACCTATGTGCAGTCCACTCCAGGGGTCCCCTCCACTTTGCCCTTAGTCTCCACGACGACGGGCTCCTCCCCCAGCCATCAGGCTCTGCCGTCGGCCGGATCTGCATATGTCCCTTCGACCATAGCAACGCTGGGCTTCACCGCCCTCGCTCCCCCAGTGCAGCCGCTGATGCCAGGTCAGTGCTCTGGAGGCGGTTCTTAGGTCTCCTGTATTAACGGGGACCTATCGGGGTTGGAGGGAGTATGTTGATACCCGAAAACGGTGCAGTTTACGGTCAATCAACAAACAAATGCAACCTTGATAAGGAAGTAAGAGCTCATCTGTCTGTTTCCAATGTGCAATGAACTGCTACACTCTCTTCTGCCACAGGGTGGAAGCAACTGTCTGCAAATCACATTTTTTCACCATTCTTTATCAAACATAAGAAACCCATCAACAATCCAGTATAAGGCTGCTAGGCATGTTTGAGTAAAGACTAGCAATGGTCTCTCAACTGCATAAGCTTGCTATTCATATCTTTGTCTTAATTGGCTAGGCTTGGCCTACAAGCCAAGAGGAATTACTAATCTATCATATGTCTTATTGATTGCTTCAAATGGGGTGACTTTGAAAAAAACGTTTCACTTTACTCCATATTCTGCGTGTATGCCGATATATTTTTAAGATGAGGATGAGGAGTACGACATAAATCAGGCAGCACTACATACCTCGCTTTCATTTACATTTATATAGCCTAGGGTTTTCTCATCTGTCGACCATAGAGACATAGAGGGCTTCTTGTTTGGAATTGAATCTAGCACCAATTGAGGAATTTAACTTAAACAAATCTAATTCACTGTTTCCTAAAGGTCATTCATTATTTCTGCCTGTATTCTCCGCCAATCGCAACATCCATCCAGCAGGTTGCATATGTCAGAGAATACAGCTAGTTTTTCCACCCTAAATCCTATTCTACTCTGAATGTCCTCAATCTGATTTCAGTTGTTCTCACACAGGGGACTGTCGCATGTAAAAAGAAAGAGGGAAAAAAGAATGGCACTAGCTGCCACAAGCTCCTAGTCTTTATCCTCGTGCTCAAGTCCGCTGCTGACATTAGATCAATCCCTCTAGCCTCGGATGACCACAGCGACCCTGGATAAGTGGCAGTTAAGAATTTTCCAATAAATAGGAATAAATGTGACAAGCAAGATGACGAGATTTATAACGACTAGTATCGTTCTACCTGAAGAAAATCCCCCAACCATAGCATCTATTGATTGGATATATATTGGATTCAATGAAAGGACTTGCTCTCATCTTGTTGCTGTCGTCCAGGTCAACCAGCGCTGCTCGCCCCCGCCCCGTCCCTACAGCCCCCCACCCCTGCCACCGGGGGGCAGGCGGTCACCACCATCTACCCTGCCTTGTCCAGTGGCAACACCGGCGTGGTGTCCATGGCGACCATGCCTCCCAGCATGGTCTACTCCGTCTCCAACCCTTCCGGCGGCTCCATGCACATTCTGTCCAAGCACACGGTGGGACCGCCGACCACCATCACACACACCCACACCCTCAGCTACGCCCACCTGGACCGGCAGGCCGAGAGGCACGCCGATCTGCTGGGGCAGCAGGACCGGGCCATGGAGAGGCCGGCCACCATCAAGACCCCCTGCAGCAGCGCCGGGTCGGCCAGTGGCCCGGCGGTGTCCATGAGGGCCTGCAGCCCCCCACTCTCCATCCACCCACCCGGTAGGACCCGCTACCTCTCAGCCAATACACATCCTCCTTTCTTTAGAGGCATTCTGTCTGTATTTACATGCTACTGTTCACTATTAGACCATATACTCGGATCAGATACAGGAACTAGTGTTGACACATACATTAAGCTCCAATAGATTGGAATTTAAGTCTGTATTTCTACCCAGTGCCGTGGATTTTTCCAAACCCCTTGTAGCCTCTTTAAATAATTAACCTCCACAGAAAGGTCTGCAGTCTATCCGTCAACCTCCCTGAGCAAGATGCTCCTACCTGCTTATTAATGATGTGTATCTTAAAAAAAAAGTCTGCTAGAAGACCTGATGGTAGTTGTATAAATATTTAACTGTGATTCATGTCTTACTGAGTTCCATTACTTGATATCAGGTCTAGAAATATGTCATCTCATTTAACAGGCAGTGCACCGGGCACACCCAAACTCCCCCTGCCCTCCGCGAGGACCCCTCAGAAAGTGAAGGCCATGGTGGCCAACATCCCCGTGGGCAACTATGAAGGAGGGGGCCGCGGAAAGGACAGGGACAGGGAGAAGGAGCGAGAGAGGGACCGAGAGAGGGAGAGAGAGAGGGAGGCAGCGGCCTCTCGTTTCTCCTTTGAGCCCGAGCCAGCGGGCTCCCCGTCCTCCCACCCCAGCGAGGAGCTGTCCTCCTCCGACAAGCACCCCGAAGGCACCAGCGCCGCGGACGCCTCCAGCAGCCGCAGCCGGGACAGCAGTGCCAGCAGAGAGGTAGGGGGCCGGGTCACAGCTCGGTGAGGTGTGGCGTGTGGATGTACATTAAGGCATTCATCATCAGGATGAGGATATACATCACGATATCTGTTGAAACGTTTTAAATCTGAGGTTAAATAACGCAATTCCTATCAATAATGTGGAAATAGCATGGAAGTCACTCGACGGTATTCCCAGAGCAGCCAGTAATCTTTATTCTTATAAATACATTTTGCAAATAATGTATATCATTAAATGACTGTCCACATTCTAGTAGCTACTGCCCAGCCTTAACTATTTGGTGGTGAGGAGTTCTCTCATCAGCGTCTCCGTGGCTGTGTCCTTTCCTCTGCAGACTGGATGGAAGGAGTCCCTCCCCTCCTCTCCTCTCCCTCCCCCCTCTGAACCGGCACTGCCCCCCCCGCAGACCGACAAAGAAGCCCCCCCACCAAAGAAGATCAAGGCCCGGCCCCCGCCTCTCAAGAAGACGTTTGACTCTGTGGATAAGTGAGTTTATATTGATCCTTTGTGTCCGCTGTGAATTAGAAAAGTCTTCACCGACGTACCCACTAACAATATCCCAGGCTCGCTTGGTATGAAGCATCATAGAAGAGAGACCTACCCTCTCATGCCATAGATCAGGCAGCATGTGTACTGCCGCCCTCCCGGCGGGCCCCCAGGCGAGCCTGTGTATATTCACGTGTCCTCTGCGTGTCCCCGTGTTGGTCGGGCAGGGTACTGTCGGAGGTGTACTTCGAGGAGCGCTTCGCCGAACTGCCGGAGTTCCGGCCGGAGGAGGTGCTGCCCTCGCCCACGCTGCAGAGCATGGCCACCTCCCCGCGCGCCATCCTCGGCAGCTACCGCCGCAAGAGGAAGAACTCCACAGGTGGGTCCCCCCAGGGAGCGCTTCGGAGTCAGGGGGCCGACGGAGGGACGCGGCGGCTCTCCCTGTTTCACCACGCGCCGTGGCGTTGTGTCTGCGGGGGTGACGGTGGGCCGTTCCCCTGATTGGTCGTAGCCTGGGTTACGACCTGATGAACCTCCTCGGTCCCAGTATTGAACGGCTTTGGGTTTGGCCTGGAGGCCGGAGCGCTCCAGGCCTCCTGACCTGGGGTGATCATTGTGGACTCTCACTGCGTAGTATGATGGGGTCTTGGAGTAGGGAGTAACATGAGCACTGTGTTGAATCCTGTATCTGAACCACCAACAGTTTCCCATGCGTGATCAGAGTTCTGCATTGGGTTTGGGATGTGGTTTGAGAGGGTTTTGCCGTCTGCCCCTCCGCCCCCCCAGACCTGGACTCGTCCACGGAGGACCCGGTGTCTCCGAAGAGGAAGAGCCGGCGCCGTTCCAGCTGCAGCTCGGAGCCCAACACCCCCAAGAGCGCCGCCAAGTGTGAGGGAGACATCTTCACCTTCGACCGGCCAGGTAAGGACATCCGCAACATGTCGGGTCTACCAGGGAAATCAATTCAGACAACATGAGAAACAGGAATTAGATCGATTTTAAAAGGATTGTGAAGGGCTCATAAAGGTCTTGTATATTCAAAATACCGTGAAAAATATGTGATTCCTAGCCACAGGAAAACACACACGCACACAAACCACAGGCCAGGCTGACCTTGTTCCCACCCATAACACAAGCTCTCTCCCCAGGCACGGACGGGGAGGACATCCTGGGGGAGCTGGAGTTCGATAAGGTCCCCTACTCGTCTCTGAGGCGCACCCTGGACCAGAGGAGGGCTCTGGTCATGCAGCTCTTTCAGGAGCACGGCTTCTTCCCTTCAGGTAGCCCAGGCTGGTCCAGAGAAATAAAATAATGGATTCCTAACACACATAATGTAATACGAAAAGAGAAAGTCGCTCTTAGTCATTTTGGATAAAGGTGTCAAACAGCTACATTTTTATTTATTTGCGGTGTGTGAGAACGGCTACCTTGTCCAAAGTTGTGCAGGGATCGCTCTAATTAACAAAGTACAAAGAGCCACTGTACACAAGGCAGATATGTAAAGAGCCGAGCTGACCGCTGCATTCCCCTCACAGCCCAGGCCACCGCCGCCTTCCAGACGCGCTACTCGGACATCTTCCCCACCAAGGTGTGCCTGCAGCTGAAGATCCGGGAG
This sequence comes from Gadus macrocephalus, assembly GCF_031168955.1. Lineage (NCBI taxonomy): Eukaryota > Metazoa > Chordata > Actinopteri > Gadiformes > Gadidae > Gadus > Gadus macrocephalus. The sequence continues at coordinate 9,440,107 of NC_082392.1, forward strand.
GTGAGGCAGAAGATCATGCAGACCGCCGCCCCCTCCGAGGTCTCCGGCCTCGGGGGTCCGGACTCCATGCCTTCGCTCCCTGGGCCCTCTGGCTCCCAGTCCGGAGAAGGGTCCGGGGCAGGCGGTGGGGGAGGAGGAGGGGGGGAGCCGGGGGGAGCGGACGGGGAGCGACCAGGAGAGCACAGCCCGGGAGATCCCCGGGAGTCCCAGGACTCCTCCAGATGAGGGAAGCTGATCGGTTTCTTTTCGATTTGTCGGATCAATCAGCGACGGTCAGAGTCACGCCTCACCGCCACCCAGCCTGCCCCCCTTCCCGCCACCACCGGGGTGTTTCAGAGGTCGCACTCTTCACCTCTCTGGTCTCTTCCTCCCATCTTTACATCCTCAGTGGCCGACTTCACAGAGGAGAGGACACACATAAGGTGTACAACGACGGGCATTGATCCATTTGAGCCGTTAATAAGCCCTGTACCAAAAAAGATTTACATGTGAGATGCCAGTGGCACAAAAAACACCGTTAACACAATACCATGACGCACACACGGACACATAACCACCCACACATAACCACACACGCACACTACACCCTGTGGACTTGTATTTCCACAGTTGATTCAGCACTCTTGTTTGTATGAACAACCTTGGATAAGGCCTCCATTGAAGCCAGTTAACTGCAGACCATTGTGTTCACCTAGACCTCGTCTGGCCCTGAAGCAACTGGGGCTGTGGTCGGGACTTACAGGCTCTTGTGGCCCCTTTTCAGACTGTGGAAGAAGTCAGTAGTTTTAGTCAGTTAAACTAGTTTTATTATTTTTTATTTAGAGTATAAATAATTCTGAGTACCAAGCAGCGACAGACTGCAGGATATGAACAAAGTGTGTGTGTGTGTGTGTGTGTGTGTGTGTGTGTGTGTGTGTGTGTGTGTGTGTGTGTGTGTGTGTGTGTGTGTGTGTGTGTGTGTGTGTGTGTGTGTGTGTGTGTGTGTGTGTGTGTGTGTGTGTGTGTGTCACTGCTGGACATTATGGGGGCTGGGCCCTCAACGGCTGGGGACTGTTTCATTGGATGAGATAACCTGTTGCTATGGGGATGGTTCAGAATGGCCCTTTCATGGAGTTCTTTTCACCCCAATTTATTGCTTAACTGTAGACATTCGGGGGAGGTCTGTTCAAACCAAACGGTCTAATCTTATGTGGACATTTTTGGCAGTGCCATCATCATTATCCTCGTCATTTTCATCATGGCCAACCGACATCAATCATCCCTTCCTGTGGTTGACCTCAGCAGATGCCAGTAACTAGGAAAGCAAGCATTCCTGTGCCTCATTCGCTCGCCATGAAGGAAGACGTGGGCCCCAGTCAAAAAGGCACATCCTGTTCACAGCTGGACTGAATCCTATTAGTTGCCTCAACCACAAATCCATATATAAAGGAGGTTGGGGTTACCCAGCCTTAATCCCTCCTGTTGCCAAGCAATTTTATTACCAGTTTTTATTCAATATTATCATTATACTTCAGTTTTGTTGTATTTCTCTTGTTTTTAATACTCTACTGTGTCATTGAAGTAAAACCTGGTCCTTTTTAACTGACGGATATTATTCTAATTGTGACCAACCGTTAATTTCTAGAGCTAGTTTTGAGGCAGGTGTGTGAGGACACTTACACAAACCCTCCATTTTAGTCTTTCATTCGGTTGCCCTCACCTCAACATAGGACCTGTGGTGCACTTGTTTTCTTGATTGTCACAAAGGAAAAAAAAATCCTCTAAATGTGGGACCTTATATTCCTTTTTAAAAGAGTAATAAGTCATGTCTTTTTTGACAACCCTGTATTCTTTTTACTCCCTCACTATTAAGTTGGATTTTATAACCTTCATCCCTTTGCTTGTATTCCTCCTCCCTCCACCTCTTTCCTTCCCTCCTTCCTTCCTTTGTCACTTTATTGCAAACTCCATGCACGGCCATCTGGATCGATGGAGAGAAACTGGGGGAAGTAGGGCAAGGGTAATTAATCAAAGAGGGTTGGTAAGGGTATATTATATCGGTTGTCTTTGTGCAAGACTGGGTTGTGTTGTACATAATTACTGTAGAGTCAGTAGACTCGTTATATTGAGGAAAAATGTGTCATTGAATATACGTTGATTTTAAAGATGCCCATTACTGAAGGTTAGACATGGTATGGAGGAAAAAAAAGTGGATAATTTTTTTTTGTATTATTCTCCTTGTTTTGCTGCTACAGTAAGTGAGAGAGGAATTTATATGAATAATTTAAGTTTGTATCTGTACCTTTCAGTATACAAATAAAGTAGATGTTCAACTCATGTCCTATCTGGTTGTTTTACTGGTGCCTTAAAATGAAATCACTCAAGTTTATATAAATCATTTATTATACGATTTTCTTCAGTTAATTTCATTATTCAATTCAGTTCTCAGTTCTCAATTGCATAAAGACATAATGGGTATTAAGGCTGCAACGATTAGTTGGGATATAAACTGAATGGTTCAAGTAAACATTTTCTGCAGTAAGAATCAAATATTTGGTTCAATGGATCATTAAAGGAAACGTTAAGTCTTCCTTGGCTGCTTGTGAGATAAAGGAAGCACATCTAAGACATCACGGATCACGTAACTTGAAATGGGATTGGCTATAACATGTTCAGACTAAATGATTCGAGAAACTGATCAGATTTATCGACTTTGAAAATATTGTTAAGTTGCAAGCCCAGATGGGTCTTATGTCACTGACAAATTAGCGTAAGCGTAATCCAATGAGGCGTTATTACACTGTCATATTTTCTGTAAAACTAGTACATCAAACACGTGTGTGTTGTATCCCTTAGCATAGCAGTTCAAGATTATTTCAACAGACACGGGAAACATTGAGAAAGATTCTTCAAAACAATTTATTCCACTATTTACAATAGAATACATATATTCAAGCCTCACTTCCAGAAGATCCAACAAAAGTAAAAAAAATAAAAAAAATTGGCATCAACATCAAGTAGAACAAACAAGACTTCCTCCTAAGTCTCAGCTATTATTCTTCAGATTTAAATGTGCATTCAATATGAAATGTTAAATATTAGTATACTGAGTTGTTGAACGGAGATCTATCAGTTAAGCATATTTGTGATTGTCAATCATTTGGGGGAGTACTATTGGCCCTGGTAATGTCACTTTCTCCTTTGGCTTCAAGTAATGATTCTGGAATAGCCTTATCCTTTAGCTGGGGACTAGTCAGTCTGAAAAATGCTTTGGGCCTCAAAGAAGCTGCAGGCCTTCCACGGTGACCGTGTCCATGGTGAGGCCGTTCTCCAGCGCTGTGTGGTAGATCTCCAGGGCCTGCTCCAGCGCCAGGGTTCCTCCTTCCGCCGTCTCTATGATGGCGATGGTCTCTCCAAATTCATTGCACATGATGGTAGGTGTGCCCTGTGCCTGAAAGGAAGGAGGAGGAGGGCAAAGAGATAGGTCAATATGGGCTACAGTAGGGATAGATGAGGTAACAAGCGATTTTATATACATCAAGTATTTAAGTATTATCCACATCACAGTTCCAATTCACAAGAGCCCAGTGAGGAGCCGACCTGCTGCAAGTCGGAGGCCTGGATCTGGATGATCTGAGGCTGTCCGTTGAACAGCTCCCCAGCGCCGCCGTCCACCAGCGACACGGCAGAGCTGGTCTCCATGGGCACCTGGGCGGCCTCCTCTTGGAGCTTCTGCTGCCGAGCGTGGGTCTTCTTGTGGTTCCTCAGGTTGGAGAAAGTCTTGAAGGCCTTGCCGCACTGCGGGCAGGCGTGCGGCCGCTCCCCGGTGTGCGTGCGCCGGTGCTCCGCCAGGTGCATGCTCTGGATGAAGCCCTTCCCGCACACCTCGCAGCGGAACGGCCGCTCGCCCGAGTGCGTGCGCAGGTGCTCCCGCAGGTGCGTGTTCTGGCGGAAGCGCTTGCCGCACACCTGACAGGGGAAGGGCCGCTCGCCCGTGTGCACCCTCTGGTGCAGCGCCACGGCCGACGACGACACAAACAGCTTGCCGCAGATGGGGCATTGGTGGGCTTTGGGACGCTTGCCGCCCGCGGTGCCACCGCCGCCGCCGCCGCCTCCGGTGCCGGCGCGCGACCGCCCGGGCCCGGCCGCCTGGTGGCTCAGCTGGTGGAGCCTCAGGTTGGGGAAGGAGTTGAGCTTCTTCCCGCAAACCTTGCAGTCCAGCCCTCCCCGCACCAGTGCCGACGACCCCCCGGCCTCCCCCTCCTCCGTCGTGTGGGCGGAAGAGGCCCCGGACCCCGCGTCGGCGACGGCGGGGTCTCCGGTGCCGAGCGGGGCCCCGGCCTCCAGCAGGCTGGCATGCTGCTCCAGGCAGTGGAAGTCCCTCTGCCTGCGGGTCAGGAAGCCCGACTCGCAGTGCGGACAGGGGAAGGGCGCGGGGGCCCCGGGGTGAGCCGCCGTGTAGCGGTGCGCCGCCAGCTTGGAGGGCCCGGCGAAGACGGACGGACAGTCGGGGCAGGTGAGCTTGGCGGGGGCGTCGTGCAACAGGCTGTGCTGCCGCAGGTTGGACGACTGGGAGAAGGTGCGCTCGCACACGTCACAGCGGTACGGCCGCACGCCAGAGTGAATGAGGCTGTGGCGCATGAGGTTGGCCAGCGACGAGAAGGTCTTGCCGCAGTCCGAGCACTGGAAGGGCCGCTCCCCCGTGTGCGTGCGCAGGTGGTTGCGCATGTGGATCTGCTTCTTGAACGACTTGGAGCAGACGCCGCACACGAAGCTGCGCTCCGGCACGTGGAACTTGCGGCGGTGGTTGGCGAGCTGCAGCGGGGAGGAGAAGGTCTTGGGGCAGGAGCGGCACGAGAAGGCCCCCTTGTCGGGGGCACTAGCCGGAGGGGCAGGGGCCGCCGCTGGGTCCTGCGACTCAGAGGACGCGCAGACAGAATCGCCATTGGGGGCGGGGTGGTCAACCAAGCCCACCTCGGTGGCTGCTTGTTGGAGGAGGCTGCTGGAGTCTGAGGAGAGAGCGAGGAGTCCGCCTCCCGCCCGTTTCACCTCCTCGCCTCCCTCCCCCTGACCCCCTTCCTCTTCCATCTGCTGCATCTGATCGTCTGTGAGAGGAGCGAGGAGGTCATTGTTCTCATTTGGCTCCTCCAGCATTCTGGCGGCCTCCCTCCTCTCTCTGGCCCTCTGCAAGATGGTCAGAGCCGACAGGGACGCCCTCCTGGGGGCCGACTCCTTCAAGATGAACAAAGGTTGATGGTTACATCTCATCGTAATACAAGACTCCCTACCTCCAGCTTTTGGTCCATACTCCAAGTACATAGTAAAATATTTGTATGAGCGCCTTATTATGAAGTGATCTGGTTAGAAACAGATGTGTCCAATATAAAATGGAAGAAGGTGATGAATTTTGCAAGGGAACTTGGTGGAGGACAATCACAACATTGAGGATTAATGTTCATCCTGGGGGCACAACAAAGTTAAAGATGCTTCACTGAATTATGGTGCATCTCCCTCCATTATTCCCACGACGGTGCTTTATTTACAGCCTTCCTCTACAAACGTATTCATGGCCTATCGTTCACAAAATGTCTTGAAGAGGATGCCATGCGTCGTGAGGACAGAATAAGGACAAACATATTGCAATTTCTTACCGAAGCAATGGGGGTGGGCTGGGCAGACGGGTCTCGGTTGAGGTGGGTGCGGCGGTGGTAGAGGAACTTGGTCATGTTGGTGAAGGTTTTGCTGCAGACCTGACACTTGTGTAAGGGGTCGGCGATGTGGGACTTCCTGTTAAGAAGAAGAAAGTAGAAAATGAGGGGGATAAATCAACATGGAGGAACCTCTTTTGGGGCCAACCACGGTCTGCACTGTAATCCCATACAGGGGGCTCCGCCACTGCAGTGTGACGCGATTACTTAACTTAAAGGACTAGTGTGGGGGGCCTTTAATGCCTTGCGTGTACCTGTGCATGATGAGCGTCATCTCGGTGGTGAAGCCGTGCCCGCAGTCCACACAGAGGTACCTGGCCACGCCAGAGTGTGTGCGCATGTGCGTCTGCAGTGACGTCGCCTTCTTGAACACCTTGTCGCACTCGGGGCATTCGTGCGTCCCCTGTTCGTGCACGCGCTTGTGAGCCGCCAGCCGGTTGGCGGAGGTGAAGGTGCGGTTGCACAGCTCGCACTGCTGGGGCGTGGCCCAGATGGCGTTCCTCTTCTCCGCGAGCCTCAACCGGGACTCGTCCGTCCTCTCTGCGTCCTCCCTCGCCCTCAGCTCCTCGAAGCCGCTCATGACTCCCGCCTCGCTGCTCTCCTTGTCCTGACCTAGGAAGTGCTCCCCTTGGTGCTGGAGGAAGTCCTCCGGGGTTTGGAAGAGCAGGGAGCACTCGGAGCATTCGTAGGGGTGGATGACCACCATCTCCGCCTGCTGCTGCGCATCCCCCTGGATGCCCGGGGCAAGCCTTATCTCCAGCCTCTGGAGGCCGTTGTCCAGCAGCCCCACCTTTCCTGAGGAGCCCGGCCCCAGGGTGGACAGCAGGGGAGGCAGCGTCTTGGTGCGCAGCGTGTTGCCCGTGGTGGAGCCGTCCGCCAGCGCCTGGGCCGTGAGGATCTGCAGGTGCATGGTGGCCGAGCCCAGGCTTGGAGAGACGGCGGACAGCATGGCGGCGTTAGGCGGCTTGGACATAATCTGTCGTTTCTTCGGTTGTCTTTGTTGCTGCTGCTGCTGCAGCTGTTGTAGCTGTTGCTGCTGTAGCTGCTGTTGCTGCTGCTGGGTGAGAACCTGAGGGAAAGGAAAACAAAGTTAATGTCTCTGAAACATCCGCTCAACTCCCCCGCACCATGACCCAAATGGGAGAAGTTTACCTGAGCCAGGATCTCCTCTGCTTGCTGGTCGCTCAACACATAGTTCTGGACACTGTTCAACAGAGTGATGGTCCCATCGGATTGCAGCACGTACTCCTAGAGCAAAGAGGAGAAGAGAAACTTGACTAGCCAGGGCAACGATACATGTTTCATCATCATGTTGCACTGAGCTTTTGTCTTCCTAAAGACAAAAGAAAAAAATACACTCATGTGTGCAGCCGAGTACAACATGGGCATGTGCGCTGTCCTTACGGCGGTCACCATTTTGCTGTGTGTGCTACTTCTGCTGTGGCTGTTTCGGTGTTCCAGCCAGACATCAGGGGAGTCAAAAAGAGCCAGGCAGTCCAGACACTGGTACTTGACCGGCCCGGAGTCCTCTGCTCCCGCCTCGTCTGTCTCCAGGACCTCACAGAGCTCTGAAGGAACAAACATGCCTAAGAATATACTGCACTGGAATACGAGTTTCAGGTCAGAAAACGATGAACTCATGCACTTATAAACAAGCAACAAAAAAACAGACAATGTTGAATTAATTGAAATGAATAGAAAATGTCAGCTAAAACCTAAAAAATGACATACTCTGTCATACCCCCCGAAAATGTCGTACTCGTCTTAGGTGAAAGAATTGATGACACCATAAAATCCTAACAGACATGAATAATTAATCAAACCCAACCATTCCCCCTTACCCTGGTGCTCCACCTCCATCCCCGCTTCTCTCATGTGCATCTCCTGGTGTTGCAGTAGTTCATCGGAATTCACCAGAAGAGCTCCACACTCCAGGCACTGGTACTGCTGGGTCTCCTCCATCTCAGTCATGTCCTGGATGGACACCTCTTGCTCCCCATCCCCCTCAACCCCGTTGTGGATCTGCTGGTGCACCAGCACATCTTCCAGGGTGTTGAAGAGCTCCTGGCACTCGCTGCACATGTACTGGTGCTCCACGTAAACACCCTCCACGTCTTCCCCTGGCTCAGTCATCGCTGCGTAGCTCGTGTTTAGGATGTCTTGAAGAAGTTGGTCATGAAGGGAATGTTTTGCCTTGGTGCGGTTTACTTAAACGTGAACCTAGTTTTGTGTCCATAAGTTTGAGTAGTCTGTTGAATTGCATAAAAACGGACTTCTGACTATGAACTTGACCCTGCCGTTACAAATACAAGATTAATTAGTCCATCGGGTGTGTTAATGGGGTGATATATGGCCGACCGCGGCCATCGTAACGTTATTCATGATACAGGTGATATTCCACGTCTCGTTTGTAAACAAACACTTGGTACTGGTTTATAAGAGGCATCAAAATGAATCCACGATGAATTACACGAATGTCTTGTATTACCGATCCAGCAGTCGAGCAAGTATTGCTAATAATGTTAATTCACCTACAAATGTACCTCATTGCTATGCTTGAAGTATGCGATGGCATAGACAGAGCTGTTGGCGGCGCTCCCTCCGATATTGAAACCTTTTACTCGGCACCGCAATTTCCTGAGAGTAGCTCCCCGGCGCACGGCGGTCGTCAGGCGGCGCTACCCAATTTTCTCCGCGAGTCTACAGCTACTAGGATGGGCCCTTCTTTTTTTCTTACCTCTCATTTACTCTCGTTGGACTATCCCTCGTGTGCTCGTCACTCGCACTTCACCCGAGCGTTTCTTTCTCGATACGCAGACCTCCTGTCACAACCTTGGGAGCAGATAGTTTAAAATACGCCAGTATTAAATCACATTTCAATGCATGAAATTAAACGTTTGCCCGCCGTTCGCCTCCATTCTTGTGATAAGTCGCTCCGCCCAAATGCAGTAGTGCTCGACTTTTCGGGAGCTGTGATTGGACAGAAAATCTGACAATCATTTATCGTTCACTCGGGTTGTGGATCTTGTAGTTTTCTTTGACATTTACATTGACACAATTTTTGCTGTGGGAATTGCTGGTTATTCTTTTTTAATAATAAATAATGCCCTTTAAATATAAAAACATGACATGATATCGATTTATCTTATTTAGACGGAAAGTTATATAGTTATAACTGTATATATATAATATATACAATAACTCGTGTCTCTGATAGTAACACACTTTTTAATTCACTCACAGTCCTGTTTTTTTTGTGTATCGCACTTTTGCAGTGGGTATGGGGTACGATTTTATAAATAATTTGAACTTGTTTACTGCTTGGCCCCTTCAGAATTGGTTGACTACATTATCCATGAGTCAAACCGACGTTCACGTTGTTGTGCGTCAAGTCCCTGTCCGCCTCCCCCCCACCCCCCACCATCACTGCTCCACAGAGGAAGAAAGGGGAGAAGAGTTACCTGTAGAGAACGCTGTGAGTGTAGTTTAATTTGTATCGAATCTTATGATAATAATAGTTTAGGTTCAGTCTGTGCCTGCCTGGCTCTTTATAAGGAGTACCCCCTGCCCCGGCATTAGTTTTCACAAATATGAGCGGCAGTGGGCGGCCCAGGACCAGCTCATTTGCTGAGCCTCCAGGAGCTATCGGAGCTGCTGCACCCAGTGCCGGATCGGCAGTAGCCGGAGGAAGCTCGGCAGGAAAAACTGGGGCTTCACAGGCCAGTGGAAGCAGTTCGACGAGCTTCGGGAATTTGAAACTATCCAGTATGTATGATTTGTTCACTGTAACGATACAAAGTAGATAAAATGTCAGTATCAAATATTGTGTTGTGACCTTAAATGTAGTTTTCAACATTTTATAATGTTGAGGCTGAGCGTTTGCCAACCAACGATCCGTGTGCTACGGTGAAGCTAACGCTAGCTAGCCAGCCTACTCGGCTATAACCAATACTAGTTTGCTAATATAAGTTAGCTAGTGAGATAGTTGGCTAACGATAGCTTGGATGTGTTTTTCGGTAAGGGACGTCTGAGCCCAGAGCTATAGCATACCTTAGCGTTAGCTTCTCGTGTGGACTGGATTATAACACCGTTAACATTCCTGAAAAAATGCTGTACTGTAGCACAAAAACTAACATAAAAGCAAGTTTCGACCTGAAAGTGTAACGATTATGTGGGTCTTGTGACAATTCATACCCAGCCTGCAAGCGATGCAGAAGGGGGTGACCTGAAAACTAACTATAAGGCGTCGTCCCCAACCCAGACATTGCCTTGGAAGCCTTTTCCTAGACATGCTATAGCTGCCATAACGAACCTTCCCCTTACTAGTTATGGAGTTGATTCTGAGTGCGGTTAACCTAAATACCTACACGGTAAAACAACCATAGTTTATGCAAGCTTCAGCGTCCTCCCAACTTTCCAAGTATACTGTCAATCCGTTTATTCTTGATGTGTTAATTCCCAAAACTAGATGCTTGCTTGCTTAATCAAAGAAATGAACTAAAAGCTGAAATGTATTTTGTTCAGGTTTTCCTTTTCAAAATGTACTATATAGCACACACCAGCTGAGGGGCTGGATGTTTAAATTCATGACAGTTTGTTGCCAATGTAACTTTTTAAACTTTAAACAATCATTAGCAAGATACCAAACGTTTTGTTGTAGTTACCCGTGGCCTTTCAACCAGACAACCAAAACAACTTGTTTTATTATTGCTATTGTTCTTCTCCCTCCAATCCCCCTCAAAGGGGAATCTCATGAAAAAATAATTGGAGTCAGGTAGTTAACTTGTCATCTTACAAATCTGACTTGATTGTAAGATGACCACTTTGATCACAGAGCACAGATCTCTCATTCATATTGGTTTCGACCAAACATGTTGCCTGATCTGTAATTGACAAACATAAATTCGGACAGTAGTAGAATACGATAAAAATATGTCTACCTGTCAAATTAATAATAGGCAGACTGGCCGCTGTAGAAAATAAATATGTTAATTGATGTTCTGAACGCTTCATCCACGTCCGCAAATAATTTTTTGTCTGTGGAATATCTTGAATGAAACCGGAAACAAAGTGTAACTCCTCCTCCTGCAGTTTTTTGGTTTCCGGCCCAGAATCTGACGTCTCCCCCAGGAAGTTCTGCTATAACATAGATGAACTGATGGATCCTCATCAGAGATCAATTGATGAGTTGAAGACTTTAACAGGCACTGACCAATTTATTGTAACTTACCAATATGGAAGAATTTGAAATTGTGTTAGTGCGTTTATGGATAGATCGATAATGTTACATGTGATTTCTAGAAAATGCGATGACTTGAAACAGGTGCTGGCCATTTTATAGTAACTGACCGATATTGAAGAATGATTGAAAAATGTTTCAGGAAAGTGGTTGGGTGTTTATGTATATATGGATTGGATTGGATGGATACATTTTTTACTATATATTTTCTTTAACCAGCTTTTTGCCCATCAGCCGAGCCAAACACAGCCTAGAGAGTGGGAGATCCCCCAATACCTTATCCCCGTCCCTGGGTCATAGGCTTGAAGTGTTGGATAGTGGGGGATCTTTAGCACATCATCCTGGTTGGTACAGATCAGTTCAATGTGCATTGATTGGGAAACATGCTGTGTATGTGATAAGGCCCAGGGAGTATTGTATTCTATATACACTCTGATAGATTACACTCTTTAAGTCCAATATGTTGTGTCAATATTAAATGGCATTATTGGAACATATGCATCCATAGCCTTGAGCTCATAAATGATAGTTCATCAATGAGCTGATAATCATTACGATAAACAGGGGATGCCCCTAAACTGTGTGGGGCTCTGGGAAAAGGGTTAGACTCGTTGGGGGGGAAATGTAATAAAAGAGGGAACGCTAAGAGTTTATTTGCAGCCTGAAACGTAATGTTCTAGAGGGAAGGGTCAAGATAAATTGTACACAGGGTAGTTATAGTTCTGCTCCGTCTGCTGTTTGGACAGTGTCAGCTAGCTTAGTGCTGCTTGCAATGCTCACACCTGGATGTGTCCCTAGAAAGTCTAGATATGTATGCAGATGGCAGAATAAAGCCATAAATTGTCACATGCTAGCATTTGCTACTTATTGAGAAGACTACTCGGTCAAAGTTGTGACTTTTGAGTTGCATGTGAGGATGTGTCTCATAGCCTGAGACCCGGATGTAGATTCGGTCACTATTGTCTTTTTCTCAAAATCTTTGTGTTTTTGTTTTCTAATAAACTCACTGACCCATACATGTTAAAACATTTTGGCATTCTCAATGTTTGCTAAAATAGCCATGGCAGTCTGGGCTCCTACAGTAGAGGTTTTTTTTTTGTACAACTGTGTGTAAAAGTCTGTTGGTAGTAAATCATTAATGCCAAATATTAGCTAGGTTTGCACTTTACCATAATTTGTCGTCTCTGAGCAGGGACACGGGTACACACAAAAAACATCTGTTATGGACTAAGAGCTTTCATTAATATGCATCATGTTCTTGACCTCTTTCAGTAAAGATTAATCCTCACTATCAATTCATATTCCGCCACGCCTCCTAGAAACCATTCACCAAAGAAACTGAACACAATATACATCCCGTGACTAAAACAAAAACGGAATCCTGGGCGGGACCTCAATCACTCCCGTCTATCTCTCCCTCCATGTTTCTGCTAGACGTGAGGTTTGCGTTAACTTCCACAAAAACCAAAGCACCTCTCTCGCAGCTGGTCAGAGTGCTCATCTTTACATTCATTATTCAAAGGACTATCATGCCATGGCAGCTCTATATTTAATGCAGTCCCCTCTGCCTCAACTTGTTGAAAAAGATTGAAGAAGAGTGATGCTGAGGAGCTGCAATGGCAACAGCATCCTGCGGTGACTTGCACTACTAATGTTGTCCAACGTTAGGACATGAACGTTTATGAGGAGGCAGGTTCAGAGATGGGACTGTGTATTATATCCACTATTTCTTAAATGAATGCTGTTGGTAGGACGTGGGAAAGTGATTTTTTAGTCTTTGTATTATTCCGTTTTTATTGTCTAGGGCCGGCCAGGATAAAGGTTGTGACCTCACTTGTATAACTCTTGATTGATTTGGAGAGAACCTTGGAGCTTAGTGCATGAGCTATTAGTCTTGGTCATTTAAAAAAAAAATCCCACTATCATTTCAGAATTACAGTCATGATTCCTGTCAGTAATAAAAAGAAAGCCGGCAGATAGTGCATTACCAATTTGCTTAATACAGATTACAAATAGGGCAACTGATAAAGAAAATGCCTTCAAACCATTGAATGTGTTCAGTTTATAACTTTTTGTTTCAGTCAGCAGGCACCATTCAAAGTGCCTACACTGTGGCATTAACGTAAATGGATTCTGCTGGTGAACTAGATGCTATCGGGCAAAGCGACTATAGCGTCTTGTTGTAACAGGCGGATGGACTATGGGCGAACATTAGGGTGTGCTGCCACTACTGTCCATGCCGTCACACCACAGGCTCTGACAAGCTGCTTGGCAAGGGCCCGCCTCTCTGCTCCTCCACCACCAACCCCAACCCTCAGTGACGCGTGTCAGATCATTCCCAATCCTCCACATTTGTGGGCAACACACCAAACTCCCAGACATGTCGAGCTACTGTATGGCGCTAACTGGAACTGTCGCTCACTGTTAAATCCGGAGCACGGATCATACCTGCCACAAGGTCGAACATAAGTGCAGACAGGGATCCTGTTTCACTGCTCAAAAACACACCCTTTTCTTTCTTCCTTCCTTCCCTTCCTATGCAGTCATCTCTGAAGTGCCTTGCCTGCCGCCTTTTGCTATAATCCACGTAATTACCTCACGACGCCCTCGTCTTAACACAGTGGCTGCTGCATGATGAAGCTATTGGAATGGGGCTGCTGGAGGCCGCGTCAGAGTTCAAGGGTGCAGAGCCTAGCTCGGGCCCAGATCGAGCCGGCGAGTGGGTTTTCTCCCCAGAGGCGGCAGGGTGAAGTGCTGTGGGAAGAATCAGGCGCTTATTACCAGCTGCAGGGCTGTGACTGTCGAGGAGCTGCTGTTGCTGCTGAGGTCACTGTCACTGGGATGAAATGAGAAGCGCTTGTTGCTGTTGTTTAGAGCCTCCTTCCCCCCGGGGACATTGTTAAAAAAAAAAGCCTGCCACCACTGGTCCACACAAGACAACAAGAAGAGTTTGAAAAGAGTTTGAATTTCCCCAAAATAATTATGTGGTAAAACATCCATGACAGTGCTGCATGCCTGAGTTTCTTCAAAGTGGGTTTTAGTTCATGCCCTTAAAAGTCCCACAATTGTGGATCAGAGGGTTTCTATTGCAACCAGCGAGAATCAGAAAGTTGTTGGAACAAATTTCCTAAGAACAAAACCACATGAACAAAATACGTAAGAGGTGTAATTATGAGGCCCATACTGTAACCCAAGGGGAAAATTCTTTGAGCGTTTTAACCGTGTTTGTGTTTACACCTTCTTTCAACAGGAGACAGTGGCAAGGTGACAACAGTGGTAGCCACCCCTGGCCAAGGTCCGGATCGCCCACAGGAAGTGTCCTACACTGACATCAAAGTCATTGGCAATGGCTCCTTCGGCGTCGTCTACCAGGCCCGCCTCATCGACAGCCAGGAAATGGTGGCCATTAAGAAGGTTCTCCAAGACAAGCGTTTTAAGGTAGGTCAGACGAGCCTGGTCACTTTGGATGTTTACAGCACACTGGAAGTTCTGGAGGGACCTGCTTACCAAGCAGTTTCTTTCACCCACTACGCTGGAGGTTAATGCAAATGACTCCGGTTATAAAAAGGAAAGATCTTGTGAGCAAGGAATACTCATACTCTGTTTTCTTTCATGTTCTCTCCTTGGCTTCGCTGCCCCCCCCCCTTTTCTCCCGGTGGCTCTAGAACCGGGAACTACAGATCATGAGGAAGTTGGACCACTGCAACATCGTCCGGCTACGGTACTTCTTCTACTCCAGCGGAGAGAAGGTGTGTTTGGGCTGACTCATTATGGCTAGGGCCTGGAAGTGGGGGGGAGACACACCCGGTCTGTGACTCACAATTGTGATTCATAACATCGCCACACTGAGTTCATAATCACTTTAAGTTGATAGTGAAAATTTGTAGCCCTCTGTGTAATGTTGGTTTGTGATGAGTGTTTTATTTGGTCATTTACTTTTAATGAAACTCTCCCTCTCAATCCCTAAACTCTGTTAGAAAAGAATTTCTGTATATCTACCAAACTTGCTGGGCCTAATAAGCTACATTGTGTGACGCAAGGGTCTGATTGTTACTGATAGGCGACCTATGTGCAATATGCAGCTTTAGCTTAAATGAATGTCTGTCAGTCTGTCTAAGTTAGCCGTGTACTCTCCAAAGGAAAATGATTACGCTAGCAATAAAAGAAGATAATTAATAATGTGTATACATATTTCAGCACTCGCAAATAAAATATAATATATACACCAAATCATGTGCTGTCGTGGTCTGAAGTGGAAATGGCAGAGCTGGATTGGGGTTGTGTGTAATGTCAGAGCACTGGTAGTCGCTCTGTTGCCCGTTTTAACCAGGGATTGGTGACAACGTATCATTATATACTATATTAATGCATGGTGTACTTCTGTATTCTCTGAACACTATTGACTGCCTGTTGTTGCTTCCCCCACCGTCCAGAAAGATGAAGTATATCTGAACCTGGTGCTGGACTTCGTCCCGGAGACGGTGTACAGAGTGGCCCGGCATTTCAACAAAGCCAAGACCACCATCCCAATTATCTACGTCAAGGTAGGCAGGCTGATCTGGTGGGCTGTGTTTACCTTCAGGTTGCTCCTCGGCAGTATTGGCCTCTGTTGTAAACCGTGTGTGAGGTCGCTCTCTAATGCGTGGAACTCTTTGATGCACTCAAGTTGCTCTTGAAGGGAGATCAATAGAGACTGGAAGGAACACGGTTCATTCTTGGCCTAAAGTTGTAGTAAATGGTCAAAGTATGCCCTTTTTTTCCATCTTTTTTTTTTGTCAAAAGCTCACTGTTCTAGGATTATGAAAGCCACGTGGTTCCATGATACTTAGTTTGTAATACTTCGAAAGGGTGGTCGTCGTGTGCGTTTCGATGGACACGTGCATGGCTGTTTACTACGCTTGCAGCAGAGGAGAGGACATTTAGGCTGTCGCATGGTCCATTTCCCCGCATCAGCCTTCTGTTACCCTGTGATGTTGATATGCACTGACCCCCCCCAGCCCCCTCCTCCCCGCCTTTGCCTGCACCGTCCTTTGATCTCCCACGAGCGCTGTTCCCTTGGCCTTGGGGTTTCATTACAGTGGGCCTAGAGATACTCCTCCCTTCCCCACTGATCCCTTAACCCCCACTCCCCCCTGCTATACTCCCCACCCCCTCCGGTTGCCTCCCTGTTTCTCCAAAAAGTTTGTAATGGGTGCCTGCTGTCACCTGGGTTTGGTGGTGTGGGGGATAATGGTGGTGTTGATGGTGATGATGGTGAAATGATTTGTTACCAGGATGCCCTACCTTCTCTCTACCACAGACTAACGATACGACTGTATAGTTAACTTTGAACATTTTGGGTCTTTTATTTTGACTCACAACAATGAATCTTCATTTGGGAGATCATTGTATTTTCATCCATCCTGGATATTCCTTTTTTAGAAGCCAACCACGCGATGTGACAACATTGTTTATAGTAAATGACGAGGCATTTGCATCGTGTTGCATTGATACACTCGCAGCCTATTAGTATTTGTTTGATGGTTATAAATCTGTCACAATTAATTTATTTTTTATAGTTAATGTGGTAATGGACCTCAGGATTGAAATTTCCATTTCTTCAAATGACCATTACTACAAACTCTGGTCTGCGCTGAGGTGTTCTAATGCAATCGCCTACCAGAGCAGACCGTGGTTGGCAGCCATTATGGAGCTCCCAACCATGAATGCTCATTTACCTGCCTGGCTTGGCACACCTCATATTTTACCAGCCCTATATAAATTGTTAAACACTGACTGGCTCTCTTCTCCGTGTCCCCCTCCCTCCCTCAGGTATACATGTACCAGCTGTTCCGCAGTCTGGCTTATATCCATTCCCAGGGCGTGTGTCACAGAGACATCAAGCCCCAGAACCTGCTGGTGGACCCGGAGACCGCCATCCTCAAACTCTGTGACTTTGGCAGGTCAGTAGGAGGCCGCGCCCATGGATCTTTCCCTCTCCGCTCCCATCTGGACTTTCCTTGATGGCAGGGCTCTATTTCTGAGTTTCGTGCTGTTGTGTTCTTCTTTGCTGTCAATCTGTCATGACTTGTGTATTCCTTACTCTTTATCTTGACTGTCTCTGTGCATATCTGTCAGACGGTTGAATAATGGATTAAGATTGACATTCCTCACCCCCCGGCGCCCCTTCCTCCTCCTCCTCTTCCTCCTCACAGTGCCAAGCAGCTAGTCCGCGGCGAGCCCAACGTGTCCTATATCTGCTCACGGTATTACCGCGCCCCCGAGCTCATCTTCGGCGCCACCGACTACACATCCAACATCGACATCTGGTCCGCCGGCTGCGTGCTAGCAGAGCTGCTGCTGGGACAGCCCATCTTCCCCGGGGACAGCGGGGTGGACCAGCTCGTGGAGATCATCAAGGTGGGTCTGGAGGGCTGGGGACACATGCATCCCTGTAGGGAGCTGCTGGGTAGTCATTTGGCCAAACTTATTTATTTTTAGTGTCCGGGGGGCGGGGTGGGGGGTGGGGGGGCTTAATAGTTAATGTCACTGTTGGAGAAATATACACACTCATCTCATATGCTGCTCCCTATGTCTGGAGGTTGAACTGTGGTCGGCAGCAGTTAAACTGCTGCCGAGTTCCTGAACCTAAATCTTTAGCCCATCTCTCAACCGCACACAAAGTTGTACAGAAAAATCTATGTACGAACTCCATATCTATATGTTCACATTATATTTATCCACCTGACAACAGTAGAGCAACACGAACAAAATAATGCAAAATGAAAATTGATATTAAAATGATTGGTGCCATTACTAGAATAGTTTTTTCAGCATAATTTCTCAAGCTCTATATTTTGTGCAGGTGTAAACAACTTTGAATTGCAAATATCCGCTATGCACCATCCTACCGCTCCTTCATTTTATTTCCAGGTGCTTGGGACTCCGACGAGAGAGCAGATTCGAGAAATGAACCCGAATTATACAGAGTTCAAATTCCCACAGATCAAAGCACATCCCTGGACTAAGGTACTTCCCCTTTCTGGAGTCAGGACTTCTGTTGACTTGCAAGGCGCATAAGCTTGTAACCTTGTGCAGCCTAGTGCTTTGATCCACTGATTATGGCAGCTTATTTCCATGGCCACCTGTTGGTCAGCTGTATTGCATTTAATGCAGAGCTAAACCTGAAATATTTTTCGAAATTTTATAATTTAGTTATTTGATTAACTTTCAGTAAGACGGGTCATAATAGGGTGTGTGAATATCTAAAAGACGCAGGATTTCCGGATTACTTAGTTGGCTAAAGTCTAGAGCTTAAAGGACTTTGCTGGTTGCTAAGACCCCAGGTTGATTTGTGGATCTTGTCTGATGAGTTTCAAATCAGCCATGATTTCAGTTCAACTCAACCGCTTTGGCAGTGTTAACACGTTCCTAAATTGGCTAGTTGGCGAGCTATTGACATCCATCCAATTCCATCTGTGATTGTATCTATGTCGTGTCCGACCCAAGTACGGGCATACAAACGGCCCCGTCTAGGTGAGTTCTTCTATAGTGCCCTCAAATTAACAAATCCACTGGTTCGAAGAGGCACCCAGTTATAATTCTGTAATTCTATAATTCAATGGTGGGTGCATGTAAGGCTACCAAATTAACGTTGTGGTAAGAATTCAGTAATTCCCTTAGTTCACAATGTCTGACTCGCACACTGGCGGGTTTTATGAAAGAGCAGCATTTGGGGGACCCAGTCCACCAGACTTGTCCGAGTACACTGTGGACAAGAAGGAGATCCGAAGGGCGGAGCGGGATAGATTGAGGAAATATCACAGTGCCTGAAACGCAGCCGCTATCTTCGCTCACATTTCTAACTGCATGCTTCAGTCTTCAAGTCTATGATCATTCACAGTGGGGTATAAAAGCATAGTTTATAATTGTTGTTGTTGTTTTTTTGGTAGAAAACAACCAGTTTGTATACGCTTACTCTTGTTGCACCCAAAAAGAAAAACGCTATAGGAGCTTGAAAAGGGGACGCCGCGAAAGGGGCAAAGTTGAACAACGATCATGGCTCATTACCAAGACATATAGATCCGTCCAACACGTGGGGCAGTGGAGAGCATAGCGGTGAGAGGACTCACGAAAGACGCTCTAAAAAGATGAGTCATAATCCGACGCACAAAGCAGTACATTAAAAGTATCCTGTGTTTTGCAGTGAAGCGCGTCTTCAAAGTAATATTTGGCTAATGATACATTTGTGGCTGGAATACTTTAGATTATAGCAAACAGTCATATCATTCGTGTTGATTATTGTTTTTAAAGATATCCTCTGCTCGGTGAAGGAAATAAGCAGTGCGATTCATTCAGACACTGACTACGTGCCGTCAGTTTAGTTACATGCAGAAATGCCTCTGGTTCTCAGATGAAAGCTAGCATGCATATGAGGGAGAGTAATAACTGATGACATGCCCACAATGCCTTCAGGGAGTGGATACAAAGTACTACACACACAATGTACCGCGGTTGCACATCGAAGCTACTCCTGGGAAATACGGCTTACCACACACTTGTTCTCAAAGTTTCTTAAAATATAATTGGGAATTGTACCTTTTTACATGGCAGGGTGTTGTGATGCGGTTCCAGTATCTGTTTACCCGGCAACTTGAATGCAAACTAGTAACTTTAAGGTGCAATTCAGTCCAGAGACGATCCAGAAGGTTGATGTTTAGAAAGTATCCAAGCCACTTCAAAGTTTAAGTGTGTCTTGGTAAATTCTCCCTGACGGTTTCCCATCAAATCTTTCCCAGCCTGTTGTCAATGGAAAGCTTGTTGTGATTATTCCCCGGAAAGGTGAATTTTCTCTGCTACCTCTATTTACATTAACTGCTCCCTCAAGGGAGCTCCATACATCCAAACGCAGCGGACATGAACTAGCACAAATTAGCATTTGATTTCCTTTTTTTTTTCAACTGCTTTCTTTTTAAATGTTAAATTTCGCCTTCCTGGTCTGATAGACACATTCAGAACCGCTCTGTCGTTACCAGGTGACCTGCTTCTTGATTTGCATGTGAAGAAATTTTAAATACTCATTATTACACTTTTGTATTATCTGTAAAGTAGCACAATGTCAACTGTGTTTCTTAGGTTACAATCCCACAGCCCGAGAACATAAACCATTTTCTGTCTCCAAAAATGTATTGATATAATTTCTCTTACTAGACTATCGACTTGAAATGACTATTTAAGAGACAACTAAGATCTTCAGTCTGCGGCATTATTGTTCTGAATTCAAAATCACTAAAACCTTCTTCTGGGGGACAATGCTTCCAGGCCCCCGACCTTGGTTATGTTACACATGTCTTCTTCACATCCTGAGAGTTTTAATTAGGTCCGTATTGTCCTGGATTCTTTGCAAACTGCCTGAATCCTTTTTCATTTTCTTTTACAACTTGAGATCAAGACATGTATGTTGGCCAAACTAAATGTTTTTGAGGGTTGACATTCAGCATTCATAGGTATTTCATGAATAAAGTCAATGGTGTTTTCCCCCTAATTCATGCACGCGTTCAAGCCCTACACTAAAAGGAGGTCAGAGGACACGGTCCTCCCAGCAGCATCTTCTCATGTCCACCTGTCCCCTCTTGTGAAGGTGTTTAAGCCCCGCACCCCGCCTGAAGCCATCTCGCTATGCTCCCGCCTGCTGGAGTACACGCCGGTCACCAGGCTGTCCCCGCTGGAGGCCTGCGCGCACGCCTTCTTCGACGAGCTGCGCCAGCCCAGCACCCGCCTGCCCAGCGGTCGAGACCTGCCCCTGCTCTTCAACTTCAGCCCCGTCGGTAAGGGACCCCCTGCCTAGCCGCGCTCCTCCTCCTTCTCCTCCTGCCTTGACCTTAGGGAACGTTGACCGGGTCCTATGTAGGGGGCAGGGTCTGTGAGCTCGTGTCATATTAGTGGTTTGTGTTTGGTTTGTTTATTGATATGTTTTTTTTTTTTTTTGTCCTTTGGTTTTATAGAGCTGTCTATTCAGCCCCAGCTGAACTCAACACTCATTCCACCTCATGCTCGCGCACAGACGTCACCTGCCTCACATGGTATGTATGAAAGATACCCTACTCCTTGTCCTACAACATTACTATGTTTGATATTGGTATTGAGTTTTATTTTCAGTAGTGGTGTTGATATTTTGAAATACTGCCATTTATAGATCCGGATTCATTGTGAAACCAATATTTCATGGGGGAAGAAGGATAGCCATTTTGTGGCAGATTTTCAATTAGTTAAGACCTTAGTTTCTATAAGCCTGACATCACCAGACCAATTCGCACACGCGTATTGGTCTGGAACCCTTAGTTTTATATCTCTACGGGGCGTTATTAACTGCGTCAGACCAAAATACCTTGACACTATTCTATAGACCTACAACGAATCAGTGGGGTGTATTGTGTGTGATACATCACTCGGAGCCATCTTGGTAGTATTTGAATTTGCCTCAACGGCGCTCTCAAAAGGACCCTCTGTTCAGTCAACCTCTTAAACCCACCACATATTAGATGAATGGCTGTGATTAGCCCAACCTGGCCACGGTTTGCTTGAAGTCTCTCTGAACGGGAGAGGAGCCAGTTGTATGCCTGGGTGAATAAAAAATAAATGTGGATTTGTCTTGATCCCAGGCCACCGTTCTATGTGAATACTGGTGATTTAGGATGACCGACGTGTGCATTTCTGTTTCCCCTGCAGAGGGCAGTGTCTCCGACAGTCCTGCTCTACCCAGCTCAGCACCTGGATCCATCAACAACAGCACCTGAGCCTCCCTAATCACGCTGCCTGCCCCCCTTCTCTGGTCTTCCCTCCTTCGTCTTTCCTCTCCTCCTCCACTCTGACCCCTCTCCTCCTCTCCCCCTCCCCTCCGGGCTCCGTACCGCTCAAGAATATCCACTCACACAGCACACTCAACGTTTTTCTCTAATCCCTAGATGTCAACAGTCTCTGGTGAAAATGGATGATTCAGTGGCGTTGGCCTTAAGGAGAGTCTAGGTGTTTTAAAGTCCTCAAATTAACCATTATCCAGGTTATTGTAGGTAGGGATTTTATGCCTTGTGCGATACTTGTCTAGCCTGTTGGAATGAGGAAGAGAAAAAAATGTGGGGCCAGGGGGTAGCAATGCTAATCTCTGTGCACATATTTGTATATCCAAAAGTAGGGAATCTCTGTATTTTATTTGACCACAATTGACTTTTATCAACTTTTATCAACTGTTATTTATTCAAATTAGATGATTTTACGTGAATGTGAATGGGCCTTGATTGGCCTGAGTATGGGAGATACGGGCCATGTTTGAGAGGTGAGTGATATCGACAATCATCCTAGGTAGAATTGAGGTTTCACTGTGGCGTTGTGGAGTTTGTTCAGGTGTTCCCTCTGCTGAATGGTGAATGAAAGAGAACATGGAAAAGGATAGGTGTTTTAAAATACATGGTTTTATCCTGATTTAATACCCAGTGGTAAACGGCTTTGCTGGTGGCCGCTGCAGTGTTTCGACGAGGGGAGACTCAAGGTCTTAAAACGGTGTCCCACCGGAAGAGCGAGCCTGAGTCTATTGAACAAACCCTTTCTTTCTTCTAAACGTCTTAATAATTATTTTTAGGGAAATGCAAGGATTAATGAGGCACCGGTATTGACGGCAGTTTTGGTAAACCCATCCATCGTCCGGAGTGGAGGCAGTGAGACCCAGAGACCCTTGCTCTTCAACCCGTGCACAGACTTGTTGCAATGGGGGAAAGTGACGTATTACAATTATCTACTTGTGACAAGCAGTACTACATTTGTCGCTCCTATTAGGCTTCCACCTTGTCCCAATTTTTTTTTGTTTAGCTTATATAATTTCTTATAACTACACACCCCACCCCAAAAGAAAAATACTGCACCGCTACCTCGGGAGCAGTACTTAACCTTCACACCGCCACAGATATGCATGTTTACCCAAGATGATCAATAAGCTCCACTGGCAGATATTAGTCTGATCAGAAACATATGCCGCCCCCTTCTCAGAAAAATGCTACGCCACCATTTCTAGGAGCCTTCCCCCCTCTCATTCCTCCTACGTCCTTCTTTCCCCCTCTTTCTGTCACTGCTAAACTGTAAATATCAAGTACCTTTTATTTTGTTATTATTATATTGTATTTTTTGGTTTTGTTTCCTCTAATAGACAGGAGCCTGGCTCTCTATTCTCAGTCTCAGTCTGTAAATAAGATTTCATTTCTGTCCCTGGTTTAGGAGAGGAAACGGAACAAAAATGTTTCTCTCAATTTTATTCTCTCTCCCTCCATTTCTATATTTCGGCCCTCGCTCGCCCCCTCCTCAGCCCCTCCACTGAAATGTTTTCATAATCGTTTATATTTATTGTATAGTATTCGGCGGGGTGTTTTTTTTGTTTTATTTTAATGGTCAACCAGAGGTAGGTTGGGCTTTAGTTTAATTGTATTTGTTTTTAGTCCAACATTGTCACATGTAAATGTTCCAACATCCAAGATACTGTACTTTAGATCCAGACATTGGAGTGTCCTTCCAGTTCATGGTTGTGTGTGTGTATGTATATATTTATATGTACACACGGGTACACCTGCTAGCCTATAGGCGCAGCTATAGGTCTCTGTCTAACTTCAATGTGAAGGGAATGTTTAATGCCATGGGTCCATAGGGTTGTGGTGGTGGTGTTGGGGAGCAAGACAGGGTCATCACACTAGGGATGAGCCCTGGCGCCAAGACAGGGTCATCACACTAGGGATGAGCCCTGGCGCCATTGCTGTGACTGGGGGATCTGGGGGGGGGGGCAGAAACAAATGATTGTCTTGTGACTTGAACCATCTCCTCGTCTGACTGACCCCCTCCTTCTCTGTTCTCAGTACGAGTATGACTGCAAATGGGAGGCTGTGTTACTTTGTTGTGCGAGTCTGACAAACAATAGGTGACTGATGGCGTGTGGATGGTCGTGTGTGTGGATGTTTAAGTAAACTGAGGGGACATACTTCATGCCCTTGATGTCATTTTTTTTTCTCCACAAAAGAGGAATGATTTAACCTTCATTTAATTCCCCAACCCGCCCCATCTGTAAAATGTTGATTTTAATTTGTTGTGATCCTGCTTTATTTTCATTGCCCTTTGCGGAGGGTAAAAAGTCATAGTTGGGAACAGAACGGTTGTACAAAGGAGATGATGGAAAGAGCAATGGGGGGAGAGAGACTTTTTTTGTTTGTTGGTATAAATAATTAAACTCATTAAAGTGATGAAACTGTCCGTGGTTCCGGTCCTTGACTGAATATAAAACGCAAACATTCACTCAACTTTTAGGAATTTTTGATAGTCATCATATGGCAATATGTGTTCCAGAGCACGATTTTATTTCCTTTTAGGTAAGGAAAAATATGTTTACCCTCTTTGTAAAAATAGCTATGTCCATAAATGATGAACATGATCTGTTCTTATAGAAATTGTATTTTAAAAATATTTTCTATTTTATGCAGTAACTTTGGTAACCCATGTGTGAATTGGCAGCAAACAGAATCCCATCATCTAAACATTTTTTTTTTCTTAGGTGTTGAATGAAAATTAGAAGCATTACTAGTCCATCTTTTGAACAGAGCAATTAATTTCCTTTTGTAAAAGAGGAATCTCAACATGAAAACTTTAAAAATTGGATGCAGTTTCATGGTCCATCATTCAACCTTTATTGGCTTGAATTTATGTGAAAATGTGTCAGGCCTACATCTTGAAAAATGACTTCATCATATATCTAATTAGGGAAATCCTATTAAAAATATTGTGTAGGTGTATTATTTGCATCACAATATACGAATTGTATCTACACATCAGAAGATGACCTGTCCCAATAATAAATGATTCATCCCACTGCAAAGTGCAGGTAGAAAATAGTATGAAGAAATACATATTGTTAAAAACATTGTGCAATTAAAAATGAGACTATAGAGAAAGTAGACGGCCAGAGAGTGAGATGGCAGTTGGACTCAATCACTCAACTGCAACAAAAATAATACCAACTTCATCTTACCTCTATCCCATTTCAAACTATCTAATCATCTCTACCTTGTCCTACTGCTAAGATAAAGACGGCCAAGGTTGAATAATGTTATTCTGCGGATATGCTGTGCAGCCCCCCCAGTTTATGTGGAGCGTTAGTGGCCCCCGGCCCCTCTGGCTGGGCGCCCGGCCCTGGCTCTTTAATACCATTTGGAGTCGGGTTAAACGGTGTGGAGGAGCAGCTCGTCGCAACAATCAGCCAGGAGGGCACAGAGGGGCGCTGTGTAATTCTGGGAGAGGAAGTGCAGCAGTAAGCTGGTCTATACTTCCCCTGACCTCTGAGTGGAGTACTCTATGGGGCAGAAACAAGACACATCAACAGGCCGTTGGGTACTCATTCTGTGTTGGGTAAATTGAATAACTGGAATATAGACTTATTAAACCTGAGTGTGTGAGCCTCACACCAACTGTTGAGGGCACCTTAATCGAGAGGCGCCTCCCTCCAGAGCCAATGGATGGAGCTTGGCCTAGGGCTCCATATAGGGTGAGCCATACCCCCCCCCCGCTCACGTCTAGCCCAACCCCTACTCACTTAAGTTGGAGTAGCATCTAGCTGCAGCCCAGGAGGAAATGCCCCTGAAGAGACAGAAGTAGAACAACAGGGAATTCCACACGTGTGAGTTCTCAAGCGGAAGTGTCCACCTAGATGTATGATGGATAGAGAAGAATACCAGTTATAACAGTCCAGTGGTTAGGCTGGTAGGCTGATCAATCAAGCATACATCTCGATGGACACTGCCGCTTATGATGTAACTAAGACAGGCTTGTAATGGCTAATCACATAGAAACCTGGTGTTTAAATAGGGACAATTAACCCCTTAACCAACCAAACCATAACCCCCAAACATAACAATTTCCCTAACCGCAATGATTGGCCAGTCGCCCCAATGAGCTCGAGAGGGGTGGAGCTGGACTAGTAAAAGCTCCATTAATTTGGCTGTGCAGGGAGCACCAATACGCTTATTCTGTACTTCTGTACCCACACAGCCGTTACATTAACCTAGGGTGACCAGACGTCCCTGAATCTGGTGGCCGGTCCCCAGCTGGAGCTGTCCCCAGAAATGACTGTTTTTACAAAATATGATTTTAAAATATATATTTTGAAAAAGCTATCTTACTCATTAATATTAAGTTTGAGACGGTTAGTATTTATTCTCGTGTCTATTTAATAGGCTGTGATGCGACCACGCTACACAGGGGCCTGTCTATCCGCTTTTACCATAAGCAAGTTTGACTGATCATAAGAAATAGGCCACCAATACAATGTATAACAAAAAGCAAGTTTGACTGATCATAAGAAATAGGCCACCAATACAATGTATAACAACAATTTGAGAAGCTACTTTGGCTGGTTTACCAAAGCTTAAAACACATCATCGGAAACCATTATGCAAGTATTTCTCAATTTTGTATTACAGTACCACATTTATCATAAGAAAAGGAAAAATAACATTTCCCCTTTTTTTATATATATTAAAAACAAAAACATCAAAAATTGGCGGTCCAAACATCCTTTGGACCTCAAAACTACAGATGTCCGTAATTTACATTTCAGAAATCTGGTCACCTGGCTTAACTAACCACTTTATTCAGAATTTGTTTAATATTATTTGCTCTTGTAGTTCTTTTAGAGATTTGTACATTACTGTCAGATGCCCATGCCTGGAATTGAATTGTACACAATTTGGTGGATAAACTTTGACAGAGTAGGGAATCCTTCAGAACACAATAGAAATACAATTCTATATTATTACTTGAAATTACACAAAATGCAGGGGCAATAACAACCCTATAAACAAATATTTGACCGTGCAAAAATGTCAAAATACCGCGCTTTTACATTACAAAGGCTCTTGTGTGAGGTCGAATACTATTGGTGTATCAAATGACTTTGTAGCCTATCAGACGAAGGCTTGTTATCATGCAGAAGCCAACGCAATAGTGCTCAATAGTGCTATTTTCTCGACGGACAATATCTGAGTTTGGTAAGTAATGCTAAAATATTTTCCCATATTGTAAGCATATAATTGCGTTGACACGACACATTGCATAATATATAGCCCTGCATGGAGGTAATCAACGGGGGGAGACAACTAACGTTAACTTTTAGTTGGACGCCGCCATTATACCACCGAAGAAGCGTTTACCGCCCTCCTTCACCGCTTCTTCTTCTACTTCTTATCCTCGGTGGGAGAAAAAAAGTAAACATCGTTGGTTGAAGGGACGGCTTGGTTGTCCTTGCTAGCATTCGTTATATGGCAGTGGTCCAATCACGACGATTTATGAACATTACAGACACATTGTAGATGGTTAGCTACCAAGCTATCAAGGCGTTAGCCACCTTGCCAATATGATGGCCTACTCTAAGCGTTAACTCTAGACTAGCGGCGAAGTGTCCCGACCGATTAGCTGTTAGCATTAGCTTGCCATGGACGTTCGGGTGTATTGCGTTGTCTGGAACCCCGGTTAACGCAAGGTGTGGCGAAACAAGACATAATTGTATATTATGGTTGGATAGGTGCTGGCTGTATCTCTTTTCAGTGGACACCAAATAACCCACAGCCCTGTTAGCAGGTGGCTAACGCTAACCGAACGCCGCCCCAGATGCACGGCATGAGGCAGTCACTGATTTGTGATGTTGATCTTTCTCTACACCATGTAAATGTCACAATCCTTCCAGTGTTCCACTGAGCATGTTTCATTTAACAGCTACATTTGATTAAATAATATTCAGTAATACTGACAATCTGTCTCCCAAATAGTTTGGTTTTCTAATACAAACTTCAGTTTAGTTCGTTTAGTAAATATTGTCCAATCTGTCACCATAAAAGGCTGTTAATTGAATAACTGCCGAACACAACACTCAATAACGTTATGTAACACTGTGTTCTCTCTTGGATAATCCTATCTTTCTCATCCATCCATATTAACCATGATATATAGATACAGAGGCCTACTTGGACAGAGCAGTTTCCTGTTTAGGAATTGTAGCAATGTATAGAATCCGGTTATATTACATGTGTGTTTGGCTCTGCTCATTGCTGGAAACGGCAACATAAGTTTGGCTGTTTATCCATTGAGCCTAATTACAGCAGCTATCAACATTATGCTGGAGCTCTGCCCATGAAATCGCAGCAAGACGAACTTGGCTGGGTCTCATATTTTGCAGACACACCTGCATGGTCAAAATAACAATTAGCCCAGTTCTGACCCATGGTGAGTCATTTTGGCAACCGGCAAAATACAGCACTTTGTGTCCAAGCTTTGCTCTCAATAATGCATGTAGATGCACGTTCTCATCAGGAGAGGGCAATATTCACAACTATGCATAATTCAAATGAAATTTGCTTTTGTATAAGCACCTCAAAAATACGAAGCACATTAATTAAAAAATATATATATATAAATTTTTATCTCCTGGTGATGTACAGGACTATAAAACCAAGTAAAGACTTGTATGTGATGTGACTGCAGCTCGCGTCCCCAAAGACTAAAAGGTATGATCTTCTTGCCTATTTGCCCTTGACTATATCACCAGCCAGCATTGGCACCTGTTAACATTCTATTTTTACCACACCTTCTATAATGCTCTCATTCACATATAATTCCCAATGGATGTTATTTATATGATACTATTGATTTAAAACTCCCTAACTGATCAATTCATTTGTTTCCTCATGACATTTTGCAGCCATGGAGAGCGCTACGTCTGTGTACATGTGCTTCCCATGCTACCAGGAGTTTGAGACATTGGAAGAGGTGCTTAAGCACCAGCTCACCTGCAATGCAGAGGCCACAGAGCCAGCCCCCGACATGTCTGGCCTCGCCTCCATTGCTGTCCAGCAAACTCAGGTAACAGGCTGCGACAGGGCTTGTTTGAATACTTTCACTTTCATTTGTATCACATATTGGACACTGTGACCTCACGTGTGAGGTCACAGGGCTGACATACAAAATATTGGCACTATCAAGGCCAGTATCACTAGGTTGCCGAACGAGTTGCAAGTCCTGTGGCATTGGTAATTCAATTCTGTAACGGCATTTTTTTAAATGAATTAATGTCAACATATTTTTGAGGATAGAATAAATACATTAGTAGTTAAATTAGATTTTGGTTCTGGTTTGCTGACATGTTGTGACGTGTAGTGTGTTTCCTGTCAACAACACAAAAATGGGAATTTTGGGTTCCCAATGAACTTTGAAGCGTACATGTATTATGCATTTTATTATTTCAAAACGTTGTGACCAGGTCACTTTTTGTTATGAAATGTCCTCATCTGCCACACATTTCTTCAGCCCGTTGAGATGCAATAATGAGGTCTCCTCCAAAGGCTTATTCTCGGACGCGATTATGTCTGAACCTCACATAATGGCTTAATATTATGACTCCATTTAGTTTGACACGCTAAGTTGAGGCTTGACGGGTCGGGGGCTGCTAGAGTTCCCGATCCGTCCTGTGACAGCTTCACCGAGCCCCGGAGGTTAAAAACAGTCATTGGCCCTGCTGAGTGACATTTACCAGTGGGGGCATAGCTGTCGGATTCTGAACCCGTACTCCCCGCCCGCACTGTCCTCAGCACCAGTCCATAAAGCAGGGTGACACTCGTGACAGGCAGATTGCATCGCGAGTTGCCAGCAGGAGGAGAATCTAGGCTGGGTGAATCAGTCAGTGCCACCACCTCCTGATCCTCCTGATGGATCGCTTATTGGCCTTCTCATGGATGAACTCTCTGTAGAAGCTCTCTATTAAAAACCCTCTAATAGCCCTATGGCCTCCTGGCCCTTGATCATGCCATTAGCTGTCTCGCTACTGACATTACATAACAAACAACAACGCTTTTTATTACCCAGATTGCCGTTCTTTCTGTTAACATTTCTGGGACATTATTAAACAACAGCATCATCTGTTTATGTCTAAGGGATGTAGAGAACTCATTAAAAATGTGCCTTTTCCCCAATTTCCGGAATCAATATTTGGTCTGCAATTATAGTTAATGTATTTTGTATCCACCTAATTATTCTTCCTTATAACGGAAATTGTATTGAATATGCTATGCCTTACTATATAAAGAGTGTTTTAGAAATTATGACCTCTTCAAATCAGAATAAATATACCGGTCCCATCATCAAGAACCTTAAGTGATAATTATGTGTGTCTGTCCGTGTGCAGCTTATGGACGTCCTTTCAGGCCCCAAGGGTGTAAGTCTGACTCAGTAATGGAGTTCATCAGAAGTGCAACCTGTTATGCTAACAAACCTGCATCCTTTTCTCCTGAATACTTCCATATCTGAGCGACTCATCCCTAGTATCTATCTGCCTAAACGCTCGAATCAAATTGCAAAAAAAAAATCACATATGTCACATAGCTTTTATAGATAATTCAGTGTGAGCATCCACTAATACAATGAACAGATTTTTTTCCTACGTATAAGTGGTGTTTAATTAGCTCAGGCAGATGGTAAATGCCCTTAACATTTTCAGTAGTGCTTGGTGGGTAGTACTGGTCGTTTAGAGGCCACAGTGTTTATAACTACAGCCCCTTTCACACAAGCAGTCTTACCCTGCACATTTCTGGAAGATTACCGGCCCGGGCTCTTGTGTGAGTGGTAACAAGGATCGATATTCAACCGGCAATCTGCCTGCTCTTGACCTAGTAACATTTCCTGATCATTGCTTGTACGGCTGTGTTGTGAAGGAAAGCAGTACCATTGCCAGTAGAGGAACTTAAGGGGTAATGTCTTCTGCAAAAGACGCATTCATGTGGAGCAAGCAAACCAATCACAAACTCCGCTACGGATGTATTTGAATCTGCGACTGTTTAACGCACCAATGCTTTTCAGCTGATCTGATAACATATCAATACGGCTTATTTTGTTTGCAAACTCCTTTCTCAAGAATAGCTGGAATTTTGACAGGCTCCAAAATGTGGGAGCTCTTCTAAGTCAGTGCGTTTAGTGGCTTCCATAAGTGTTTCATTATTATGTGTGAAAGAGCGCAAGACGCAAATCTTGTGCCCCCTGGCTCCTTGTGTGAATGTCTATCCAAGTAACCTGCCGGGAACTATGTGTGAAAGGGGCCTAGGAGAGGGTCAAATGGTCTTATCACACTTAAGTGCGGTGTTAAGTGTGTTCTTCCAGCTGATTATTCTATGGGAAAGACAAGAATTGATGTACAGTATATGGCAGAAGGACTGGCATAACTGAGGTTTCTTTCCCTGTAACTACGATGCACCGAGATAATATTTTCTGCCCAAAACCGATATTGAAAAACAAATTTAGGCTTGCATTTTTTTTTCTTTAATTATAAATTTAGATACATCTATTATATAATTATGTAACTGTTTTTTTTATGTTAGATTGTGGTTGTTTTGGCATATACTGTAAATGCCACTTCATGGCAGGAATCTATACTGTTTTACAAGGCAATCGAACAATCATCTGCTATTTTCAGCTGTGGCCGATAATTCGGTGCAGCCCTTCTAACTAATCATCTCCTTTTACATTTATTTAGCCCACGCTTTTTGTCCAGAGTAACTTACAATAATCTCGTAGAATATGGAAAGCATGGATCATGTTGACGCATACTGATTAGACAGGAGTGAGGAAGATTGCCATGGAAGACAATTATAACATCAAAGTTCTCAATTATGGATGGTTCTCACTCTGCATATAGGGTTTGAGGCGAAAAAGATATCACTATCACTGAAAATTATAGATGGTTTGATCCTTTGGGTGTTTTTAGGACCTTTAATCCCATAATGTGCTTTTAATGTATTTTTTTTTATCATTTGTGTTGGAAAATGGCATCCTCTTTTTTGCAAGCATTTATTTTAGGTTCTTGCTATTTTCGTGTTCATAATCCATCAACATTTGATGCAATATTAAGAGTTTTGTCTATCATTCGCTTAAAAAAAAAATTCTCTGCTTGATGGTTAGGTCCATAAATCTACTGCAAGATTAAAGTGAACAAAGCCACTTAATTATTATGTGAGACGACAAATTCCCCTGGATGCACTTTGGGAAGACACGCATCTTTAACCTCGACCTTGAGTAGCCTTCGGTTTTTATCATCCAAATGGATGGTTGGCCGTCGGGGGTGTAGAGAGGGGGAGGGGGGGGGGCAATTGTGGAACCCCGCAGCCTTACCCTTTGACCCCTGATAGGCCTGTGATATTTATCTGTAAAGCTGGGGTCTTATCTAATGTGACTCAAATCAAACCTGGCTCCAAACCGGGCTGAGCTCATTGACCTTGCTGCCCCTCCAACACTGAATGCTCATCCCTCATCTGGCAGGCAAAACATGCCGCTCCGGGTTAAATTGACCCGAACCAATTACGAAGCGCCTGTTTGATCAAGAGGGAAGTGTTACTAGGTGCCAAATATTTAGCATCCGTGAGCCTGAGCAGAATTACAAAGCAGATCATTGCAAGTAGTCCTCCATGTCCTTGTTTTTCTTATCTTGTCTTATCTTTCGCTGCCTGTGCAGCAACAGGTTGTAGGGCATCTGTTGGCCCCTGAGACGACGCAACACATCACTTCCAAAGAAGAAGAAGAAGAAGCAGCAGCAGCAGAAGAAGAAGAAGCTTCCGTGTGGGAGACCAAAGACGGGACGGAGCAGGACGCCTCGAGCGACGTCCCTTCCACACAGTCCAACCAGCCCAGAATACTCTACCAGTGTGGCGACTGCAATGAACTGTTCAAAACCCTCGAGCAGTGGCAAGGGCACCGCCTGGACGAACTATGTCATCAGCCGGGGGTCCAAGCCCCACCCCAGGCCGAGCCAGAACCAGAACCAGAGGGGGCCGATGCGTCTGAGGAGGCTGCGGAGGCACAAGGGGCGGACGAGGAGACGCAGCAGGAGGCCATCCTCGGTAAACAAGCCGCGGCCTCTTCGACTCAAGACGACTCTCCCTCCCGGAGGAGAGGAGCCAACAAGAAGCCCAAGCCGGAGGCCGTGTTCCTCTGCGTGGACTGTGGCTCCGGCTTCGGCCTGGTGTCGGAGCTGGTGGCCCATCGCAAGAGCCAGCACGGCCTGGAGGAGGCCCTGCACCGCTGCTCCGTCTGCGGGGAGTGCTTCCTCAACACCACCCTCTTCCTCTACCACCGCAAGCAGCACCGGCAGAAGGGAGAGGAGAAGGGAGAGGTCCCGCAGAATGCTGTGGTCCACGTGCCGAGAGGGAACGGCGACGCTGAGGAGGCGCAGGCGCCGACGGCGCCTTCCTCCTCTTCCCCCAGCGCCAGCGGGGGCTTCACCCAGCCCGAGGCCTTCATGTGCACCCTGTGCGGCGGCAACTTCAGGAACGTCGGGGGGCTGTCGGCCCACCGCAAAGAGAAGCACGGCCTGAAGGACGCCCTCCACCTCTGTGTCGAGTGCGGCCAGGAGTTCATGAACACCACCCAGTTCCTATACCACCGTCGGCAGCACCGTGTCCAGCAGGTGATGGTGCCAGAGGCCGGGGACGGAGTGGAGGTTGTGGTGGCGGAGGACGGCGGCCACGTCACCGTGGAGGGGGAGGAGATTGAGATGGAGGAGGGGGTGGAGAACCCACAGGGTCAGAAGAGGCCTTACTCTCCTGCCATCACCACTGATCCTGAGTCCCCCAGACCAAAGAGAGGCCGGCCCGCCATCAGAATCCTCAGCAAGAATGCTCCACTTAAAGGTACGTGGGGACGACTGCATTAGGGGGACATTTGTGTCAGACTCTGGTACATGCTGCAGTTACATCAGAAAATAACCCTCTTCAACAACGACAATACGACACCCCACATTACCAATACAACAACAACAACAACAATAGAAAATACCACAGCAACAGCAAAACATTAATGAAAAACTACAATATACAAGATAAAGGGTAACTTATCGCACCGCCTTACCTGGCATCATATTGGAGGCAATCTCGATCAAGGACGTCTACAGGTGGACTGCAGACATTTAGGCTCCAGTCCAGAAGCTTCCGGCTGCATGTCCAATGTCCTAGCCCCAAGCCCACTCGCACACTTCACAGTGGAGGCTTGTCATCTTGGATTAACACTGTCCCCTCCTCCCACCTCCTCCAGCGATGAAGGGGGTGGGGACAGGGGCCATCAAGGTGGAGCCGCCGGATCCGGAGGCTGCCAACCAGCCCCCCCCCGCCAAGCTGCTGCAGGACTGGGCCCGCACCCCGCTGCCCCACGTGTGTCCCTACTGCGGGAAGACCTTCACGCGCCGGGTCTTTCTGCGCACGCACGTCTTCAGCCACACGGGGGAGAAGCTGTTCACATGCAAGGTAGGGCTCTGCGGGCTCCCAGGGGAGGGAAGGGCGCCCTGGAACGGGGTGCATTGAAGACTGTGGCTCATTGTTAAAACCCAGTCTGAATGGTTGATACGGAGAGACGATAATCCCTGAAGAGGCTAGAGCGATTCAAGGCTATTACTTATTTGAGTAAGTAAGTGGTAACTTGGTTCAGTTATTTAGCAGAGGTTTTCATCCAAGGCATGCTATTGTGCTTTTAAACGATCTCTCATGAAACTTGAGGAGGAATTTCTGTGAAATCCTAATGAAATACGTGTGTACCATCCCTGCGGTAACCGTTGTGATACATGATGTCAGGTCACCTTGCCCTACATTCAAGGATGGGAACAATCTGTCTCCGGCCGGCGTTCTCTAGGAGGTGATTTCCTTTGATTTCCCTGACATGTGTGTGCTGCAAGTGACACGCAACTCTTCAGATGAGCCTTTGAAGTAGGTTAGGTATTACAGCCAAGGTGCCACTCTGGAATGGCCAAAACCCCACTCATTATATTCTCAGGTTTTTCTTTCATCCTCTCTGTCTGCCTGATGCATCCCCTACAAGGGACCATTGAACATGGCCATGGGCCATTCTTTCAGGGGCTCCCGGGCCCATTACCGTAGATGCTTGAAAAGGGCCATTTTTTATCATGCATGCACTAACAAAATCATGATGACTGGTTGTGCCCGTGTGCAGGTGTGCTCCAAGTGCTTCACCAACTCCCAGAGCCTGCTGCGCCACAGCATGTGCCACACCGGCAACAAGCCCTACATCTGCGACGAGTGCGGCAAGAAGTTCTCCCAGGTGTGCACCCTGAAGAGGCACCAGGCCACACACTCGGCCAACCAGCCGCGGCGCAAGCGCGGACGCAAGCCGGTAAGATGCAGAAATAGACCACATGAATGTGGTTCTGATTGCCTTTCAGTGCCGACCATTTAGTAAAATGTTGTTATGTTTTTATTATTGCCCCACCATTAAAGTGATCTGTGTGATCGGGTCTAGAAAAACGTTTGACTGACATATCACAGATGGATGTGTCCTCTACAGACCTATCAAATATAATCAAACGTCAAAGTATATTAATATACGTCTCTAGGTCAGCTAATTGGCTCTGAAAGACTCAGGATTATAGGGGGGCTGAATCCCCCACTGGACGTTTTTGTGTAGAAACGCTGTAGCCGTGGCTGCAATGAGAAGTGTCCATTAGGTGATCTCCTGCCTGGCTGCAGAGCCTGGGTGGAATATAGACTCCAACATTAAACAGGCTTCGAAGAATAGAAGGAAATAGGGATGCACCGAATATTCAGCCACCGAAAATGGCCCAAAACATAATTTTCGGTTTCGGCCGAAGGAGTAAAAAGGCTGAAAAAAAAGACATTTTTATTTTTGATTAAAAAAAAAAGCAACCAGTGAGGAATGAGCCGGGTGCGCTTCAAAAAAAAGAGGGATTAAAAAAGAGCCGCACGTAAGTTTGTTAACAACTAACTGACAATAAGGGGAGATGAATAAAGGTCTGCATGCACTTGTAAACAACTAAATGACAATAAACGGAGATCAAAAAAGAGCCGAGCGCACCTGTTAAAAACAAAATAGGGGAGAGCCGGGTTGATTTTAACACTTTTCAGTTAAACGTCTTTTTCAAAGATGGCGTTACGTATACAAATAATTTCAACATGTGATCAACAACTCGCATGTGTGTTCTCTTAGTTACAAGTGTAATTTAATACATATGTTGGACGATCGAGGATTCAATCGTCCCGACAGCGACCACTGACACTTAAACCTTTTTTACCTCTAAACTTCAAAACTCTGACATTGCACACTTTAGTTAAGGTTTAAGTACTAATTCACCCGTTGTATAGTCATATTATTATGGCACGAAACAAAAAACACAACTATTTATTACAAAAAAACTACCCCAGTAAGGATTTTACTTGGCGCTCTCGAAAACCGGTTCGGGGGATAACATTTGGACGTTGGGATGTCATTACATGAAATTTCCCGGGGTTGGTCAGTCTTGCGTGCTGAACGTAGTGACGTCATTTATTTAAAGGTACATTGTTCTTAAATTCTTGCTATAAGGTCTGCTGGAATGTTAGAAAACGTTCAGTATTAAATAAATATTTTGTAACATATTTGTAATTGATTTTTTTTATTGAAAAAGCAAGACAAAAAAGTACATTTAATTGTTTGATTTTATGCAATGGTGAAAAATTAAAGCAAAATGAATGAAAAACAGCAAAAGCCGTATTTGGTTTCGGCTTTCGGCCATTCGGTTTCGGCCAAGAATTTTCATTTCGGTGCATCCCTAGAAGGAAACCAATAGCCAGAATTTACATGAGGTTGCAATGGATCTCGTTGGATGTCATTTTCAGATCCATTATGTAAAGTGTGTGCGTGTGTGTGTGTAGATCTGCGGCCTGGAGGACGACGGCACGGCCCACGTGTTCCCCTGTCCTCACTGCACGGCTCGCTTCAACACGGAGGACCAGCTGAAGCATCACATGTAACCACACCCCCAATACACTCTCCCCTCCCTCCCCAGGCCTATTTGACCCCCGCTGATGGATGTGAGGGTCGTTTGAGACGCAGTAAATTCAGTCAACCATAGTACACCCGTTTGCGCGCCCCAGTCTCCCTCTCTTAGGAGCTGAGGCATGTCCAATAATTCTGCCACTGTTTACAGGTGTAAATAAACTCGAATTACTGCTGCGAGCCTCACCCAGGACAGGGTTTAGATAAAGCCCCCCCGTGGCGCCGCGGCCGCTGGCGGCTGAGCCGCGCCGGCCCACCGAGCAAGGCCTTTAAGCCGCGTAGTAAACACACGCCCGGGCATCTCTCGGCACCGCCCGCCCGTGATTGACTGACAGACGCGGGCACGGTGAATTAAGATGATGTTGACGATAAGTGTCCGGTAAGCCAGAAGTATGTGTGTGTGTTTGTGAGGGTGTAGAAGGAGGGACTGCGTAGAAAGATGGGGGTGGTGAGGGTGGTTTGAGCGGCTTGTGGTGGACCGGGGAGCCTGAACGAAGGCGCGCAGGCAGAGCCGGCGGCGCTTTACCCTTGAACCCTCACCCAAGCAGTGGCGGTCGAGGCGAGCCGGTACGGGGGGGCGGGAGGGGTGCAGTGGCGGTGTGAGTGGCTGTGGACCCTCATTACCCGCCACTTTGCTCCGCCGATGGAGCGACCTTGAAGGGACTTTAAATCCCCCAGGCTTTCTCGGGGTCAGTCGGCGCCTAAAATATTGTGTTGGCCGAGCCAACACAGCGCGCTCCCCTTGAATGTGGTACGGGCCCTGACTGTAACTAGAGAGCTGGGTTAACATGCACTCCGTACGCCCCGAGAATTCCTCGCATTCACCTCCTTTAAACAGTCTGCTTATCCATTACAGGTGACACTGTTCCATAAATAAGTTATTGGGTATTAATGTATTCTCAATAATGCAGGTGTCCTCTCCGCCGGATGGGGGTTGCGCCACACTGTGCGTTGTCTGGGGTGCAAAGTGCAGCGCTGCGGCAGCCCGTGCTGCGCGTGGCCCCACGGCTAGCCTGGAACATTACGCAATGGACAAATATAGTCACTTTCATGTCCGCCCTCTCTGACTCCGCCAGCCACGGCCCCCGTTATTCTCCCGCTGTTAGGTTCCCCCCTGCTCCATGTAACCTCTAGCAGGGCTCACTGCATAGGTGCTGCTAATCCCTGCTGCTAATGTCATCCAGTCGGGAGGCTTACAGCTTAAATGTGGTCATTTCCCTCTTTATTCAAGATTATGTGCCGTTGAGGTGTGTTTGTGTGGGGAGGGGGATTTCACGTAGCGGTGCGATTAGTCAATCGCTCCGTGCACGGGTGTGATGATTAATATGCTCTGAGTGTATTTTCCCCCTCTCGTTGCCTCTTGCCTTTATTCGCCTACAGGTAAATAAATTAAAGCGGCAAATAAAGTACCGGCGTATTATTACATTACGACCACTCCATCTGGTGTGTGTGTGTGTGTGTGTGTGTGTGTGTGTGTGTGTGTGTGTGTGTGATGAAGACAGATGCCACATGATTCTGTCAATGTACTATACTGCACTTAAACTATTTTTGTCCCTGTATCAATTGCGTTTTATGTCGACTTAAATTAATTGTTTAAATGTGTGTGTGTTTACGCAGACTGCTCCACAGCAGCCACCCGTTCCCGTGCACAGTGTGCGGCGAGGCCTTCAAGCGCAGGAGGGAGCTTGACCTGCACGCCCTCTCTCACCAAGGTCAGTGTTCTACGCCCAAGAGCGTTAACCCTTTGCCCCCGGGCCCTGAAGTTGGCTCGCGACACAATCCATGGCAGATTTGTATTTTATGTAATGCAATCTGCTGAAAGGCGTACTACCACCAGCATTTCCACCGTTTTATTTTGTAACCATTATTTGACAGTCTTTCTTCTTCGTCTCCTGCTTGTGTCTCTGCGCCTGTCCGGACTTCGGACCCAACCAGACGAGCCCTAGCTCTCGTTCAAAGCTATTAGATATGACATTGCCATCTGTTTGACTCCGGAGGAAATTGCTATCGATCGTTGCGGAGACACCAATAAATGCTCTGGGTGGGCCCCTGCCTTATATCTTGCCTGGGGTGGGCCCCCTAACCCAGTTGCAGTGTATTCCCAAACACTCAATCTACACGGTTCCCCCTTCCCTCGTCCCTGAGACGCATGAGGTCAATGAATTCCCATTGATTCTGGTCCCCTGTGGAACGGGCGTAGAGGGCGGAGGTAAATGAATTGGGTGTGAACATGTGGACGTTTGATCTTGATCAGCCGGCAGGAGGGAGGTGGGTAGTCACGCCAACCGCATTAG
Source organism: Gadus macrocephalus (assembly GCF_031168955.1). Lineage (NCBI taxonomy): Eukaryota > Metazoa > Chordata > Actinopteri > Gadiformes > Gadidae > Gadus > Gadus macrocephalus. The sequence goes on from NC_082392.1 coordinate 9,479,199, forward strand.
CCTTGCCTGAAGAGTTGGCCTGTGCCATGGGGTCAGGGGGGCTCCTTTTGAGAGAGGGGGAGAGATGATTTGGTTATTGATCCATTGATCAACCCAGGGCCATTATTCGGGACTGTCCATATTAAAGGGGCTAAATGGAGGGTCCCAGTCCCGGGGGACGGGGGGACGCGATGCATCAGCCCTGCCGGAGTAGACGGCACAGATGGCCGGCTAACTGTAAGATGCTGGCCTGGAGATGAATGGACTTACCAGAGGGTTTTGTGGGGCAAAGACTCTCTTCCCCAATTGCCTTTTTAAAAAGCGATTATTTGGTTCCAATGGAGCTGACATCCGACGGCGTTAATATCCCCTCCGTTAAACCCTTATCCAGTGATGCGCTATCGACTTTTATTTGTAAAGTTGTGTTGCCGTGGGGTGAGTGGTGAGACGCGTGTTTTCGGCTTGTATTTATGTCCTGACCTATATGTCCCGACAGTGACTGCACTGTGATGGCCCTGGGATTGCCCCCGGGCAACATAACCTCTTTAGAGCGGCCCGGGAATACCACTTCTACTGTGGCTGCTGCCATTTAGGCATTCAGCAGACGCTTTGATCTAAAGTGACAGTGGATTCATGCACGCTTCATTAAGGGCCAGGCAGGGGTTGGCTCTGAGCTGGCCACAGGTGGAGCTGTGTTCACCGAGCATCGTACCAAGGAGCCCACAGTGAGGAGTCCAGCGCCCTGGCCGACGCATCCCCCTGGGCAGAGGGGACTCTCATCCTTCTGTTCTTCCCCCCCCCCCCCCCAGACAAGGAGCCGGTGACGTGCATTCACTGCTCGGCGCAGTTCGTCAACCAGTCAGTGCTGGACATCCACCTGCAGCGCTGTCCCACCAGCGAGGAGGACAAGAACGTGGGCCGGGGCCGGGGCCAGGGAAGGGGTCGCTGCACTGGACAGGTCAGGACCAGACACTCACTTCTACCACGCTGCCTCACTTTAGATTCTTTTGAGTTCGACTTGTGGCAGTGACGCTTTTCAGTCATGAGCAGGGGGCATCAAATAATCTACTTTTTACCTGGGAATCTACCCAGCACCTGGTTGAGCTGTTTGTTGATCATCGTTGCCGCAACGCTACCCTGCCCCTCCAGCTAGTGTTTTGTAATGCGTGTTCTTTCCTTTCTTTTGTTAATGGAAATTCTCGGGCTGTTTAACTGAGTCTGTGGGGAAGGCGGCCGTCTGAAACGGCAGAAAAGATGAAGCAAGCTGGCGGGGCTTAAAGTATTTAGTTGTTGTAATTGTTGTTTTTGCCTAAATGGCTCAATGAGGTTATTATACCAAATCCATTTGTAACGATTGTTGATTCTGTACTTCTGCCTTGAAGCAGTATACCAAGACAAATTCCATGGAAACGGATTACATTCTGATTTTATGACTTGTATAGATCTGGTTTACACAGTTGAGTTGAAGCTAGGGTCGGCATTTGGAGAAATGAGAGTACGCTATTTTTTTGAAAGTATCCAACTGAAAAATGTCCACGAATCCCACTATTATTACATATTCTTTTATTATTTTATTTCTTTAGTCCGAGCATTTGATTTATTGATGCTGTCGGAATGTAATGAGATTTTAAACAAATCGAAAAAAAGCTTTGTGCTTTTAAAAGGGCACACTGTTTAATTGTTTTCCTTTTCATTAACTCCACCCCCCCCCCCCCTCCAGATGGAGTGCGACCTGTGCGGCCACCGCTGCATGACCCAGGAGGGCCTGGACCTGCACCGCCTGTCCCACACGGGCCAGACCCCGCTCAAGTGCCCCGTGTTGGGCTGCCGGCGCCGCTTCGCGTCCAACGCGGCGCTGGAGGAGCACATGCTGGCCCACATCCAGGGCACGCTCAGCCGCTCTCGCCATCGGCCGCGCTTCCGCTGCGACATCTGCCTCAAGGAGTTTGCCTACACCTCCACCTTCAACGTGCATATGCGCACTCACACGGACGAGAGGCCCTTCGAGGTGGGTGTGGGGGTCGGTCGGTGGATGGTTGGATGGGTGGGTGGGGGTTGGTTGGTGGAAGGTTTGGATGGGCTGGGGGGATGGGGGATGGGGTTGGTCGGTGGATGGGTGGGTGGGTGGGTAGTAGGGATCGACCGATACCGATTTTTTTTAGGGCCGATACGATACCGATATTTTTTCCTCAGCCTTAGCCGATACGCCGATACCGATTTTCTTGAGCCGATTTTTTTTTTTTATTATTTTTTTTTTTTAATGGAACATTTATTGAACTTCAATATAAAAAACAATATTTAACAAATAGTAAAAACAGGTGAAGTAGAACAAGTAAGAACAAGTAGATGAACAATATTTAACAAATATTAAAAACAGGTGAGGTAGAACAAGTGAAAAAATAAATAATTAAAAAAAATAAAATAAAAATAATCGGCGAAAATCAGCCGCGTATCGGCCGATACCGATACACGTAAAAACCGCGAATATCGGCCGACCGATATATCGGTCGATCCCTAGTGGGTAGGTGGGTGGGTGATAGGGTTGATGGGTGGGTGGGTGTCGAAGTGTGTCTGCCAAGTGTATGTGTGTGTGTCGATGTGCGTGTGCATGTGGGATCCATCACAGAGGAAGGTAGAATGGTCAAGGTAAGTCAAATGCACCGTTCATACAACAACAACAACCACACAATCAGACATGCAAACGGCGCGCTTTTTTATCATACATTTTGGGGACCTGTGTGGTTCGTGCAGATGGGGGGGGGGGGGGGGGGGGGGGGGGTGTGCGTCGATCGGTGCGCGCGTGCAGGTGTCAATATTCCGTAATCTGACTGACGGAAATGATTTTGTTAGGGAATATTGTATGCGCATGCGCACGGTAGAGTTTAGATCGGGCTCGACCCCGAGCCCGTGCACGTTCTGTCCGAGCCCGGCCCGACCCGACACATTATGAGCCCTAGCCCGATTTCAACCCGACATTTATTTTAACACATATGTAACTTTGTACACATTTGTTACTAGGCCTACTCAGCTAAATATATATGTAAGGGATAATGTATAGAACGCCGGTCATTATCAGGAAAATAAGCCCCGACGGGGCGAACAGTACACCGACGCGCAGCGAAGGCGTCTTGCTTCGCCCTGAAGGGGCTTATTTTCGCCCTGAAGGGGCTTAAAATGACCGGCGACGTTCTATACATGATCCCGCTTATAACACGGCTACTTGCCAAAACTAAAAAAATAACTTTACATGGTGCGCCTTTTTACAATTTATTTGTTGCCAGCATTCATTCATTTTTTCACAATGTCTTGTTTTTAAAAGATTTATGATGACTTTATGCTCTGTAAGGTGACCTTGGGTGCCTTGAAAGGCGCCTCTAAATTAAATGTATTATTATTATTATTCGTAGTGTTGATCAGCAGAGCAATAATAAATTGTCCGCAAAGACGGTGACGTCGCTTAGCAACAGAAGACACTGGGGTTAACAAGTCACCGGACTAGCTACCAAAGTGAACGGAGTGTTCCACGGCATTGAGAAGACCTGTGTAATAAAGGCCTATAATATTTCTGTTTATGGCATAGATTTCTACTCAGATTAGGCCAATGATAAAAATAAAAATAAAAACGCTCGATCAAAGGCCCGGCCCGACCCGGCCCGAGGATAGTGGTGGGAAATATCGGAGAAGGATGCACTTATTGTGCAGCAGGACGCAGGGTGCAAGTGCAGTTGGAAGTGGTCATGGCTAAAATTAAAAGCCACGACTGAGGTGCATACAGTGAAGCATAACTTTCCACTGTCTGACTTTTTCAAAAAAATTGAGAAAAAAGGATGTGCTAAATGCACACACTGCATTAAAGAAATTAATTATGCCAGCAGGGGTGCACATTCCCTGTATGCACATTGTAAGGCAGACATTCATCTGAGGAAAGTGACAACAACAATAACTACACAAAGTGTTGCACAGCTTCTCCGAAACCCTCTTCCAGAAACCCCCTAAGCAGCAGATAAGATCAGGGACAGTGCCAGGCCTATACTGCCAGTACCTGTACCTGTGATCGCATATCCAATGCAGAGGTGTGTGTGTGTGAAAATAAATTAACTTAGTTTAAAAAGGCACTTTAACTGAGTAACTAATATATTTTTTATTTTTCTAGGCATATAGCATATAGCATAGGCCTTCTCATGATTATAGGATATCATGCCGTCATATTTTTTCCGACTTCGGGTAGCTCTCTTTTTTTGTCATACATGTGTTTGCATCCCTGACAATAATAAAGAACAGCAACAAAAGCCTTGGTATAAAGAGAAACGTTCCCAGCACACCCTGCAGGGTGCAGCCAGCGTGCCAACGCACACGGGCTCCGGGGTTTCAGTCTGTATGTGCAGGGGAGGGTCCTCGGGTGTGCCCCCCTCCCCCCCCCCTGTGTACCTGTGATTAATGACACCCCCTGAGTTAGGGCTCGTCAACTCCCCTATGTAACGGTGGCTATTCCTGGACTACCTCCGCCTCTTTATTATTTATTTAATTTGTATTATTTAATTCTTATCCCTGTTTTTCGTATGCTGCGGTGCCTCCCCACTCCCCTCCCCTGCTCCTGGAGGAGCACGGCAGTATATATATCAGTCGGTTTAATCTCTGTGGCTCATCTTGAGCCCGGCCTATTACTTACTCCAGAACCTCGAGGTGAGCTCGCACCTCAAACATCATATGCAGCAGTCAGAGATGAATCTCAATGAATTCGGATTCCCAATGCAAATACCCCCAGCCCCGGCGCTGACCTTGTATTTGCCGAGCACATAAAGTTGTTTAACGAGACTCTCAGAATACCAGCATGTTCATTTTAAAGTTAAACACCAGCCAACGACTCACTCAGCGGCGCTTAGCATTCAGCACGCTCCACTCCACCGGGAATCGACGGCAGCGACAAAGCAGAAGATATTATTACAATATTAGCTCTTCCGCACGCGCATTGTTTTACCCGTGGAGTGGACCTCTGCTCGCCGTGCGCACTCGCTCAGGCTGCTCCAGCAGTCTGTGGGAAGTGAATCCTGTCGAGACCTGCTCCTCTCCTCCCCCTCCTCTGGCTTCACCTGCACGCGTGCTCCCACTTTGGTACCTCTTTCATGGCTGATATCCGCCCCCCCCCCTCGCCCGCCCCCTCTCTGCTCGGGGGTGATTTCTTTACTCTGTGTGCATACGCGTGTCTTTGTGCTGTTTTACTTTACTCTGTGCCGAGCCGAAAATTGCAGCCTCTGCATAAAAGCGGCAAGCGGGGCCTCTGATCATATTTGCGGTACAGGAAAGGGGGTTAACCTGAACATTATTCCTGAGACTCTCACCCTGTTGTTGTGTTCAAGCCTTATTTTATCCTTCATTCTCGCACGTGCGTGTGCGCATCTCACTCCGTTTTTCTCGCAACCCCTCCCCCTCTCTCTCTCGCCCCCTCAGTGCGCCACGTGCGGCAAGCGCTTCCGCCAGCTGCCCCACCTGCAGGACCACGAGCGCATCCACAGCGGCCTGCGGCCCTTCTGCTGCTGGGTGTGCGGCAAGAGCTTCAGCGTGGCGGCGCGCCTCACGGAGCACGCGCGTACGCACAGCGGCGAGAAGCCCTACGCCTGCGTCCACTGCCCCGCCGCCTTCCGCTCGCGCTCCAACCTGGACAAGCACGTGCGTCTCCACGGCGACCTGCCCCACGAGGGGGCGGGCTCGGCAGCGGACGCGGCGGCGGTGGCCCAGGTGCTGGAGGGGGCAGAGGTGCTCACGTCTCTGGCGGGCGCGCTGGAGGGCGAGGTGGGCGGTGGCGGCGTGCAGACCTTCTACGTGCTGCAGGAGGAAGGCGCCGGCGGCACGGAGACTGTCATGATCTCGTCGGAGCAGCTGGCGGCCATGGACGGCTCGTCCCAGATGGTGATCCTGCCGTCGTCGGTGCTGGGCGGCGGCCAGACCATCGCCCTGCCCCACCACCTGGCCATGGACGGCGGGGAGATCATGGTGCACACCGGGGCCTCGCCCAGCCAGCAGCACACCATCGAGTTCATCGTGGAGGAGACGGTGGTGTGAGGAGGGGGAGGAGGAGGAGGCCGTCATGTTCCGAGTGGCTGTGCGAGAGGTCTGTGTGTGTGTGCGTGTGCGTGTGCGGTGGTGGGTGATAAATCCTGTGAACTATGTCCTCCTCAGGGCGGGGGCGGCCATGCTAGGGGATTCGGTCGGGGGGGCTTCAAATGAAAAGAGAATGATCAGAAATATATCTTTGAAATGTCCCGTTTTCAGACTGATTTAAAGGTAGATTGTAAAGTTGACATTTTGTTTTATATAGTTTCAACTCGTATTTACAACCTGTTTTATCAGGGCTGGAGTTGGCCTCTCAAATCTCAACTGCTTTCTTAACAATAAAACGCTTCAGCTTCCACGTCTGTCGGTGTCCGTCATTCTTAAAGGGGTACATTGGGGCCACTGCCCCCCATCTTCAATCAAAAGGGTTTTTATTATAGGTCATGCTGTAAATTGATAAAGGTTTATTTTTTGATATACACAACATTGGGCCTTTTTGATGGGACGGATGGATGGGTCTTATGGCAGAGCTCAAAGTTCCCTCAGAATGGTTTCTCCATTTTGCTCTACTTCCATCGCCCTCTCTTTAAGGACGGTTTAGAACAAACGAGAGTAGCGGGAGTGAGTTAGTGGAGGTGTTTAGATTAACACTAATGTCGCTGTAATTTATTGGACACCGCACCTTCAATTGGTTTTGTGTTGTATTCACATGTGGTAATAACAGAAGCGCTGGGATTTATGGTGATTGAGCTCAAGTGGGACATTATGCACTGGCAAGTAGTGTTCTGAAATGATCTCCCTATCGTTCTAGTTACCTCAAATAATGATCCTGTTAGTGTTGGAATGGAAGAGAGGTGTCATGTGATCCAAGTTTATTATTTTATTTTCTTAGCCAACGCTGCAGTAGCCTATTATGGGTTTTCTGCAGTTTATGGCTGTCTCCCACCACTGATTGCTGACAGGGGGGAGGGGATGCAGGAATCACACTCTACACAAGCACTCCATCTTAGTTTGTTTTCATGTCATGGTGGGAGAAAAGCTGATGATTGCGCAGGGGAAGTGAAATGGGGAAATTGCAGCATTTCAGCTGAGCGCGGAGCACACGGAGAGACGAGGTAGAGAGGGGCCAGGGATTCTGCTGCTGCGGCTCGTCATTGCTTTTCTGACTGAGAGTCAACAAGCAAAACAGTCAATAAATAGATGTGTTCTCCCGCAGCCCCCCTTCTTAGAAACCCCCACGCCGATATCCCAGTTTAACTCTTTATTCAATGTGTTGCTTCTACGGTTACAGCATTTATTACGCACAAACACACTCATGCACAGGGAAACTTATGCACAAACAGACACAAACAGACAGATTGGTAATGATATCCCGGACGTTGAGGCCTGCGGGTTCATGCGGCCCCAGGGAACTCATTTTGCGGTATAGTTTTATGAACGTATGGGTCCTCAAGTGCTTTATTTTGTCCTTTTTTTTTAGAGGCTACCACAGCACGCGATCGACTGATGTTGCTCAGCTGGGAGAGTGTTATCCTCCATCTCTTCATTACTGATATAGGCATCCAATGGATTTATACTGCTCTTGTCACTTCCTACAGTCGAGGATATAAATTACCGCCCCAGTACCAACCATGCGTAGCGAGTTTGTCTGCGTCCAATATAGCCTATATCACAATAATCACAACAATAGCATAGTAATGTCTTCCTGCCAAATAGAACCGTGTTTACAGTCAGCTCTCGTCTCTTTAGTTCCCGTTATATTTCAGTATGCCAAGTGTCAGTCTTGCACACAACGAGCTGGATTTGGGTCATGCTTGTTCGGGCTGTCTAAAGCCGCAGCCGGAAATGATTGGGATTCCACGCGCCAAAGGTATAATCCTCCCACAGGTGGAAAGGTGTGAACAAAGGTGGAGGCGGGTGCAAATGTGCATGGAAACAGACGCATTACCCAGCCAGGTGTGAATGTGACCTCAAAAAATCTCACCCTCCTCAATGGCATTACCAGGCTTACCTGAACCACCGCTCTGATCGGGGAGTTGTTCCGCTTCGCAACAGGCTCGGATTCAGACGTTTGATTGCTTTGTATATTGTCGTTTTTGTAGGCCGCTATGCAACACTTTCTGATTAAAAGTAAAAAAAATCTAACGTTTAATATATACAAGTACACACGCACGCGCACGCGCACGCGTGAATAAATTAGGGAATTCCGACAACGTATTATAATATTTGATCCATTGTTCGCCCGTACAACCGCTGTTGAATTATTCATTGGGTGTTTAGACGGTAAACCTGGAAGAGCACCACGCCTTTGAGCTTAGGCCCAAATTACTTTTACGCATTTCCTTCGTTTCTTTGGAGTAACGGACATACGTTGAATGGCCTTCCCTTTTGAATACCCATTTGATTTGTTGCCCTATTTTCTATTGCAAAACACTCTAAAGTCGCCCTTTGACCCCTGCTAGGATACCTGCATATTCAGCGGTAAATAAAGGCGCTGACATGGCAGTATTTCATGCAGGTGGAGCACACATTCAAATGTTTTGGCTTGCACATCTCCTTGTGGTGGTTACGGTGGAGACCAAGGTATGCAGTGAAGTAACCCCCATATCGGGCTGTCCGAGCACCCTGTTGTTATTTGAGTCCCCTATGCCATACAGAGATCCCCCAGGCTCTATTTTAACACAGGGTTACTTCTTTCAAGAGACCCAGCATCATCTATTGGCGATACTGTTACAAAACGTTCCCGGTC
>NC_082392.1:9492977-9496282 GCF_031168955.1 Gadus macrocephalus
GAATGTAATTACAGCGTAAACACAAACAGAACTGTTTTGCAATACAAACATTTGTAGCCCTGATTTCAAATGAATAATAAGGCACACAGATAATGTAAACCCACACAAAATGTACTGCAGAATAAATTATTACTAATGGATGGAAAATGTAATGTAACAATGTTCACAGTTGTAGTTCACAGCATTCAGAATTGTACATTATATTTGAAGATGATTTAGTTTCAAATGTTTACTTTGCAAATACTAAGATTGCGGATGCTTACACAAGGCGAGTGAAGGATTTTCTTGGCTCTGATTATATTGGGACATTGCTAGCATTACGTAACGCACCTTGGGGGCCAGTCCCCCATTGTAACACGTTGAGCCCATATATGAAGAGGTGACCAATGGGAATGTTCAATTCCATATAATCGGTGTAATTAGAATTTAAATTAAATAGCTATACTACCTCCGGCTGTGCAATATATAAAAGGAGGCAGAGTAAGTCATTTGTATGCAGCTTTGAGAATCTATTTATGATATGATAGAGAGCAATGTGCTCCTTTCTGCCATGGGGCGTGCATACCTGAATAGTGTACTGGGTCCTTTCTGACCCAACCGCTTAGCTCCCCCATTTCTCTGTGCATTGAGGTTTGAGGTTGCAGACTACAAGTAACTAAGTGGTCCCCCCTCAGGTTCTTGAATGCTTCTTACGCCCCTTACAGCCACAGAATGAATCAGACATTGAGACAAAGGGGAGGATCTTTAATGATCGAGTGGTGTTGTCATGGCTACAATGCATAACACACACACACACACACACACACACACACACACACACACACACACACACACACACACACACTCACACACACACACACACACACACACACACACACACACACACACACACACACACACACACACACACACACACACAGACACTCACACACTCACATACTCACATGCACACACATACACACACCCCCATGCACACACTCACGCCTACACACAAGTCCACACATTGACACACTGACTGAATGTGGGCGTGGATGCTGATTGGCTGAAACATCAGTAAAAGGCGTGGCCCAGCTGTCCGCCAATGGATGGAGTCGTCCTGAGCACCAGCTAGTTCCACAGGAGAGAGTGGAGTCGTGGGGAATAAGAGGAGCCCGGGTTTGGGGGGTGGGGGAGGGGAGCAGAGGACAGTGTGTGAGGGGGAGTTGGGGGAGTGTTTTGGCATCAGACCAGAGCAAAAGTGACAGCTCAGCGTTGTTTGATGCTGCATCTGACCCCCTTGCTGATCTGATTAGGGGACTGCTTGGGTGTCCCGCGGCTCGTTTCAGACGATACCCCTCACCCGGGCTGACGTGGTGATCAGACCCCCGTCCTCTCAGAGCAGGGCTGCCAGGGTCTCTGTGTTTCTTTCCAATTGATTTGTTCTGTAAGATTGATGCAAGATTGTGCGCTGACATTTACTGGAGGTTAAAAGGCGCATTTCGTTCGCATTTCCATAAGGGCCTTGTTATAACCACGCAGCGTCATGACACAAATGCCCTTTCGAGACTTTGACTCCCAACTGTTGTTGGACTGGTTTGCCACAAGTAATTAGGGCGCCATCTCGCGCGATGTGTGACTTAATCAATGTTCCGGTGGCGTCGAGGCCGCTGCAAAAGGCTCAGACCAACTGGAATGCAAGGGAAGCATTGAGGCAGCAAGGTTAAGGAGGGATCCATACTGAAAAGGCTGCTGGGAGAGAGAGGGGAGAGAGAGAGAGAGAGAGAGAGAGAGAGAGAGAGAGAGAGAGAGAGAGAGAGAGAGAGAGAGAGAGAGAGAGAGAGAGAGTGCATTACCTTGGACTGGTGATAACGTAGTGTTGGTGACTCACGTCTTCCCTAATTGATAGCATTGCTCTTGCAGGCGGAGAGAGGGGGAGAGAGAGAAAGAGAGACACAGAGAGTGAGAGAGAGAGAGAGAGAGGGGAGCTTTATTTGTATTCATATTATTATTTTCCTCATTCATTTATAATATGTTTGAATCAATTTTTGCGAGTTGATTGAAACCGTTGATTAGCATCGGTAAAGGTGGTTTGAACTGCATCTCTCTCACTTTTGCTCTCTTTCCTCTGTGTAGTTTATGCGTGTCTGTGTGTTTGTCTGTGTGTTTGTCTGTCTATGTGTGTGTGTATGTGTATGTCTGTGTATATATGTGTACATATTCTGTATGTTTATGTGTGTGTGTGTGTATTTGTATGTGTGTATATATGTGTCCTAGTGTGTGTGTGTACTACTGTTTGATCTGGAGAGTGGCTGGCTGGATGCTGATGCTGACTGTGTGACACATATCAGTGACATGATGTCAATATGTGTCGGGAACGGTATATAACTTGTGTATACGTGTGTATGTGTCTGTCTGTGGGTATGAAGTCAACGTGTGGTGGTCAGATTGCGGCCATGTCAAACTCAGTCAGGGTTGGTTGTCCAGACAGGGGATGAAACATATCCTGTCATTACTCTCAGCAACCCACCTCTCACCTCTTATCTCTCTCTCTCTCTCTCTCTCTCTCTCTCTCTCTCTCTCTCTCTCTCTCTCTCTCTCTCTCTCTCTCTCTCTCTCTCTCCTCCTCTCTCTCTCCTCTGCTGTCTCTGCTATACACAAGACCAACCGTGTACAAGTGAGTGACTCGTTTGACAAATGAACCATTTTGTTATCTCAGTGTGTGCATGCCATTGTGTGGGTGTGTGCCTGTATATGTCGTGCGTGTGTCTGTTTGCCCACTGTGTTTTACACGTGTATGTGTGAGCACAGTGCAGTGTGGCTCACACATGTGTTTCCCCGTCTCTGTGTGCAGTTTTTCTGCATCTTACCTCATGCTTCAAACTCTTATCTTAGAGAGAAATGGAGGGAGAGAGGGATGAGAGGGAGGAGAGGGAAGAGAGGGGGAATGGTAGGGTGCAGTTCTGTTGATATTTATCTTTTGAGGAAAAAAAGACTCTAGAAGCTTGTGGGGAACAACAAGAGAAGGGAGTGGGCAATAAACGAGGAGGGGGAGACGAGGAGGGAGAGATAGATAGAGGGAGAGAGAGGGAGGACTAGGTGTCAGGAGTAGGAGGAGGCATGGAGGAGAGGGAGCCACAGAAGGAGATCTGATTGGATTGAGAGACGAGGACGTAGGGACTGTACTATTGAGCAAGCAGAGAGAGAGCGAAAGAGAAAGAGAGAGAGACAGAGAGAGCGAGAGAAGGGAGAGTGAGAGAGAGAGAGAGAGAGAGAGAGAGCGCGGTGAGAGAGAGCGAGAGAGATAGGCAGCAGGGAGGGTGAGTAAG
>NC_082392.1:9501382-9511382 GCF_031168955.1 Gadus macrocephalus
CACAACGTGTTGCATCCCAATGAACACCCAGCCCTCTCCCCGCATCATCCCAAAAGCACTTTGTGTATTTCTCCACTTTGAGAAACTTATTTTGTGCGGAGGAAGCGTGAGACGTGGTAATTTGGCCGTGCATAGAGGCTCTTTGTCAAACCCTCGCCTGTTTGCTTTATCGCCGCGGTGCAGGGCGCTGGCGGAGGCTGTGTTATAAAGGAGGAGCGGGGTCTTGTTGTTTGTGTCCTCGTCTTGTGGTGCTGCTGGTGGTGGTGATGGTGGCGGCGGTGGCGGCGGTGGCGGTGGTGGTGGTGGTGGTTGCGGCGGTGGTCCTCGTCATCGTCCGTCGCCAAAAGCCGAGCGTCTCTGGTCGCTAATCATCACTACGCCTCACAAACGCCTCACCACTGCAGCAGCCATTTTGATACGGATGATTCAATTAAAGCTATTGCTGCGGCGTCATAAAAAACAGCCCAACAACAACAACAACAACAGTTGGTGCCTCTTTGTCTCCGTTTCCAGTGGATTGTGGTGAACCTCACGGCCGGGCCCCGCCTCCCGCAGGGTTTGGCATTATGATTTCAGAGGTTTGGTCGCTTTTGTGGTTTTTGAGCAGGAATTTGTTTGACCATAGGATGACTTTACTTTACGGTCTGGAGCTAATAGGGAGGAAGCCTCCGAGATTTGGGATCTGACCAGCCTTGCAAATACTATACAATTATAGCAATGGGTTGTATAATCCGCTGCATACCAACAGGGCGTTTATGCAATTCTCTCGCAAGTCACTTCGGTGTGTGCAGTGAGCCTTACGGATGACAGTGTCATGCACTGTGAAATGATGCACAACTGAATAAGACTTAGACCATGGCCGCCAGGGATATTGGGGATTGAACCCAGTAACTATCGGCTGGGTTTCAAGAACCCTAGCTACTACACAATCCCATTTCCACTGTTTTATGTTTCATTTGATTCGCCTAAAATAAAAATAAATGTTTTTCCAGAAAGGTGACCAGGTGTAAAAATGTACCTCCAGTCATTTGAAAAATCATACAAATGCGTAAACAAACAAATCGATTCTGTTCTCTCTGTATCATATCAAGAAATGCGACTAATCCAAGTGTGGACTGTTTGTAATGATAATCTGATTCAAGATGTTCTGGTAAATTATCCACTTTCAGTAGCCCTATAACAACCAAAAGTGGATATCCATAATACTATGGTCTGACTTGTGGAACTTCTTAAGCTAATTTAGCATCGGCTGCTTAAATATATTATGCATTTATTCACCAGTGGCGGGTGCTGGCTCAACAAACAATGAAACAAACAAATGCTAATCCTACACGTGAGGGTGCCGCATACTTATTTTAATGACCAATTGTTTTAGCATATGCTAATGTACATTAGCATAGTAGCATGCTGGATTGGACTGTCCGTTTTGAAATGAATGCCGAGCAGTGGCATACTGAAATTAGTTAATTAACCTTGTGTATCCTTTACCCTAATTAAAATAGAAGTAAACAACTCACAGAACTCTTATTGGATATCTGTAACCAAGGACAACCAGGATGTTCCGTTTGAAGGAGTGAACTGTGTGCCCTAGTTCTAGACAGAAACAGTATAGTATAGAATGTCTTTTCAGCAAATAATAATACGGTTCAGACGTATAGGAAAAGCATCGTTTTCCAAACACGCCTCCTTGTTGGCGTTGGACTAAAGGAGATCTGACACCTTTGACTGCGCTATTCAACCGGCCCGGCCCACACGCCCTACTATATCCAGAACCACCTGCTGGAGGTAGGGAGTCTGGCACCACAACAACATCCTTGAGAACCAGTTGACAGCACTGAAGATTTCCAGACTCCCAATGTCAGAATCCTCCAACAGCTCTATTTCTCTTCCATGATGGTTTCTCCAAAAATGTGGAAAGCATTGCATGGATTTAAAGAGACAAAAAATAACAGCTATCTGGTTTAATTATCCATTGGCAATAATTATCAATATTCAACCTTGATCGTTTCCTCATAAATAGAGGATTCTCCTGACATCTCTGTTAAATTAACAAAAGCAACAGGCAGGCAGATATGAATTTAAACTAATATCTAAAGAAACAACATGATCGGCCAGCTTCACATTAAGGAGGGATGGTGCAGGCCAAGGCGACAGGATGGCTCTGGGGCTGGCTTTAATTAACTACCGGACAACACCACAAGACAACGCCGCCCAAGGTTAGCAGATCCACAAAATGATTTCCGTTTCATGTGCGGATGTCAGCGATGGGAATAACATAATATTATGCGGACCAGGCACGCACACACACACACACACACACACACACACACACACACACACACACACACACACATACACACACACACACACACACACACACACACACACACACACACACACACACACACACACACACACACGCACACGCACACACACACACACACACACACACACACACACACACACACACACACACACACACAAACTTAACAAATAAATACACACTCATGCTCTGTCAGACCTATGCACATAACGCACCCACTCTCTCATTCACTCACTCACACACACACACACACACACACACATTGTGTTTGTGAACTTGCAGGCTAAATACAATATAGGGTTCTGTGTGGAGGTTGAAAGTTGTGGCTGGTGGTGTTGAATAATGCAGGTATTATTGGGAATCACATAATATTCGGTGGACCTGGTACTTCAAGGACAGACTCCACCTCCCCCCTCAAGCCCCCCAGGGTTAAAGAAGAGAGGAGGAGGGGCATCCATGTCCTTTTAGTGGGTCCATTTCACCAGATAGCTGCTGTTGTTTAAGGAGCGGCGAAAAGCATGTGATTATGTTCCACTTGAGATCACCGCAGAAAAGCTCATCAAAGTCCCCTTTTCTCAGAGGAATTCACTAAACACAACTGAAATTTTGAAAAAGTAAACCCCTTGAAGCTTCAGAGCTAATCTTCAATAACAATACAACATTGAACGTAATGGATCCGTCAAATCACTTCCCATATGTATGTCCATATATTTAAGTATCAGAAACCACATGCAACAAGAACAACAATATTTACTCCTGGAGTTGCCAGTAAAACATATAGCGATGTATGTTTGATTCTGTTGAATTTTGATTACCAATAAAAGCAATACCGTCCGGAGAATAAGAGAAGTTGAAGTGAATTGTACTCTTTTCATTTCCTCTACCGTCTGTCAAGTATTTTTATTTCTGTATAGTTTGTAGTTTTACGAGCCGCACGTGAGCAGTATTACGAGAGAGATTAAGCAACGCTGGACAGCGCTCATAACTTTGATTCACGCTCTGTGTTGCGGTCGTCGCGTGTACAAAAAAGACTAAAGGAGAACGCGCCCCAGGTCGTTGCTATGACGCCTAGTACCCTATAATAGAGTGCTTTAATAAAACAGAACAGCCAAACAGCCATTGGTTAATTACTGTATCTTATGATGAGGCGAAACAATCACCTTGGTGATATCTTACCCAGCTGCTTACCCAATGAGGGAAGATTGAAAGATGTAATATCTAAATAATTCAAAGAACAGACAGACAAATGGATGGATGCATGAATGAGCGAGAAGTTGAATGAATGAACAAATGATCCATAGGAAAATTCAGAAGAATGATTGAACAGAAGAACGAATGAATGGAGGAATGGAGGAATGGATGAATGGAACAATTCTGTCAGACTTTTAGCAAGTTCTCACTGCTTTGTAAAGTTATATTGGTTACTACTAGTAGTTACTGCATTACTAATTACTATTTCATTCATCCATTCACACATTTAACAATTTGTGGGATGTGATGAGGTCATGTGCATCCATTAACCATGCAAGCTTGTTGACAGACATTGCGATTGACTACAGATGCACGGTATTTATGTATTGTCAACACTCCCTGTTACATAAAACAATTATGGTTATTTCTGTGTGATATATTGTGTAATGCAATCTTCCTAATTGGTTCTTTGAGAGGCGATCCCAGGTTGTGTTTCGTCGGCCAGATTTTCTCGCATTAATGCATCTGAACTCCCGCCATCGTCATCCTCACCGGCTCCAACGCTCCGTCTATTACCCGTTGAGCTGCTGTGACCTTCCTGACGTTCCTCCTGTTGCGGTGAACCTTAAAAGGAGTTTATTTTCAACGAGTAAACAACGCGTGGGGATTCTGTCTCCCCAGTGGTACACAGACGGATGTGTTGATCCTCAGGAATAGCACTTTCCCCTCTTAACTCTGCCATCGCTGCACTGCACAGGCAGAGCGCCTCAGATGTGTTTGACTGGCTCTTTGAGGTGCAGTCAAACACAATCTGTCTCCCGCCGATGGCGTCCTCTGAAACAAACAAAATTGGAGCGCGCTGTGCTGCCGCTGCGCTGCCATGGTCCTCACCCCCACCCCCTCCACAGCCCCCATGCCTCCTGACGCAGAGCAGCACTTACACCTCTCTTAGTTAGCCTGCCTTTTGATCTGCTGTGGTTTGTTCCGCTTCCATCTCTCTTTTGGTAGCGGGACGACCAGGTAGACCCCATCTTATATCTGTTCATCAGCGGTGACAGAATTAGACAATGTTTTCTCTTTCCCTCTCATCCATCTCATCTGTCTTTCTTTCTCTGCTGTTGGCTCGCTCTCTGCAACATAACACAGCAGGCAGATACTCGCATTATCACATTCCCACCAGGGCATTCACGCAGGGATACACACACCGACACACACACACGCAAACCTACACACACACAAACACGCCCCCCCCCCCCCACCCCCCCCCGAGCACACACACACACACACACACACACACACACACACACAATCACACACACACACACACACACACACACACACACACACACACACACACACACACACACACACACACACACACACACACACACACCGCATACGTGACCAGAGGGCTCTGGTCTACCTGTTCCATCACTTGCTCCTGATGTGACTCCTTCACACCCCACTCCCACTCCTACTCTCTGCCGCGCTCATCCTCCACTCGTTGCCACGGCAGCGGACCTGACAATGGCAGAGACAGAGGAAGAGAGAGAGACACAGCGAGAGAGTGAGTGATTGAGAGTGAGAGAAAGAGAGGGATCAAATGCCATCTGAGTCATTAAGTTATTAAGTCCACCATGTACACATCCATCCTGTATGTGTATGCTTTGTTGTGCATGTTGTTTTGTGTGCTCATGTGCATGTCTGTGCGTTCTTACGTGGGTACGTGTATGAGCTTGTGCACGTACGTTTGTGCACGCATTAGAGGTGTGTGCGTGTGGGTATGGGTGTTTAAGTGATACGTGCTGCTGTTTTTATTAGCTTGCCAGAGAGTAATAGCAGTGGCAGAGCAAACACACACACACACACACGCACGCACGCACACATGCACGCACACACACACGCACACACACAAACACACACACACACACACACACACACACACACACACACACACACACACACACACACACACACACACACACACACACACACACACTACCTGTGTCTGCCTTGCCGCATATAGCACGGCAGCAACCGCTGAAGACAGTGTGTGGTATCAGGACCAGGGGTGCACTGGGAGAGGAGGCGGGCGCCTCTGATAAACGCTGTGTTGGGGTAAACCATCCGTGCGACGCGTCGCCTCTGTCCCCTCTCCAGTGGACGCCCTAAGCGAATCCAAAAGTTGTTTCTTTTGGCGGCGACATGGTCCCTGATCTGCCCGCCGGGGTGTAAACTCACCATTAACAGGGCTGGTGAGGAGTGCGAGAGGAGGACTGCGCCCCACGTGAACGATAACATTCCCCATGAGGCCACGGTTGACTTTGGATTTTGCTGTCGTGCGTTTTCTCTTCGGCCCTTCTCTCCCCTCTCTCTCTCCCTCTCTCTCTCCCTCTCCCCCTCTCTCTCTCTCTCTCTCTCTCTCTCTCTCTCTCTCTCTCTCTCTCTCTCTCCCCTGCCCTCCCTCTCCCTCTCTCGTCCCCTTATTATTTTCTTACAGAGTCGCCCTGTGCAGTAATATCCCTCCTAACGGCTTTGTTCCCAATGCAAATGTTAGCTGCTCCCCAGACAGGCCCAGGGGTGGTGTGGGGTGGAGTGGGGGTGGAGGGAGGCGGTGGTGGTGGTGGTGCTAGTTCAAGGTGAGCTTCCTAATTGCGATTAAACGACTCCGCTTACCCAGCGCCACTCCGGGGCGGGACAGGAATAGGAAGGACGCTACAGTGTCGCTGGGTGGTGACTCCGAAACCTTTTACCCGCCGAGGGATACGGCTACACACACACACACACACACACACACACACCTGCAGACACACACACACACACACACACACACACACACACACACACACACACACACACACACACACACACACACACACACACACACACACACACACACACACACACACACACACACACACACACACACACACGCGCGCGCGCGAACGTGCAGCCAGACATGCATCAATGCAGATCTAATGCTGGCATGCAGCCAGCAACCACATACGATCCAGCCCACACTCACACTCACACACACATACACAGACGGGCACAAACACATACACACACACACACACACACACACGCACACACACACACACACACGCACTGACACACCCCCACACACACAGAAGTGTATCGGTTAAATGAAATCAAATGTGTTATGATACACAAGGATGAAACCTTGAGGAAATGACCCTCATGTGTGGCTGTGTGTCTGTGCCTGTGTGCAATGGTTTCGTTTCTGCACAGTTTGTGACCAAAGACCTTTCATTCCAGAAGAGACATGTAATGAATAGTTTCATAAAGACAGAGAGAGAGAGTGAGAGAGAGAGAGAGAGAGAGAGAGAGAGAGAGAGAGAGAGAGAGAGAGAGAGAGAGAGAGAGAGAGAGAGAGAGAGAGAGAGCACACAACACAGACTTGGAATAGCTAAAGAGATTGAGGAGAGCAGAAAGAAAAAAATGAAAAGATTGGCCTCTGACGAGTGTTTCATCAGAACCCAGTGTCAAAAGGACGGGAGAGCTAAGTGTTACATGGGGGGACAGAGAGAGAGAGGAATAAGAGAGATGGAAAGAGAAAGATTGAGATGACAGAGCAGAGAGGCAAGGAGAGCAAGAGAGAGAGAGAGAGAGAGAGAGAGAGAGAGAGGAAGGAGAAACGTGAGGGAATGTTGAAAATCTGAGATCAAAGCACCTGCAGCCCAACTCTGTAAAGCCCAGCCATGACAAGAACCAATATAAAGGGAGCTGAAGTGTCTATGCGTGTGTGTGCTGGTGTGTGTGCCGGTGTGTGTGCAAGTGTGCGCGTGTTTGTGAGAGTGCAAGATAAAACCAAGGCTCTGAAATTGGACAATTTTATTACGATTTATGAGCGGCCTTGATATAGGGTATTTAGTATTTGGATACTGTTATTTCATCTGTCTGGCAAGACGAAAATAATCTCCTTTTACGTCATCATTTACACAATTAAGTAAACATTTATTGAAAGGCCAACTTGCGCTGTCAGTGAGCCTGTTGCTGCCGCTTCAATATACAGCCACGACATTTCAGCCCTCAAATGTCAGAGGAAGCCTGAAACCAAGTCAAACCCAGTGCATGAGGACAATAACAAATACCTTATGGGTTACGGGGAACAGCGGCTACCAAATGTCAACTTAGGTACTGGGAGAAGGAGAGTGTGTTCAATGCTGTGTGTGTGTGTGTGTGTGTGTGTGTGTGTGTGTGTGTGTGTGTGTGTGTGTGTGTGTGTGTGTGTGTGTGTGTGTGTGTTGTGTGTGTGTGTGTGTGTGTGTGTGTGTGTGTGTGTGTGTGTGTGTGTGTGTGTGTGTGTGTGTGTGTGTGTGTGTGTGTGTGTGTGTGTGTGTGTGTGTGTGTGTGTGTATGTGTGTGTGTGGGAGTAGGATGGAGGCATTTCCTTTCAAATAACTAACAGAGGAAGTGAAGTAGGAGGAGTAGAGTAGGAGGAGGGCACAACAGAGGTGCCGCGTAGATAAGCCATAACCCCTAGCACACAACACACACACACACACACACACACACACACACACACACACACACACACACACACACACACACACACACACACACACACACACATATATACACGCACACATACACACAGACAAACACAAACACACACACACAAACACACACAAACACACAACTGCACCGCCATACACAGAACCACACACATCACAACCACACATACGTTGTCATTGATTTAGAAGACGGGATCAGACGAGGGTGACTTTGCTCTGGGGTGGGGGGGAGGACACAACTGCTCTCAATACCTTGACTGGCCCCAGACACTGACAAAAGGATGCACTTTGTAGTAAACACCCCCCCCCCCCCACACACACACACACGCACACAAAGACAATAACAGTGATAAAGAAACGGCCGGTTAAGAGATGCGGAAGGATTTTCTCTCATTAAGACTGGCTGCTGCCGCCTCCTTAAATCCTCCGTCGCTGAAGCCGTTCCACTGGCAAATTCAATTAAGCCAATGACTCATCCTGCCATTATGATGACTGTCACATTTCCCCGTGTCTCACAATCACGCAGAGAGGGAGAAAACAAATGATTTGCAAGGCGCACCCCCCTGTCTCCTCTCTCCCCTCCCCAGCTGATTTTTACACCAACCCAGTTGTTTCTCTCGTTCTCTGACTCCCCCTGCATCTCTCTTCTCACCCTCCCTCTCCCTCTCCCCCACGTACATCCTCCTCTCCTTCTGAGCCAAAAAGGGAGGGGGGGACAGGGGGGGACAGACAGCGCTTCCCTATTCCTCACATCCAACAACCCCCCACCCCACCTCCTTCCCCCCTCTGCCCCCCTCTTCCCCCGCCCTCTCTCCCTGGCGCTCACCGGATAATTAAGATCTCTGATTTTACGCTTTTCTTTTCCATAATAGGCACCGCAGACAGTGCAAGCCCTGTGCCAACCACGGCGTGCGCACACACACACACACACACACACACACACACACACACACACACACACACACACACACACACACACACACACACACACACACACACACACACACACACACACACACACACACACACGCACTCACACACACACACACACGCACACACAAACATACACAAACACACACCCAAGTGCATGCACACACATACACAAACACACACACACACACAAACACACACACCCAAGTGCACGCACACACATACACACACACACACACACACACACACACACAGAAACACACACACACACACACACACACACACACACACACACACACACACACACACACACACACACACACACACACACACACACACACACACAGAAACACACACATAAACAGAAAAACTAGAATACTCTTATATGTACACACACACACGCATGCACACACGCACACGCACGCGCACACACAAACACACACACACACGCACACACGCACACACACACACACACACACACACACACACACACACACACACACACACACACACACACACACACACACACACACACACACACACACACATACACACAGAAACTAGAATACTCTTATATGCTCCAGAAAAAGGTAATGCTAAATCTCCGACTGGGAAGCAGATGAAGCGGCAGACCTTATGTCTTCTACTAACTCGCTAGCTCTCTCTGACTCTCTCCTTAAACACTAATCACACACGCACATAAACACACACACACACACACACACACACACACACACACACACACACACACACACACACACACACACACACACACACACACACACACACACACACACACGTATACACACAAACAGCATGCAAAAATAATTATTTATTCAGCTTTTGTGCAGTTCTCGGCAGAGGCGGCATGCAGGGTGCCTTACAGTGTGTGTGTGTGTGTTTGGTGGTTGCACTACGAAAAGAAAGAAAGGGCATGAAGTCCTTTTTCTGTACAACTACAGCTTAATCTCCCCAACACCCCCGCAGCCCCTACACCCCCCCCCCCCCCCCCCCCCCC
>NC_082392.1:9516382-9518882 GCF_031168955.1 Gadus macrocephalus
TCACCCTATCCACCCCCACAATTTCCATTAAAACCCCCTCTTCCACCCCAGCATCCTCACCGCCACTAGCATCAAAATGCCCACCATCACCAGCACTCCCCCTAACCACTACCCCCACCACTCCCCACCAGCACCGTCCCCACCACCACCAGCACCCTCCACGTCCCCCTCAACCCCTCTCTTGTTGTCCCCGCGCCCGTAGCGGCCATCCTGGACGACCAGTCGGTGTGCGGCCGCGGGGAGCGGCTGGCCCTGGCCCTGGCCAGGGAGAACATCAACAGCGTGATGGAGGGCCCGTCGCGCGCCCGCGTGGAGGTGGACATCTACGAGCTGCAGAAGGACTCCCAGTACGACACCACCGACACCAGTGAGTGGAGCCATGGGGTCCACGGGAGGCCAGGAGAACCCTTCCACTTTGCATAGGAACCATAATGTGGTGGGAAGGTAGCGGGTTCGATCCCGAGGGCCAGCAGCTTACCTGCAGGCGTCCTTGAGCAAGATGCCTGACTGCTACTTCACTTTGGATGAAGGTGTCTGCTCATGAGCCAATGTTCACCATGAAGGAACATGAAGTACAAAGAACATGCATGACTTCATCCCTCAACCAAAATCCCCGTAGAAATGTGCATAGGGCGCAGCAGAAGGGGGCGGCGGTGGGGTAAGAATATGAGGCGAGAAGACGGCTTTCACAGCTGATGATAGGTTCTCAATGATAGATTTGATTTGTAAAGAGAGACCACTGAAACAACCTCACCCTCTCCCTGTTTTTCTCTGCCATTGAGAAGTGATGTATTATATGCACCGGTGATTGACAGGCAAGATGGATTCCCGGACCATTTAGGGAAGAGATACCGCGACGGGTCCCCCCAATGAACAGGAATTTGCCGGGAGTTGTCAAAAATGTCAATTGTCTCATATAGAGGCCTGCGCCGTCAAAATAGATATCCTCACAGCGCTAACGCCTGATGGATGGCTAGCCATTTCTCACCAATTACACTCAGATACTAACTCTTAAATCTCACCTGCAGAACCTTGAAGTCTGTATTCTGCATTGAACATTTTTCACTCATCTCATCTTCTCATTGGCAAAAGATACAGAAAAGACAATGAACATTGATCGACATGACTGCTTACCTTTAATTAGCCGAGCATAGGAACGGACATTGATTAACCCCTAAACTATACTGGCTGTGGTCAAAACACACTCACACAAAACACTCAGGATGTGATATAAAAAATATACATCACAAATGTTTTCATTATGTTCTAAGCAGATAGTATATCCCTAAACAACAATAAAATTGCAAGTGTCACTTACTTAATCTCTTTTCTTAAGCAATTTGTTCAGTTTTATTTCTTTATCAGTCAAATCGCTATAAAGATCTTAATAACACTTCCTAGCAGAGTTACAAAACCCTGGCGTTGTAAAGTAGAACCATAAAAGAAATGGGCTGCTGGTTGCTGTGAATCTTCCAAACAGGCAGCTAGGTGAATAAAACCTTTGATGAATGTGTCCATGCTAGTAATGTAGCGCTCACAGTGCTACTCGCCACATAGAGGAACACCATTAGCAAGCGGCCTGGTGCCAACCGCATGTGACTTTACGGTCACTTTATCATGTTGATGATGAGGTGCATAAAGTAGTCATCTTTTTAAATTTGCGACCATAGAAAAATCTTTCAACACTATTTTAAACTCCCACTTTCCGCTTGATTTCGGTTGACGTGACATTTTAAACAGTTCATTGGTCGCCCGCATTCAACCGAAGCGAGGATTTTATTGAAACCAGCAGAGACGCCTGTCAGTCCCGTAAATGTTATCACGCATGACTACAAGACAGAAGGGCACTTGAGCAGGCCCAGTGAGCCCTAACTGCTTATTAAATGCACCCAATACCCAGCGGAGGACCGGCTGCACCAAATAGAAACAATAAAAGCAAAGGAAGACTGATGGTATCAAATCAAGCCAACGACCAGGTAACGACGGCCCTCCTGACGGACGGGCCACGGCGTCCCACGGTGGGCTGAGCAGAGGAGAGGCTAACCGCACGGACCCGTCCTGCCAGGTCGATGCCCCGCCACCAGCTACTGCCCAAATGTCTGTCCCTGCATGGGAGGCTTTGTGCGCATATGTGCATGCATGAGTTGTGGGTTTGTGTGTGTGTGTGTGTGTGTGTGTGTGTGTGTGTGTGTGTGTGTGTGTGTGTGTGTGTGTGTGTGTGTGTGTGTGTGTGTGTGTGTGTGTGTGTGTGTGCGCGTGTGTGTCCTTGGCAAGGAGTCAAACAGCACTGACGGGAGTGTTTGCCGGTGGGATTTTTTGTTCTCTGTGTCAGACATCTCCTCATCTCAGCGGTCCGAAACTAGTGTGTTTGTGTGTATGTGTGTGTGTGTGTGTGTGTGCGTGTGTGTGTGTGTGTGTGCGTGTGTGTGTGTGTGTGTGTGTGTGTGTGTGTGTGTGTGTGCGTGTGCGTGTGCATGTGCGTGTGTGTGTGTGTGTGTGT
>NC_082392.1:9525107-9707607 GCF_031168955.1 Gadus macrocephalus
CCTCCCCCACCCCATCACCCCTGCCATCGCCGTCTACCAAACAAAGTTGGCTGCCCCCCCTCCCCAAGAGACTGTCAGTAGAGAGCCGGTTGAGTCGCCCGGGCCCCGAAAGGAGAAGTAGAAAGTGGAATAGGAAGAGAAAAGAGGAGGAAGGAGGTGGTGGAGGAGGAGGAGGAGGGGGTTTGGGGTGTAAGGAGATTGAAGCGTTTCTAATTTAAATAAACCCTTCGGCAGACTGATACTGGCAGCAGGCTTCCCCGTCCGCCCTCCTCACCGGGAGAGGGGAGGGAAGGAACCAGGAGAAAAAAAGGGGGTGAAGAGGGAGGGCGGGAAGAGGAAAGGGGAGGAGAGGCGGACGGAGAGGTGGATGGAGATAGAGACGTCTCGGCGCCGCTCGGGTTATCCGCATGGGAGAGTCGGGGGGGGGGGGGGATAAGACGGGGAGCGGGACGGAGGAGAGGGAAAGGGGACAGTAATGGAGAAAACAGTGACAAGATACTGGGATGGAGAGAGAGAGAGAGAGAGAGCGAGAGAGAGAGAGAGAGAAAGAGAGAGAGAGAGAGAGAGAGAGAGAGAGAGAGAGAGAGAGAGAGAGAGAGAGAGAGAGAGAGAGAGCGAGTGTTGTGTGCTTATGATTGTGCATGTGAACTATTGGGAGGCCTACAGTGCACGCACGCACACACACACACACTCACACACACACACACACACACACACACACACACACACACACACACACACACACACACACACACACACACACACACACACACACTATGTGCGCTATGAAGCAAAAAGTTTAAAAATAATAATAAAAAGCGCATGTGGCTCTGAACAGGCTCATCTTATCAAAACTTAGCTTAAGTATTTTTTCTCTCTGGGACGACTTGTATGTTTTTCTCCGTCGCACTGTCTCCCCCTGTCTGTCCGAAACGGTCTCTGCGCCTCTCCTCACACCATGTTCCTCTCCCCGGGGGTAGGGGCGACACACTCCTAATAACAGGAGAGCCGTGTGAGGTGGACTGCAATCCAACATCTCACTGGTCAACACCAGAGGACGACCATTGTTTTTTTATTCTTGCTTAGTCAAAAGGGGGGGTTGGTGGGGAAATCCGTAGTAGTCAATACGTCCCGTTTACTGGTAAATTGTTAACTTTTTTTATTTATTAATAATATTAATAATTTAAACAGTTAGGCCTTCATATTATATTATCCCTCCCACGGAGACAGTTCTTTGAACAGGTGGATCGGGGGAGTAAACAAAGGAAAGGAGCAGAACAAGCTTGTCCACAAAAATGACAAACTGCGATTACACACTCTCTGGATTAAAGATGTGTGTGTGCGCACAGGCGCGACACGCGCTGCTTGTGTGTACGAGGCCACAGGTAGGCTACGTTACGTCTACTATAGGTTAGACGGATAGATGGATGGAGAGACAGGCAGAGAGAGAGAGAGAGAGAGAGAGAGAGAGAGAGAGAGAGAGAGAGAGAGAGAGAGAGAGAGAGAGAGAGAGAGAGAGAGAGAGAGAGAGAGAGAGAGAGAGAGAGAGAGAGAGCGGATGAAAGAAAGGGGAGAGGGAGAGAGACATTGACAGAGAGAGAAAGACTCAACCCCCTTCTTTAAACATACGCGCCGAGAACTGGCTCCGGTTTCGGCGGCGCTGGAGTGAAGCGGCGACGCGGGGAGAACCATAAATCTTCATATAGCGGCTGTTTTGATTAATGCAGCCGAGTCGAGCTAGGGGCTGGACCTATCCCATTACGGCCTAATGGAAGATGGAGCGGCGCTGTCTCCACCACTAGGCCCCTGTCATTTGTTCCACTTTGCAGTCCATTTGGCCAAGAGACTACAAGCCACTCCATCAAAAATATTTTCAGAGTTAATTTCCGCCCGCTTAATTCGCCTTGATTCGGATTGCGTATCGAATGGCAGGATCGATTTTCGCCTGGCGTCTAAATTAAATAAAAGAGGGGGGTATACTTTAAGACTGCGTTTTCTTTCTTTTCTCTTTACCATCCATTCTTCCACCTCTTTTCCTGCCATCCTTTACTGTGGGGGCCCCTTGTTCTTTTTTCGATGCATCTCATTTCCTCTTTTCCTCTCAGATTTTGATAGGATCATGTTAGTGGGCCTATAGGAGGGGAGGGGGCGGGGGACTGTAGTTACAGATCAGGGGGACCAAGACATGTAGTTTAGGACGAATAGATTTATAGATTTTTGTCATGAAATCTAAACACACACGCAAATAAAGTAACTTTGATTGACGGTGGAAGACAATTGTTGGTAGCCTGCGGTATGACTGAGTGGAAGTTGAAAATCAATATAATAAAGGTAAGATGATAAAGGAGGGACTGTTATGATTTATAATATGCTTACACGCTAATTGTAGAAAATCACAAAGTACCCTTTTAAAACAAGATAGACGGGGTTAAAAACAGGGTCTCCAACAACACTGCAAAGTCCAGCAGTGGAGGAGTGGGTTACATTTGGGCCGTTGGGTAACCGAGCAGGTGAAAAAATAATAGGGGAAAACTTACCAAAAAATAAATGAAAAGAGGCAAAAAGCGCAGTGACAAATTGGTCGAGTTTGTCGCGAATTCCCTTTTAGATTTAAAGCCGCATGTAGCCTATCGTCATATCTTTCCAGAGTAATTTATTTTCTCATTTCTCCCTCTCCTCAGCCCCACCGACCCTCTCCCGCGCGGTGGATTTATCTGGAAGCCCCCGCGCGCGCTCAGTCACGTGGCGATTGAGGAGAGAAAAAGTCAATAAAAGTCCTCGGCGACAACTGTTTCCCCGTCGGCTTCTTGTCTCCCCAGCATTATCTCTCATGCTCCGATCTTCTATTTGTTTATTTGCCGAAGTTGCTTTCTTATTCTTAACTTTTCTACTCTTTTTTTCCTGTTCCCATTATATTTCCTTTTATATATAAAGAATAAGTAGGGTTAAGTCTATCCCCCCTCTCATATAGGCTGCTCGACTTGGTCTCGGGGGAGGATGTATTGATTTTATTATTTCACTTACAGCAAGCCTATGCTTGATATTACAAAATACGGGAAGCTATCAAATCTAATCCAGATGTGTCTGTGGCCACCACTTTTTCCCAAGAGATCAGTTTTAGGTCCAGTTGAAGGCAGAGCATATAAGCGCTCGTGATCACCATAATGAATCACAACTAGACTGATGATGAGACTAATGAAACCTATGAAACACAGGTTTATTTACTATATAATGTCAAATATGAGAATATCACTGATGGTCTTATGCAAGAAAACCCATCTACTGGGACATAAAATGAAGAAGAGACTGAAATGTCTGTTGCTAAAAATGCTAAGACGTAGATCTCTACATAAGTGCACATGGTTATGTAGGCTAAGTCATTAGTAGGAATCCTGCAGACATACCCTTGTACTTACACTTCAAAGACAAAGCCCTCGGCGCCACAGCTGCATCATAGGATATCCCAGCAGCCCGGCTGCCCAGGCTACGGTCGAGCGGAGCGGGTGGGGGACAATTGATAGGTCCCCACGTCCTCAGCACCCTTGGGGACATATACTTCCACCTCAAACAGGACTGATGACCAGCCCCACCCAGCAATATGACTTGTTCACCCAGCACGTCTAACACGGGGGTCTCTATTTCAGTCACCACATCTGTTATTGTCTGATTCTTAAGAAAGAAGAAGAAGCGAGGGGGGGGGGGGTGTAGGTAATGAAATCAAAGTCCAACACACACACACACACGTTCAACAAGCCTCTGGTACGAAACACGCCGTGTCAATATTAATCTTTCGGACAGAAAGTCGAAAGATGGCTTCTGTCACACATCATCTTTCCTTGCTCCTGTCTTTCTGTGGAGAGTGGAGAGAGATGGAGAGATGAGAGGAATGGAGAGAGGATGGAGAAAGGACGGGGTGAGAACGAAGAGAGAGGGTGGACGGAGGAGGAGGAGGAGGAGGTTCTGGCTGAGAAAGGGAGGAAGTGGTTGGAGATTCATTTGACCGTGGAAAGTGTTAAGGGCTCTCAGACCCTCAACCAAAATGTCCCATCTTGTAAGTGAACTGGTTTATTAAGAACAGCCTTGCAAACCATTGCAACAGTACGTAGGGCTGATACCCCAGGGGCTCCATAAGGGACCTGAACCCTGCTGCCCATGGAGTGTACATCTCTGTGCTTTTATGCAGGTCCCATAGCGCTGTTCATCGACATAGAGCTCAGACTATATGGAAAGGCTTGATTGCCAATATGTGTTACAGTATACTGGGGCAGGATTGCGTAACGGTGAGTGTGTTAGACCCTCAGCCAAAAGAGAGTTGCGTGAGTTTTTTGCCTGCTCTCTGAACACAGCACAGTAGGAAACACCTCATTGCTCATGAACCTCACCAGAAATCAACTGGAGGAGAAAGTGTTTACTATTGCGGATAAAAGGCCAATGAAATGACATGAATGAAGCATATACTTATGAGTCATTTAATTTAACAGATAATTCAGTTCTACACTTGCTCACACTTGAAGACTCCTGAACCAGTGATGTGTGTTGTGATCACAGGTAGATAGGAGAATGTTGATGAGAAACCCAGACTATTGGTAGTCAGTAGATCGAGTGGTTCAGAATGTAAAGCATAGGCCAGGGCCAATTCGACCATCACCTCCGCCTTGGGCCATGGAGGGAGCACAAGATGAATCAGACCCTGGTAAACATCATGGATTCCAAGCCTTAGTGCGATGACCTTCTCTCAAATGTTGTGGAGGGAGTGAAATGGAATAAAGAGGTGCAACAAGTCTGAGTGAGACCTGAGTTACTGCAGTTTGGGGAATATTCCCTACGACTACTACTGTATGCCATAAGGCAGCCATCATAGTGATGTACCGCTAATGAGAGATAACAAAGGGCGGTTTTCTGTGATATAAGACTCAAAATGTCTTCTCATATTTCATCCAGCGCGTCAGAGACGCACACACCATCTTTTATTCATTCTGCAATCAACGCCATCTTTCTCCACCCCCTCACAGCAAGTTGGCGCCAACTAGTTCCGTCAAGAACACTTTCCTCTCTTTCACCCCTTCTCCATCTACTTCCGTTTTTTCTTCCGAACCTCTTTCCTTCTTATTCTTACGCCCTCCCCACTCGCTTTACCTGTCACGCTCTCCCTCTCTCCCTCGCTCTGCCGACTTCCCTCCATCCCTCTCACCCCCTTTACTTTCTACTTTCTTTTTTTCTTCCTCTTCTTCCTACGCACCGTGCAGTCGACTAAGGCCCCTTCCTCCCCATAGTCCCTCTCCCTCTCTCGCTCTGCCTTGTCTCCCTCCATGCCTATCTCTCACTCGGCGTTCCCTCTCTCCTCCTCTGTGATGAATGAGTGTGTCGGCTGGCTGCAGTTCATATTTACTGAGCAGGGGAGCGCCGACTGTCAGTCTGCCCGGCCCTCCACAGCTCTGTCCCGCTGCTAAACAGACACAGAGAGCCAAAGGTTACCCGCGGGACTAGAGGAGAGGAGAAAGACGGCCGCGGTCCGAGGCTGGAGACAGACCCGCCACCAGCACCGCGGTAACCACGGTAACAGTTGGCTTGGTGGCCAGCTGCTCGGTGGACCCCGGCCCCGCTACCTACGCCCACACGCCGCCGTGCGACGAGGAGTCAAATGGGTGCTGTGACCTGTGTGCTGACCCCTGCCTGAACGAGAGGGGGTGGGACGTGGGCCGGCGAGACCCCAAAGGGATGGGGCCGAGAGACACCCCCCCCCCCCCCCCCCCCCCTCCCAAAGCCCTGCAGAGCCACAGTCTCTTCCCACACACTGACCTCTGAGGCCGGCTAACACCAAACCCGCCGTAGCATGACCACCGCGCTGACACCCCGCCGCCCGGCGCACATTGTGTTCCCCTGCCAAATTGACAAAAAATATAGACAGTAAATACAAGGAAAATTGGATAGCTCAAATTACCTTACAAAAAGAAAATCCACGAGAACCCCCAGTCCTCCTCCAGCCGCCCGCTCCAATTGGACTTTTATAAGATCCAATAAGGGGTAATTTAATTTTATATTTTTTTAGACCACAACACCAAAGACAACCCAGCATCTGTCAAGGAGGTCAAATTGAAAATGCCTTTACCGTTCGGCTGTTCAACCGGGAAAGGCTAAATAAATGTTGAGTTTTGGGTTTCCAGTTGCTGGCGTTTTTCAGTCCTATCAGGGTTTATATATGTGGTAACAATAAACCGGAGATATAGTCTTTGTAGATATATATACAGCGAGTGGCTAAAAACTGTACACTGCCATTCTGAATCAGGAGAAAATAGGAGCAGGAAAAGAGTGGAATACTGAGAGCATGGAAGGAAAGCATCAGCCATAATCATCTAAATATTAGGGAAAATTGGACATGGGAAAGGGGAAAATTGGACATGGGAAAAGATTTTTTTTTTTTTGCACAGCCCTGAATGCACCATCTAGGAAGACAATGTCTCAAAACAGAGGAAGAAATGAACAGATATAGCCCTATCTGGTTACCACTATTATACAGATATCTAGATACACAAGAGAGAAAATGATTGACTGATTGATGATATCGTTTATATCGTCCGTCGCACAATAATATATTGTCTTATATAGTATTGAGGCCTTCAGATGGAGAAAATGACCAATCTTTCCAAGACAATATCCAAGACAATATAATCCCTCGTTAAGTACTACATTCCTCTATTAAAGAGCACATCAAACAGGGGCCAGAGCCATGCCTCATCTCCACAGCCTGAACTTTACTGAGCGCGGCTGGGGAGACAGATCTTCTGACATAGCCTTCTCCCACAGCATCCGTTCTGCGGCTATCTGTTTCCCCCTAATGTCAGCTGGGAGGAACTGCTGCCGCCTCCACACACAGCACACCGCTCTCCAGAGCCAGCGGAGCCCAATCTGCATCTGGCCTGACACAGGGCTACCACACGCTCCGCTCTCCAGCGGTACAGGGCACAGTGAAACCAAAGAGAGGAGACACGCTGAACACAAAGCCAAAGCAAAAAGCACCTTGATCTGTTAGCATCCATCATCCGTTGCCATGCTTACGTTCCTTGTACCTGCCCCCTCCACCTCTTCGAAACACACACACGCACAGACACACACACACACGCGCACACACACAAACACACCACGGCTCTAGATCATATTTGTCCATCTACCTGCCACGCCAATGGAACATTCCAGAAACATCTGCTGTGCAATCTATCTCAATTTTCCAAATCTATTAACTTTCTTTGTGTGGCCTGCTGCTCCTCAGGCCCGATCTTTAAAAGCCGTGGTTGTTCAACAATTATGATAACTGCGACGGAGGGAATTAGAAGATGCACCCATTCATCTCTGTACCCCTCCCCCGTACCGACATGACGCAGCTAAATGAAAAATGGACACGCTTTAAGAAGTATTGATTCCAGCTTTAAACAAAGGTACACTCAATATTATTTACCCCTAAATGCATCTTTGTTATCTGTGCTGTAGTCGTAGTAGCTGGCTTTGTCCTGGTAATCGCGGACATAAAAATAATAGTCCAATTCTCTTTCAATTGAGCGAGACAGGCTTGTTTGGGGTGCGTGTCGTTGTGATGCATGGCCTGGGCTAAATAAAGGCGTGGGGGAAGAACCGCTTCTGATGAGTTCTGCCCTATCAGGGTCCGTACTGCCCCTACGGCCTCCAACTGACACCTAGAAGCAAAAAGGAAGAAGAAAAAAAATAGAAAAATAGTAGTGAGGGTGCTGTACAAAAATAATTATCCAACAACATTTCCTCTACATTTGATTGGTAATTGCTTTTCTTCCTTAGAGATGTTTGATGTATTGATTTCAGTGAGAGTTTTTTCCTGTTTCTCAAATAGAAAACAGGAATAAAAATGAAGACCCTTTGTTTTTGTTTATTTCACATGCACACTATTTATCCATCCTATTCCTTTAGTATCCAGGTTTTAAACTAAAGCCAAAGAACAGACCAAAGTTCCGGCTCTTCACACATGAAGGATGCTCATGCAGGCACACACCATTCATTGTGTCAGTTAGTTTGTGTGTCATATTAAATGTTTAACCAAGAGGCATTGCAATAAAACATAAACATTTCACAGCTGTTGGCTTAATGTGGGGGACCTAAATAAACAGTGTTGTCATCCTAGGATTTTAGAATCCATCCTAACACATTGCAATGCAGTTTTTTTTCATATATATATATATATATATATATATATATATATATGTTTGTTTTTGATGATATAATTGGTATCTGGCTTTTCAGACTCAAACAAAGTAACATGATTCTTTCCCATGTTAAAGGATGATTGCAGCTTGTAAATATATATTACTTTAGTTTAAATACATATTCACAATCTATATTTTACACATTAGAACTGAGATAAATGGTTCAGACATTGATTGCACAGAATTGTATCATGAATCCAACATGTTAATGTTGCTACTAAAGTGTAATCGGGTAGGAAGAAACAGATTAAGAAAATGCTGCAGCAGCAAAGAAATCAAAAGAATTTTCCCATCAAACTAATTTATATTTTTGTGTGATAAGAATAAAAAATCAGGTATAAGATTTTTTTTTTTTTTTTTTCATTCCCCTCCCAATTTTTTTTTCAATATTAACTGTGAACATAATGCGATTCCTGGCATTTCCCAGGGATCGGTTGAGGAGCTTCCTGTGAAGTGTATCATCTGGGACTGTTTGGTTTCCTATCTACTCACTGGGGTGGCCCCTGGCGGCAGGACTTCCTGATGCTCCACCTACAGCCAGGGCACCGGAGGGGTCATGTGCACGGCCCTCCTGTGCATGAGCAGTGGCGGCAGTGAATCCTGGTGTTCCGGAAAGAGTCTGAGCTGCGGGGGGCAGACGGGGAACGTGAGCTTCTGGGGTGGAACAACAGGGTGGGCCTGTTTCCTATGGGGCCTCATCTGCCCAGGAGACTAGAAGGTGCAGCTGCAGTGGGGACACGGGTACACACAGAAGACATGGAGCGGATGTGGGTGTCACTGGACTGTGTTGGTATATTCCTCTGAGCGCTATCATTGACATGTCACTTCAGGAAGTTTACGTTGTTGTAGGGCTGGATGTGTCATTGTGGAAAGGGGTGCAACTCAGATGGGACTGCAAGGTTGATACTTCGGAAACGAGAGATCAAACTAATAAATCACACATTTATAAACGTCTTATTTATCTTTTTCCTTTAATTTATAAGACATTTTTTGTTTTTTTTTAAGTGATTTAAAGGCAGAGTTGGTGTGCTACGATACACATGCATTGTTTTAGCCATCCTTCAATGAATACAGTTTGAACACCTGAAAGAACGTTGCATGTTGTGTTATCGTAGTATTTACACACACAATAACCCCAGCAAGTAGCTTAAAGATACATAATCAAGCCTAAAATCATTTGAAACCTTTCTGACCATGTCTCCTCTGGCAAAGAATAAAAATGGAGCTGCTTACCTTAAGCATTTTCCACAGGAGGAGTTTGATGGGGATCCTCCACGAACCCATTAGAACAGGGTGCGTTCTTGGACTCCCACGGTCTTCATTTTGGCATTTCCAGTCTTCACGCTATTGCAGATTCTAGTGTCGTCTGATTTTCCTCTACGGCCTTATATCTAAATACACTTGTTGGTTGTATAACTTTCGTAGAGGCTCCTCTTCTTCTGCCTCCAAAACCCATTTTGACAGATGTGATGGCCTATATAACGAGTTTTCCACCTGAAAGGTTACACATTTAGGGCACCCAGGCCCCCTAGTGATCCTTTCTCTTGAGCGAGTCGTAAAAGTTTACAAAATATTAATCTTTTACCTGAAGTGTCCGGCCCTTGAATTCCCCTTCAACGGCGGCGCAGTTTTTTTTTAGATGACTTCTCTTGGGTAAATGTGTCATCCTTTTGTTATTTTTCTTCCTTTCAACAAAACAAATACAAAAGCAATAGAACAAACGGTAACGTCATGTATCCAACCACGCAGTGGAGAAGTTTACATTTTTAAAGGCAGCGAGTGTATAAACCATTTGCACGAGCTTGCTTCAGACCAATTTTTTATTTTACTGCTCAAGACAGCATTTATCTTTTATTTACCAGACAGGCAGTAAGTCTGTGCAGTGCGACACCAATACACATTTGTGTGCATAGATGAAACAAAGACAACATATATTGATAACTGAGGATGGAGTCGTGTGGAAATGTGCATTTCAGCATAACTTACCTACCCAAACAACCACATGAAAGCTTCTGTTCCACTCACAACAATAAGAACTAGGAGTACCGTTTTGCTTGGCCGTAAGAGTCTCCGGCCCGGTGCCAGGCGCCAAGACCAAGGGCCCAGAGCCTACGGCCCGGACAAGCAACAACTTCCATCTTCAACGAAGACACATCTGTATGATGTAAAATAATACTGACGTGGCCATCATATCAAAAAACATAGTTGATCTCAGGAGATCATTTCAAATCAAACCTGTTTCTAAATGTATCTTTAGTATTGCATTATTTGCTCTGTGTGTACTGTGCCAATGCACAAATTAATGTTTTAATGTAAAAATAATTAATGCGTTAATGTATGTGGAACAGTCTAATAATCAAGGCTCAGACCGACATCATGATCATACCCGCAATGGTCTGCTATACAAAAGCAACCCATATAAACATTTTATTTACATATTTAACTACGCAAATGCAAATTAACTAATTTAAATCCGGACAGTTACATAGTCATGTCATTATCTGGACAGAATTTACATTTCCCACATTCATTAAATAAATAAAATACAATGAGATACAATCAATGGCTTGATAAATAATACCAACTGTTGTAGTGTTTTTTTTTAATAATGCAGTGCTGTAGCCATAGTGTTGGAACTAGAAAAGTATACACACAATTTCCAATCCAATTTATGAATTGAATTGATCATAATGCGTGACATAGTTGTCACATGCAGTAAAACAATATGTTTACAGAACTATGTTCCTCAAAAATAAATCAACTGCAGAGATCAGGAGACATCGACAGACACAGTTATACCAACACTTACTAATCTACCTATAAAGCCAGGGATCTGTGAGTGTGTGTGTGCCAGTTATTTCTAGAACCCTGTGTATTGCTGAGGACCCAAGGAAGTGCAGTGTCTATCGTGAGATGGTTTGAATGAGTAAAAGGAGCTGCAGGCACCAATCCAGGAATTTAAGAAATCAGCCTCTTTGACCGGGCACTGCACTATTGAATTCTACACCAATCTCTTTGAACGGTACCCGTGACCCAAAAAATTGATCTGTTGCCTGGCTCTGGTTTCCTGCCGTTCTAATATTGCTGTTTGAATTTCTTAAATTCTGCAATTCGAACACGCGGTTAGATGATAAAGAGGGTTTGGGTATGAAAATGTAAAGCAGAAAACAGATGAGCCAATCGTCATGTTGTGTCTTTAACTTTGATACTAAAGTGTTTTTTCTCCAGCACTACTCTCGTATCAAAAGACGGTTCACATAGCTCAGAGTTTTTTGGAACGAGTCATTACAAGCACCTCAAAGTGACTCAGCGACATTTGGCCACATGTCCGCTGAGGTGGTGA
This sequence comes from Gadus macrocephalus, assembly GCF_031168955.1. Lineage (NCBI taxonomy): Eukaryota > Metazoa > Chordata > Actinopteri > Gadiformes > Gadidae > Gadus > Gadus macrocephalus. The sequence goes on from NC_082392.1 coordinate 9,536,679, forward strand.
GAACGGGCGAACCTGCGATGGCATTTGGGGCAGGAGTGAGGCTTCTCCCCCGTGTGGGTCAACATGTGGGTCTTCAGATGCCCCGACAGCCGGAAACCCTTCCCACACTCCTGGCAGGTGTAGGGCCGCAGGTTGGTGTGGATCCTCATGTGCTTGCCCAGGTCTCCTGAAGACGTGTAGCGGCGGTGGCAGTCGGAGCACTCGAAGGGCTTCTCCCCAGAGTGCGTCCTCTTGTGCTTCACCAGATCCCCCGACTGGGCGAAGCTCTTGCTGCATTCGCCGCACTTGTACGGCCGCTCCCCGGTGTGCGTGCGCTGGTGGTTGCGCAAGTGGGAGATGCGGATGAATCGGTTGCCGCAGACGGTGCAGTGGTAGGGCCTCTCCCCGGTGTGGGTCCTCAGGTGGATCTTTAAAGCTCCAAGGTCGCCGATCTTCAGGCCGCAGTCCCCGCACTGGTGGGCCTTCTCGTGGGTGTGGAGCTTGCTGTGAATGCGCAGGTTCTTCCGAGAGTTGAAGTCCTTCCCGCAGGTGGCACAGTGGAAGGGTTTGTCGCTGGAGTGAGACAGGAGGTGTATGTCCAGACTGGCCTTGAAGCCAAACTGTTTCCCACACTCGGGGCAGGCGTAGTCCTTCTTGCCCGAGTGGGTGGTTCGGTGGCACTTGAGGTGGTAGGAGCGCCGGAAGGCCTTGCTGCAGACCTCGCACTTGTAGGGCTTCTCGCCCGTGTGGATCTTCATGTGGTGCCGCCAGCCGCTGCGCTCCGAGAACCTCTTGCCGCAGTCCTTACAGACGAAGGGCCGGTCCCCCGTGTGGGTGCGCATGTGGTCTCCCAGGCTCTGCGGCGTGGCCATCTGCTTGCCGCACTCGGGGCAGTCCACTCCGGTGTCAAAGCAGACAGGGCTGTCCTGGGGCCGGGTGTTCTCAGGTTCGTGGCACACGTGAGGACCCTGACCCCAGGTCTTCTCAAAGCTCTTCCCGCAGTTGCTGCAGCTGAGGTGCCCGCCCTGGGTGACCACAGACATGTCGTGCCAGCGCTGGCAGTGGTTCCTGAGGTTCTTGAGGTACTGGAAGCTGCGGGCGCACATGGGGCACGGGTGCAGCCGCCGCGGAGGAGGCGCGGGGTGGGCCTCCCGGCCGTGCGCTCGCAGGGCCACCTTGGAGGTGAAAGTGCGGCTACAGTCCGGACAACTGTGCTTGGGGGCGGGGCTTAGTTTTTGGCTGGAAAGGCATTTTTTCAAGTCGTCGAGGTATTCTTTCTGGTGGACCCATTTGACGTGGTTCTCCAGGAAATCCCAGCTGGTGAAGGAGACACTGCAGTGCTGACAGGGGAAGAACGGCGTACCTCCTGAGGAAACGAGTGACAGAAGAAGCAAATGTCAATTTATAGCCATATTATGTGCGAAATGCTTTTTTTATTTTTAACACTACAGTAACAATTGATGCTTGGGAGATTTGTAACACAGAACAGTTTAATAGATACACTGATTACATGAACAAATCGAAATGTGAATGTACTAAAGGTAAATATTGCAAATTTGTCAGTATTATTGGCTGAATAAGTTCCTACCTTCACCGTCCTCTGCTCTATCAGTATTTTGGTTGTTCTCTGCATCTTGAGCGTCTTCTTGTAGCTTCTGGCTACCACTCTCCTTTTCAGCATTGGATTCTGGTTCTTCCTTTACCAATGCAGAAGTTATATCTATTTGCAGTTCCGAAGAAGACTCCTGCTTAATGTTATTGCTATTTTGTTCTGCAGATTGAGCTGCTTTGGATGTTACAGTGTCAGAGTCGTTACAACTCGACGTGGTGCTGAAATGTTGTTGCTCGCTGATGGCAAGGACCTCTTGCTCCTCTTTTATGGCAATGTTCAATTCAAGGGCATTGGCGTGGCGCTGCCCAGTGTCCTCTTTATCAACATCCAACTTCAATGTGGATTCAGTTTTGGTTATGACTAGCTCGGCACATTTAACTGTCTTAGTCTTTCTAGGTAAAGGCTTCCTTCTTGCATACTTGATCTTCATTTTGTCCTTATTATCATCTCTCCTTGCAGCCTGTAGATCAAAAACATTGGCGGTGCTCACACAAATAAACGCACGGCATTCAGATGCGTGTGCAATTATATAGATATCGCGCATTCAAATAGTGTAACAACGTCACATATAACGCACCTAAAATGATTCAAAGTGCGTTTGATTCTTCCCTTTTCATTGTCTAGCAACGCTCAAACTCCACTACTGTCCGTACTGCTGCCAGATTCCTTTATCCGCTGGTTTGCCCTTCCATTAACGATATTGTGTGCAAATGAGAATACCTGCTTATTCTGAGTGATAAAGCTGTGGTTGAACCTCTGAAGTCGTAGTTAGCTGGATAGCGTCCTGCAGACGGAAAACCGTGGTCAGTCATCACAGCAGCAGCTTTGACAATATACCGGAAATATGGCGGAAAAGCCAACCACTTCCGGTTGTTCTGACCAACCATTCCCCCCATCTAAATAACGCCAATGTTATGGTTTCTTTATTCTCACTTATAGTGACATTATTACTGATATTATAAATAACATAGCCATTAAGTGACGGACAGAGATATGTTAATATTAATTTTGAGGTTAAACAAGTTTTCTTCCACTTTGACTTTATTGCCGCCAACTCATCGCCTGGACATAATCTGCAGTCTTTACAGTCTTCTGTACAACACGGTTCCCTTCTTTGAAAATACAACACTGAAAATAATCCTATACAAAGATAAGACAGCATGTGAACAAAAGTAGGAAAAAAAATAAACTGGTAAAAAAGTTGTGATGCTTAATCTTGTTAATGAGGGTTGTAATACATATTATCATTCAAACGAAATTCGTTTTAGTGAGATTTTAGTTTGATACAATGTATTTGCTTTTATAAGATACAATAGCACCATTCACACACGATCAACCACAACTGCATTCAGCCTCTATAAACAGCATTTTATCGTGTAGGTGTACGAATATCGATGAGGAGGAACCTCACCCTTTCGCTTTCACATAAATAAAGTAACACGATGCCTCCATCGAGTGCATAAACAATTAAATTAAGACCAACTCTTACTATCGGTACAATGTAACAAGAAGCGCCACACACTCCTTGATATGCAGGGGGGTCAGAAGTTCAGAAGTAAGCATGTATTTTTTCTTCACATTTCTCACCAGGAGAAGGCCACTTCCCACTTCATTCACTGTACTTTTCCCACAACATTACAATATATGAAGAACAATTCCCATGCTGTATATGCATCTCACTTGTTTAAATTAACAAACCATATTTGAATTGACCTATTGAGTCATCACAATGGAAGGGATTTGGCCTCCAAACTATTACAGCAAAAGCCAAACATTCTTTGACATTTAAAATCAAGAAAATAATATTCATTCCTTCATTTGTTTAGCTTGATAAAAATAAAGAAGCAATCCTTAAACTGCTCTGAAACAAAAACAAAACCACTTTTAATGTTATGCTTGATAAAGTGAGCCCAGAGGTGGATGATCAGAATCAGACAGTAAAGTCTGTGACTCTAAGCAGTGGGCAGGACTTTTATTTTCCAATCCGAACCTCCCGAACCTTGGCGTGCTATAAAGGAATGACACGTTGTTGAACTAACATAGTTAAGAGTGCACCTATTGACCACAGAGGCACAAGGCAAGCGGACGTGAAGGCAAATGAGCAAATTGAGTAAATGAACCAAAAGACAAACAAAAAACACAAATCCAAGAACATCAACCATGCTCACGTGGTTGAAGAGTAACAGCTCACATGAATGAATATGCAAAACTACTCTAACGTTTACAGTCAGTTTTACAAGATGAAGTAGCCTGCTATATATTAAATAATTGCATTCACACAGGACATAAATCCATTGGGTAGGACCAATCATTCTCTTTTCCTCCCCCCCTCCCATCTGATGCAACCAAGTGTTGCACATCAGGTTGCAGTGATCTTACGTTCAGTTTTTCGCCATTGCAACTGATGATTGTCACTCTTACAGGTTTAAAGCACGTATTGGTTCCAAAACATCTCGACCCTGCATGGGCCAATGTGACGGAGAAGAGGAGGCTGTCCCGCTGCAGTCCTGTCCGTGGACCGTACAAGGCCGGCTGCTAAGCGCACTCACACCTCACAAACACAGAACGCAACGGTAGCTGAGCAGGGGGTGAGCAGGCGCGGTGCATTCTGCAGACAGCAGGCTTGGTCATGTGTAGCATTGAAACATAGCGACTCATAACGCAATAAAGGACAATCAGTTCATAATAACACAGTGTATGTACAAATAAGTTCATAATGCTGACCTCTACTGACATTAAATACCTCGTTATTTTGGCCGTGTTTTCTTTGACTTGCAGCTTTTTAATATTTTGTCGTTTCCTTGCGGTGCCTCTTAACCGAAACACTATGAAACGCTTTGCCATTTTTCACCTCAGGGGATGTCGTCCAAACATGCTACATCGTGTTACCATGGACACGACCAACGTTAGCGTCGAGAAATGATCTCAATCCATCTGTTGAGTAGTAATTATGCTTTCTACACAACCATTTAGTGCTTCCGTTCACCAGTCCCTCAACAGGGCCATAGTGGTGAGGCCGGTCCACTCACCAGTCCCTCAACAGGGCCATAGTGGTGAGGCCGGTCCACTCACCAGTCCCTCCATGTCCTTTACATCGTGGCGAGGCGGTCCGCTCCCCAGCCCCTCTACATGGCCATAGTGGTGAGGTGCTGGTGCCCCAGCAGCCCCTTGCGCCCGCCCCCTCCCCCCGGGTGTGTCCCGGCGTTGCCGTGGCCGCAGTACTCCTGCAGGTTCTGCCGCAGGGTGACCAGCGCAGAGCCCAGGCAGGCGCGGTTGGGCGCCAGGATGCCCCCGGGCAGCTGGATGAGGACGGTGGCCACCCCGGCCATGCCGTCGTCCGTGGGCTCCAGGGTGATGGGCCCCACCTTGAAGGACGAGTAGGAGAAGCCCATGAGCTGGGAGAGGAAGGGGTCCGAGCGGCAGAAGTGCTGGTAGCCGCTGTGCGTGGACGGGTGGTGGTGGTGGTGGTGGGTGCCGGGGGCGCCGCCGGTGGTGGCCGTGCCGGTGTAGTGGTGGGTGTTGAGGTAGTGCAGGGGCAGGTGCTGCCCGCCGTTCCCCCCGCTGCCCAGGTTGAGGTGGTGGTGGTGGTGGTGGTGGTGGTGGTGCGCCGTGGGCCCCGAGCCCGCCTCGTGCTTGTAGGAGACGGCGCCGGGCCGGCCGCGCTGGCTCACCACCACCGCGCCCAGTTTGCCGCTGCGGGCGTGGGCCAGGGACACGGTGCTGCCCCCGCCGCCCCCGCCCACCGACGGCAGGTAGATGAGCTGCGGCTCCTCGGGCTCCAGGTACACCGTGAGCTTGGCGAAGGGCCGCGACGCCATCTTGGTCATCTCCTGGATGTGGCGCTGCTGCTCCCGCCGGAAGTCCAGGAACTGCTTGACCTTCCAGAGCAGCACGCACACCGACAGGAAGAGGAAGAAGCAGGAGAAGAAGACGGAGAAGAAGACGAAGAGGTCGATGTGTGCCTGGTCCTGCCGCAGGAACAGCAGGCCCTGGGACTCGCCCTGCCGCTGCTCCGTGCCCACGCCGCGCAGCGCGATGTAGAAGCGGCTGGACTTGAGCGAGTGCACCTCGTGGGGGAAGGTGATGACCACGCGGTCCCGCACGCCGCGCACCACCAGCACCGTCTGGGGCTTCCACACCGTGATGTAGGAGATGAGCCCCTCCGCCCGCTCCTCCCGCACCTCCCTCTCCGGCCCAGCGGGGGGCTTGGCCTGCTGCTGCTGCTGCTGCTGCTGCTGCTGCTGCTGCTGCTGCAGCGCGTTGCTGGACGGCGCCGGGCCCCCCGGCGGCGGGCCAGACGAGGCGTTGGCGAACACCTTCATGGGGGACGGCGGTGTCTCCTTCTCGCCGGCCGCCGCCGCCGCCGCCGCTGGCCCGGCGCGCGGCGCGGGCACGTCGTCCTCGATGCGGATGGCGTGCACGCCCGTGAGGCGGTTGACGTCCACGGTGAAGGTGTCGTGGGAGTTGGACACGTACACCTCCACCTCGCCGAAGGTGACGTCGATGGTGACGCGGATGTCCACGTTGGTGAACTTGGGCTGGGCGCTGAAGAAGACGGTGCGGCCGCGCGGCAGGTTGCGGATGGACGGGTCGTGGAAGCAGTTGGTCTGCGAGGTGGGGTCGAAGCAGCACTCGCTGTCCACGTTGAACTGCCGGTAGCACTGCCGCCCGTTCACCGGCGTGCCGTTGAACGAGTCCTTGCACTTGGCGCACTGCGGGCCGTGTGAGAAGAACCGGTTAAGGGTTTTATTGCGTCATACTCTAATCTGTTATTATGATGTGGAGGTGGTGTTTTCTGGGGAAACCACCTGATGAGCCAAAGGCCCATCTCCACCAAATATATCTGCATTGTAAAATAACAATTATCGATATGCCCATGTAAATAAAGAGACGTTCTCCCCCCCATGCCTGTTCCTGCCTGGCCCTTGGCGGCAGCGTACCTGCTGTCTGTAGCAGTCCTTGCGGTCGCTGGACGAGGTGCTGGGACACTGCACCGTCTCCGTGTTGTTCTGGCAGGGGCAGCCCGTGCCGTCGTGCTCGATGCAGGTGTCTGCGTGGCCGTTACACTGGCACCTGGTGGGCAGAGCGATGGACGCAGAGGCAGCAATGACTAATGTTTATTCATCTGAGCTACAGGAGCATCGAACCTGAACTTGTTGTTGTTACTTGTTATGATGGAATAATGTCGATATTTGATTTAATATAAAATTTAAAAAAATAAGAAAACACATGAATATTCATTGTATAAATGTGTTATGAAAATGTCTATATTTATATATTAAAGAATATATATTGTATTCAATTCTTATGAAAATACATGGTATAACATATCCACTAAGTTCCACCTTTTTCTACTTAAACCTCTTTAGTGTATAGTCTGTCCCTCTTAATAGCAGTTGACAGAGGGCTGGGCCGCATTTCTGTGCAAACAACGTCAACAAAGTATTAAGATTAATCGTGAAAACCTTTAAGATCGACTCAAACATGAAACAGAACAGCAGGGGGCGCTACTCACTTCTCACACTTCCCCTGCAGCAGGAAGAAGCCGCTGAGGCAGCTCTCGCACTTGTCCCCCACGCTGTTGTTCCGGCAGCTCACGCACACGGCGCTCTCCTCGCTGGGGCCCTCCGTCACCCAGGTCTGGATCTGGTTAGGGCAGCAGACAAAGGGACAGATAAACAAGGTCTACTTACTACCAGCATGGACTAGTTAGTGTGTTTACGTCTACATTTAGAGCATTAAGCAGATGCTTTTACACACTCCCACACCGACCGAGTCAACCATGCAAGGCGACAGCCAGCGCGTCACGAGCACTTTGGGTTGGCTGTCTTGCTCAGGGACAACTCGACACCAAACTTTGGTGTTCACCAAAAAGTTCTTGGTTCGAACCCCAATTTCCACTCTATACTGCATCCTCGAGCAAGATGCCTACAGGTTCACTGGGTGTTTCTGTATAGAAGCCTCTCTTAAATGCAGTACTACTTTGCAGTTATAGTACGAATAATAAATAGCTATCCTTAAAGGGTGTTACCCAGACTGACCTGTAGTGAGCACAGATACAGACGATAAGGCGCAGAGAGCGCCACACGAGCAGGTACTCACGCTGACGGAGTCCAGGGGGAAGGCGTTACCGTTGTCCAGGGCCTTCTTGTGCTCGTCGCGGGACAGACACAGGGCGCTGTTCCCCCGACAGAACTCCCGGCACGGCCGGCACGCCCCGCCGCCCTTGGCCGAGCCCACGAACAGAGGCTTGCACTTCTCACAGTGCTTGCCCTGGAGGAGAGAGACGCCAAAGTGAGGTATGCATGGGTCTGTTAGCAATGGTTATCAAACCAAGTACGTTGAAATCAACAGTGAACGGCATAAACTCAACCATAAATCTACACCTTAGACGAGGAGATTGACTCTCCCGTCGATGTGACGCCAGCACAGCCCCATGGCTTGTCCACCTGTGTGTGTGCCTATGTATGTGTGTGCGTGCGTGCATGTGAGGTGCGCGTGTGGCTCGTCCACTCACGATGGTGTTGTTGTGGCACTCCAGACATTCGTCGCGCCTGCTCACGCCGGCGCAGTTGCTGTGCTTGTTGCAGCTGCACTGGGACGAGCAGTTCTGCCCCACAAAGCCAAAGTGACACTGGCACACCCCCGGAGACACACACGTCCCGTTCAGACAGCCCTGCGCGCACTGCGGCTCGCACTGCCCGGACACACTGGAGGACGGGCAACAAACATTATCAGCATATTTTCCAGTAAATTAATACATTATCTCAGTCACTGCTTGACATTGTTTCTCAAACACCTTCTCTCTCGCACACTCAAGCGGGAGGTGTGCCATGCCTTTACAGTCGACAGTTTGCTGTAGCACTGCTTGAGGGCCCGTGATAACCTCATTCACTCTGGCTCGTGCAGATCACGCACGGCGACTAGTAAATCCGATCTTGCCAAGCGCTCACTCTCACGCACTTCCTCTCACCCAGTCTCATACACACTCCCTCTGCCTCATCGTCTCCCACACTCTTCCTCCCCCTCTCCTCCTCCAGGTCGCGGACCAGTGCTCACCTGCTGAGGAGGTAGCCGTGCTTGCAGGTGCAGTGGAAGCCCTCGGCCAGGTCGTGGCAGTCCTGGGTGGCGTTGCAGTGGTGGTGGGCGTTGGCACACTCGTCCTCCTCAGGGCAGTAGAGGAAGGACCAGCTGCCGTTCCTCATTGGACACACCGTCTCACCGCCTGGACCCATCAGCCGAAACAAGATCAAAACCACGAGATCTTCAGCCTTAATCATGAACACCGCCTGGAGTTTGGTGCTTCAGCAGCAAGCGTTGTTTGTCACACACTGACTGGTCTGACTAGTCTTAAGCGATGCATGCTCAAAAAAACATGTGGTTTGTCCGGCTTTGGTCTGGCACTCGCAGTAAGGAACACTTGATCAGACTGGTTTCATCCTGTGTTAAACCATTCAATGAGCCAGGCCTTAAATACTGGGTTTAGCCATAATATTACACTGGTTCAGTAAAGTTAGATCACTGGATTAGCCTAGCATACAGTACTGGGTTTAGCTATTATAACTGGTTCAGTACTGTTAAACCCCTGGACTAGCCTAGCCTCCAGTCCGGTGTTGAGCCATTATACACTGGTTGAGTCCTGTTAGACAACTGGATTAGCCTAGCCTCCAGTCCGGTGTCTAGCCGGTATATATTGTACTGCTTCAGTCAGGTTAAACCACCAGGTGATGCAGTGCCGTGTCTGAGTGGGGGTCCTCACCATCCAGGCCTCCCTGCTGGCAGCGGCCGGCTCCGTTGCCCCCGCGGGCAGCGCACCAGCCGCACTGGGGCCTGGCGATGCACCGGGAGCACTGGGTGATCTGGGAGCACTGGGGGGAGCAGGAGTCTCCCCCGGAGAGCAGGCGGCCGCACTGGCCCGCCTCGCAGCGCAGCGGCACGAAGGACGGACTCATGCACTGCAGGGGGGGGGGGGGGACAGGACCGGGTGGTTAACAGTCTGGCTCACACCCACTGGGGAGGGGGCGAGGTCGGCAGATCAGTGTCAGTCCGCCTGACTCCCTCGTCGTGTTGTTTCCTCTGGTTGTTAACCATCTTTGTAACGTCATGTCCTGTATATTTATTCGTTATAAACTGTGCTACAAGGTGATATTGAGTGTCTTGAAAGTCACCCACACATAACATGCATTATTATGATTATTAATATTCACCGTGACCCCATCACCCGACAAACCATCTTATTTTCCATGCAATAACCGTCAGGGTTTAAACCCTCTGATAAAGCCTGCAGAGGTACAGGAAACCTTTGAAACGTGTAGAAGGACCCTGAGGGGACCAGGCCCTACCTGCTCCAGAGCCATGCTCCACACGCAGTGCTGCCAGCCCCCGTCGGAGCCCCGCGAGCCCAGGCACAGGCTGCAGCTGTGGAGGCTGTGGCAGGGCGAGGGGCAGGGCAGCGGGGGGGACGACTCCACCTGCATGGGGGAGACGTTGAGCAGGGCGTAGCTGAAGCACGTCCAGTCGTAGGTGGGGTTGACGCTGAGGATGCGACGGGTCTCGCCTGCAGGGGGCACCAGGGGGGTCAGGGGGGATTGGTTACATCCTTAGCTCCTAAGGATGTGCAGGGCTACACTGGAATACAGCAGCCAGTCTTATGGAGGATGGACTTAAACATAGCTTAAATACAAAAACGAGTTCCTTATTACAGACACACAAACTGACATGAATCAGACATCACACAATAATCTTTTGGTTTGGCGCCTGGGGCGGAATCAGTGGGAACGCCCTCGACCCCGTACCTGTGCGTTTGAACTGGCGGGTCCACATGCACTTCCCCGAGGCGGTGCACTTGGGACAGTCGGACGCCTCGCAGCTGGTCTCGGTGCAGTTGCTGGAGAGGAAGATCTCCCTCTGGTTGATTCGACAGTCGTGCTCCGACGTGCAGCTCACGGAGCTGCTGATGCAGGCGCCCTCTGGACAGTTGGTGCACCACTTGCACTGCAAGGCCGGCTGGGGAGGGAAGCACGCTCGGGGGTTTGCTTCCATGCATTGTCGTGATTCACTTTTTACTTTTATTTAAAACAAATTTGTTGTTCTTGTTGCCTTGTTCCTCTTGTTAACCACTTTGTGTTTCTGTTTCTGTTTTCACTTTCTGTTTTGCACGAACAGCGCTCTATAAATAAAGTTTGATGTCGATGTGTTACGGTGTGAATCACATTACTATAATGTGGCAAGAAAAACGAAAGAGACTGCCGCAGAATCAGTGATGTAGGGACACTTGGTGAGCCTATTGGTAAGTCTAGCCCAGTGGTACCCAAAGCGTTGCGTCCGGCCCCCCGTTGACCTGTACAGGACCCCTTTGTACGCTAGCGCTGCTGCTGACCTGCGTGGGGCTAGAGAAGGCCCTGGGGTGTCTGGCGAGACACTCGCTGCAGGTCTTCAGCCTGCGACACTGGTCAGGCTGCTTGGGGCTGGGGGAGCAGGGGGCCAGGCTGGAGGAGCACCCCATCCTGGAGGAGGTCAACATACATTAATGAGGGAGGGGGGGGGGGGGGGGGTTACGTAGGATGCAATTCTCTCCACTGACACTAGGAGGCAGCGTCTCACGCAGCAGGCTTCACTCAGACCAGGTACCTCTCGGCAGCGTCGGAGGAGGTGCACGCGCCGCTGCACCACACGCAGCTGCCCGTGGTGACGTTGCAGGCCTCTGGCGTGGACAGGAGGCTGCAGGGGTCGGCGGGCACCGTCAGGGTCAGGAGGCGTCCCAGCGTCACCCCGTTGAAGCCCCCCGACAGGAACAGCCGTCCGCCCAGGCCGGTCATGGCCAGAGACACCGACTGGTTGACCGGCTCGCCCACGCTGGGGACTGGGGGCCGGTAAGGAGTTGTTGGGAAAATAAATACATATTTTTTTAGCCCTTAGTTCTTTCAGATGCATGTCATTGATGAGCAAATTGGGCCTCTTGCTCAGGGACGCCAGCAGGGAGACTGCAGAATATGGGAGTTTTCCAACCCCCAACCTTTTGGTGTAGGAGTCAAACACCCTGACCACCACAGCACTGTCCTGCAGTCAGATCAATGCAACAATGTTTTTTAGACTGATGAATACAAAGTACGGTAACATCCTGAGGAATCCAGATGTGTACCTGCATTGATCCAGGTGTTGCAGTTGATCTGGTAGAGAGACACCGTGTTACTGTAGTCCTCCTCCGCGCTCCTCCCGCCCACTATCACCATGGTGTCCTTGATGAGCGCCGCGGCGTGGAAGAAGCGGAACTGAGGCTGTAGAGAGGAGACAGTAGAGGTCACATGGTCAGCTTCCTTCTGCTAGCTCCTGCCCTACACAGATAGCCCAGACCATTCACACCAAACGTAAGGGGGAAAGAAGTGTCTCTAGCGGAAAAAGCATTTAATGAAAGGACTTCCACTGCAAAAATACCGCCGGATTAAATCACCCAACACGGATTTGAAGCAATCCAAAAAAATCGATTTAATGTCATAAACATGGATGCCACCCCAGTGGTCTTGGCTGCAGTGTGTATTTGACTCTTGAACCCCCAGAAGGGGCCCAGGGCTGGAGGGACCTGCCTTGTTGCCCTGGGAGGGGACCAGCAGCGACCAGGTGAGGTTGGGGTAGTACAGGCTGTACAGCTCCCCCGAGGGCTCCACCGTCTCCACGTGAAAGCGGTATCCTCCAAACACATACACGGCGTCCGTCTGCTCGTGGTAGACCGCCGAGTGGCCGTAAAGACCTGTGGAGAGACAGAAGTATATCAGGCAAAAGGCAGAGGCTTGAGTCATGGGTTTGGGCTTTTATAAAAAAAACCTCTGCTTCAGTTCATTATTTCCACCTAAAAGGTATCCATATCAATCCCATTTATTCCTCTACATAAATTGTGTTAATCCTGTCCAGCTCAGCTGTTTGCGCTCAACTTGGCATTCATTTTGTCCGGACTAGGGGTTTCATTCCCGCTGGGGTCACCCTGATGCAAAGGAGGTATTCAGTCACGGTATTGCACGGCGCTTGGGATTAAAGCTATCTATTTTGGTTTTGATTTTAGAAGTCGTTGTAATTCATCCTCCAAACCTGTAGGGGGCGTGCCGATGTGTGGCGTGACGGTCCAGTTCCCAGACTGCACACCGAACTCCAGCAGCTGGTGGTTGAACCCGTTCTCTGGAGAGTAGCCTCCGATCAGGAGCACCGTGGCTTCCCGCCGCACCGTCAGGGTGTGTCCCGCCACCTGGGGCAGTATCGAGCTCTGAAGAGGAGGACACGCCAATCAAACCAAATGTTAAATGTCCATCCTGCTTCATTTAATCCCGGCGTGGTATGGCTGCTGCAAGAGTCCACTCTAACCTTGTACTCTCTCCAGACCAAACTACTGAGGTTGAGACTCCAGGTATCCATGGCGACGCCCTTCTGGGTCACCCCGCCCACGACCAACATGACGTTGTGGCTGGAGCCCTGGCCGCCAGAGTGAGGGTCCATGTTGGTCAGCAGGGCGGCGGCGTGCTGGTAGCGGGGGACGGGGAGGGAGCCGCCGTCAAGAGAGCTCGTCAACATCTGGGTCCACTTCTGCTCCGACACAGCATATCTGAAACACACCCGGGGAGCTGGGGTCAGGATCCACGATCATTCTGAAGAACAACATTCTTTAAAACATTTGACATGACTTACATGCATTCCTGATATGCATAGTTATGGTAAAAAAAAAAAACTGCCTGGTCATTACAGCACTCCCCCTGAGGTCTGATTAGGTAAGCCAGCCTTCTAGTAGCTTTCTGTACACATTTCCTGTACACATTACCTGTACACATTACCTGTACACATTTCCCAGAATCCCCTCTGAGAGCGAGAGGCCCCCGTACATCCAAAGGTTTCCCAGGGGCCCAGAAACAAGAGAGTGGCCCATTCTGTGGAGGAACCTGTGAGCCTGGTTCTGGGGTACAAAACACAGCATCGTCATAAAGCTTAGCGCTACCACAACAACTGCGAAGCATACACGATACAAACACTGGTGAGGGGGGGCTGTGAGGGGCCCGAGCGGTGGTCCTACCGCTTTGAGCTGCGTGTCCAGGAGGGTCTCCCACACCAGGCTGCTGGGGTCCAGGGGCTCCGAGCAGTCTGACCCCGCCCAGTTCTCTGAGCACACACACACCCCTGAAGGCTGAGAGGACAAAGAGACGAAGAACCATCAAATCACAGAATTAGTGAGTTCTTTCATCTCTGGCTACAAACACTCAAACTTTACCATGTACATTAAAATAGCGATGTTGACATTTGGCAAATATAACTTTCAGAGACGGATGTCACATTGATTGACTCGAAGAAAAAACAACAACATTATTATAACATTAGAACAGAATCCATAACTCCCTCTCTTACTAGGTTACAAGACCCTCTTCCCTCCGTCTCCCTGCAGTCTTGAGGGCACAGGGGCCGGTCGCAGAGGGCTCCCCCGTAGCCCTGGGGACACTGGCACAGGCCTCCTTGGCACTGGGCCCTGGCCTGGCACACGGGGGCCCCGTCCTCCATGCCCCTCTCTGAGCCCCGTGGGCAGCGGCGCACCCAGAAGGAGGCGTTGAAGCCCTGGGGCGTGGCGTCCGACACGTTGGTCTCAAAGTAGACCGAGATGATGCCTGTCAGGGGGAGGGCAGGGGGGAGGGAGGTGGAGAGGGTGAACGGGAGAGGGGGGAGGGGGGTGGGAAGAGATTTAGCCATCAAGCCATTGTTGAGCCATCAAGCAAAGCTATTTGGGGATTACACTTTGGGTGCATCATGGGTAAAGTGGTGCTTTCGGGTTCCCAGACGAGCGGTTACCCGAGGTGGCCTCCACGGTGACGGGCTGAGTCCTTGTGGTGCCGCAAAACGCTCCGATTAGGTTGCTGTCAGGATGAACGACGCCATTGCCCAGGAAACGAGGAAGGCCGTCAAACACGTAGACATAGGAACTCTGACGCAAACACAAAGAAACACGAAAGACTCTTAATACAAAGTGCACTCTCAACAGCTGATACACCGCGATAAAACAAAACGAGGCCTGTTTAAACACAAGAGCAATAATCCAACACAATGGGGCTGGTACGGTGAATCCTAACCTTGGGGTCGGGACCCTACCTTTTCTGACTAAAAAGAAAATGAAGGGTCCCACAAAGAACACTTATACACAAACGTCATATACGTCATTTTGGGTGAAGGGACCCAAATGGTTGGGAGGTTGAACCACTGGGAGGTTATGAGAGCTATGGATGGGCGGGGATCTCCCTCACTCACGGCGCACTGGGTGTGGGAGTCAGGGTGCAGCGTGAGGGCCACGGGGGGGCAGAACTGGCCCGCAGTGCAGGGCGCCAGGTTCTCCGTCGTCGACAGGACCCACAGGCAGTGGGAGAGGCCTCCCCCCCCCCCGGCCTCCCCCCGCCAGCCCAGGGAGGAGGACAGGGGCAGCGGGGAGGAGGAGGAGGAGAGCAGCACAGAGCGGCCCTGGCACTGGCGGTAGCACGTCCCGTTGTTACTGGAGGGGGCGAGAGAGTTGGACCGACAGAGATGGAGAGAGATAGAGAGAGAGAAAGAGATTGAGATAAGCAACCATACACGGTTTTTCCATTATAAATGACAAGGTAGTGTAGAAAGCTAGGGGTGAGCGTGTACCTGGGGTCTCCATAGTAACCGGGCAGGCAGGTCTCGCAGTGCGCTCCCTGGGTGTTGTGTGTGCAGTAGCACTGGCCCGTCTGGTTGTGACAGAAGCCCTGCAGCAGGTCCCCATGGCCGTTACACTGGCAGGGAACGCAGCCGCCGCTGCCAGCCAGGGCCAAGCTGAAACTGCCCGGACGGCAGTGCTCGCAGTGGGGGCCCGTGGTCCAGTCTGACAGCGGGGAGACGGGGTGCGGGTGTTTAGCCACAAAACGAGAACTAGACATGCTTGCAGAAGTGACTTTTTTTTTAGTAACCGCTACTCTAAAGTCTGTGCAAAGAGTGTAAAGAGAGACACTGCTTAGAGACATCGACAGCACTGTCGAAAAGACACGATCTCTAGAGTGAATTATCGAGTCAGCAACAACCCAATCTCAATGTTTTCTCGTCTACATCTTGCCTTGCCTGTGCCATTTAACTTGTTCCGATTCTTTGCGATACGACACATGCGGCACGCGGCACGCGACACACAGTACGCTGCGTCCCACTCCTCCCTGCACCACACAGAGGTACGCTCCGGTCCGTCCGCGAGCGTCTCCAGGAGGCCCGCGTGGAGGACTCACCCTGGCACTGGTCACAGATCCCGGGGGCCGTGATGCAGGTGGAGTGGAAGTTGCAGCCGCAGTCCACGTCGCATTCCACGCCGCTCAGCACGAGCGTGGCGGGGTCCGACGTCCAGCCCAGCGAACACTCGCACTCGAAGCGCGGGCTGCCGCTGCACCGGCCCTCGCGGCACTCGTTGTAGCAGCTGTGGGAGGGATGGCACATGGATACGAAGAGAGCCATGGGTGTACAGGTAGGGGAGCAGGAATACAACCAAGACGGAGGACACACAGCCAACATGAAAAGGTCTTTTTGTGACGGTCGATTTCTCTTGGATGCAGGATTGTTGATGAGAGGAAGCCATAGTGCTCTAGTGGTCAGGATGTTTGACTCCCAGCTGAAAGGGTCAAGTTTCAAACTCCACAGCATAAATAATGACAGTAAATAGTAGAGCTGGAGGATATGGAAGAATGTATTATCATGGCAATAAGGTGTAATTTTACATGATATAATTTTATAATTATCAATATATGTAGGGGTGCACATAACTTCTTCATAGAGTTACTCAGTTGAGTACCAGGAGATGGTGTTTGGTACGCACCCCAGACATAGCTCCACACGTAACATCTTATGAAAAGTACCCAGTTTCACAGAGGTTTTTTGCGTCACCTTTTTTTAAATCAAACTGCAGCAGCTCGACCACGGAGCGTGTGATTATCTGACAAAGGGAACGTTGCGATCAGCTGATTTTGCGCAGTTCTCCAGTGTGTGCATGGTGCACAGCGCACATGAGCGCACATTTCATTGCGCTTATCATTCGTTTCGAGCCACGGCACACCTTGGTGCCACTTTTTTTCGAAAAAAAAAACCATTTTCTTCTGCTCCGGCTCCATTTGCCTTTTCTTTGCAGGTGGCGAACGCACAAGTGACTGCTCAATGTATTTTGTGACGTTACGCATCCCCGGTTATGGCCGCACAATGCGTATTTGCGTACCAGTTATGTGCACCCCTGAATATATGCTAGGGCTGTAACGATACACCAAATCACGTGTCGGTTTGTATCACGATTTTTTGACCCACGGTTCGATACATCCCACGATTTTTTTCAATTTAAAAAGCAGTTTATTTAAACAACACAACAATTAACTTAAAGGTTGGGTATGGAATTCTCTTTTTTGGCCATTTTTGCAAAATTACTTGAAATCCTTATCATAACCCACTTACAGCCACTGAGTTAGAAGTACTGACATGAAAATTAAACAAGTCAATCATCTGCGGAACGGGCAGGGCTCGAAAAACTCCAGCCAATGATTTCCAGACCCACCGAGTGGCATTGGACAGTAAGTACGGCAATCAAACGGTCGTACTGCACTCCCCCTCCCCCGCGCCCTGCGCAACCCCTCCGTGCACGTACTCAAAGCTCGTGACCCAGAGCAAGCTTCTGTTTGTTGTTATCCTGCGGTAGCTACTGGAGCTAGCTAACTAGCTAATGGCTTGCTCTCACGCATTTTTCTATTACTGGACAACGGAAACCCTGGCACTAACAGCTCATATCACGTGGCTGGACCTGGACTGGAAGGATAATGGGAGTTAGAAAGGGCGTGTCGCGCTTCTGCCATCTCATACCGCGAGACAGGTTCGTGGCTTTGAGTGTCGCGATTTCGGTTTCGATACGCGTATCGTTACAGCCCTAATATATGCCTATGAATTTAAAATACCATTATAAATGTTCTACCTGTGGGTAGACCTAGCACCAGCTCTTTGATGTTTCAAACCTCAGTTGATCATTTGAAGGGCGTACCCTCAAATCGTGATTCATATATACTATAGGTAGCACGGTAAGTCGATAACCTTGTTACATGACGACCCGATACCATTCCAAGACGATAAAGGTTATCATTGATTTCCAGCCCGGCCCTGGCTCAGAGTCAGAGCCGACACACACAGTGGTCCGGGCGGGCCCCTTACGTCTGGTTGCAGTGCATGGTGCCGTCGCCCGTGTAGCCGCGCTCGCAGTGGCACTCGTAGGCCGTGGGCGTGTTGACGCAGGTGGCGAAGGCGTGGCAGTTGTGGAGGCCCAGGCGGCACTCCTCCACGTCGGGGCAGGTGGGGTAGGACCACACGCCGTCCTCCTGGTCCTCCCCGCCCAGGTGCTCCAGCTCCATCTCCATCTCCATGGGCCGCGGCGGGGCCGAGGTCTGGGGCTCGGGGCTGGGGGAGCGGAGGGGGGAACGCACCGGGGGTCAGACACCTGGGAGGGCCGAGCTACACTAGTGATGTGATGCAGCTGTGATGTAGCAGATGCTTTTAGTTCATCACTTGGTTTTTCTGATGTCTTGATGAAAACAATTGGCCCGAATGTGGTACAGAGAGTGTGCGTGTGTGTCGTAACAGTGAACGTATTGTAACCATGTAGTAATAACAAAGTGTATTACTTTGCAGCGCGTGCTTCGGCCACTGCTGTGCTGCAGTTGTAGGCAGAGGAGTCGTCGATGCCGGCCCAGTCCCCTCTCAGACACCTGGAGAGAGAGGACAGAGGAAACACAAAGCCAGTGAGGATCTGACAGTACACAGGATAAACAATGCCAGATTAAAAAGAGTTTCCTTCCTGGTGAAATGTATGGAAATTCCGAATGCCGCATACTGTATGCATAGATATGTTACAGTACGGAACATACACAGGATCAGGCTGGGTGACTATTTCCACATCAGCATCATAATCATCATGAGACACCTTTACACACACTGTGCGTATGGTCTTACTTTCCGATGGTGGGGTTGTTGTGGTCTCCACACCAGCCACACTGGAATGTGCGCAGGCAGTCGGTGCAGGTGCTCATGGACGCACACTGCTTACACTGGGGCACCGAGTGCACGCTGACAACGGGGGAGACGGGGGAAGACAAGGGTTAATGAGGACGACTTCCGATGGCTGGCTGATCTGTGGAGGGTTAGGATCCCAACACCGTACAAACACAGTCCCAAAGTAGACCGGCTACAGAGTTGGAGTAAAGACGAGAGTCCGCCCAAGCGGGGTAGTTGTTTACCTGTCATACCAGTGCCTGCACTCTCCGTAGGGGTACTTGGTGAGGTAAGCAGCAAAGTAGAAGCAGGCCTGGGCTGACTCACACCACGCACACTGGCTGGAGTTAGACAGACACTCGGCACACGACCTTCTCCTGCACACAGCAGGCGGGAGGGGGGGGGAGGGGAGGGGAGGGGAGGGACCCGGTTAGTGTTGTGCCTCTTTTGGGCATTAACAAGGTAAACGCAGTTTGCATTGCAACAGTAGGAATGCTGAAAATTTCTGCCGTTTTGAACGTTTATGACAAATGATTAGGGATGCACCGAAATGAAAATTCTTGGCCGAAACCGAAATCCGAAAATGAGGAAACCAAGGCCGAAAACCGAAAACCGAAACACCGAAAGAAATGATCATGCCAATTATTAGTACCATAGGGGTGCCACGGTATACGGTATTACCGGTGTTGAGGCCAACAGCGAGTTCTTTATTATTATTTTTTTCCAGTAATAAAAAAAAGAAATTGCGGTCATCTTTAGGCCTATTTGATAAAAAAATAAAGTTTGGCAGGTTGTCTTTGCACTGTTTTATTTTTGATGTGTTTTTCATAAAAAATAAATAAATACAAACCTAATAGATAGGCTACGTAATAAAGCGTTGGAACACACAAGACCGGTAATCATAGCAACGCCGGTAAACAAATCCTGCAAAGCCCAATCCCTACGAGAGCTCCCCGCGCTACGGCCATCCGGAGGCGCACAGAGCTTTTGGCCGTGATATTATATATAAAATTATATTATACTATTATGCATAGAACGTTATAAGACGCTGTCACCGAGAATTGGCGCACTGCCAGACGCTGTCACCGAGTGTGAGAGGAGAGTTTACGGAGAAGATGGCGGTTGACCTAGTTTCAAAGTTTATACCGTTTATTTACTCGGTAATACCGGTGTTGACACGAGTGTATTACTCGGTGTGAAAATGTCCACACCACGGCAACCCTAGTACCATTGCATTTATGGCTATGACTGTGTACTAACTTCATTAAAACCAAGGCATTGCAATTTTTGCAAATCGCTATACGTGGGTCTTTCTCAGAAACATTGAAAAACATCCACATCGCAAACATATTGGCGCTTATCCAGACAAGCGTGTGCTGGCCATAGTTTTTGTTTGCGTCATCACAAATTTCAGTTTTGTTTCGTGTTGTTTCGGTGATAAAAGTATATCGGCCGAAAACCTAAAATGCGCTTTTGGGCCATTTTCGGTCGAAAAATTTGGTGGCCGAAAATTCGGTGCATCCCTACGAATGTTATCATACATCTGCGTGAAGAAAACCTTTGAACCTGTGTGAGTAAAAGAAAAAATATATGTCTACCACTTACTGGTTACAGACTTTAGGACACACCATTGGGTCACGAATGGATCCATCCAACCTGCCCCTCCGACTGCACTGGTAGTCCCCCTTCTTGTTGGAGTTGATCTGCCACTCACAGTAGGGGTCCTGCAGGGACAGGGACACATGACCTCAATGACCAATAGGACATTTAGAGCAAACTGATACCTTGGAAAATATACCATCATTCCTCAGACACACACACACACACACACACAGACACACACCTGAGTGCAGGCAGAGCAGTCCCGGTACTCCTCACACAGGGTGCAGTGCTGGGGGGCCAGCAGCAGGTGGCGCTCCCCCCCCCCCTGCTCCTCCAGGCAGGGCTGGGGGCCGGAGCGCAGCAGGCAGCGGGCCAGGGAGGGGCACCAGCCACAGGACTGGTCCGACAGGCAGGCCAGGCAGGACGTGTAGGCCCAGCAGGAGCCCGAGCGGTAGGGCTCCAGGAACAGGAAGGAGATCTCCTGCGCGCCGACGAGGAAGGAGGGCAAAGATTAAATAGTTAAGCAGAGCTACCCGCAGGAAATATATATCTCTCCTAGTTGGTATTGCATTAAAAGTGAGCAACCACCACCTGTATGACTGACCACTGGTGGAAGTGCAATACAAAGACTAAAATATAATAACTAACGAGAGGCGATAGAAAGCAAATCTCAATGAAATACCAGATCAGATTTGTCATTAGAACATCACAAAAACCACCCGTAAGTGTAGCTCCAAAAACGTCCATAAAAATCCTGTGTACTTTAGCAACAATCTAAAGGCTGATCTGTCCTCGGGGGAACAGAGCCGGTGTTAGCCTCCATGTCTCAGGGGGGGCCGTACTCACACTCCCGCCGGGCAGACCGGTCCGGTTCCAGATCAGTGCCATCTCGCTGGTCTGCCCGGAGCCAGAGTTGTTGAGGTAGCCCTCGGCCTGGACCAGGTAGTGGTTCCCCCGGGTCAGGTTGGGGAAGAGACGGCCCCCGTCGGGACGCCCCAGCAGCTTCAGCTCCTTCTCCTGCTGGGCGGCCCAGCGCCCCACCACCTCCTGCACACATCAACACACAGTCAACCACAGAGGACGCCTGGCCTGGAAAACTGACCTAGACCATCAAATGACTACTGTCGATAAGATATGATATGATTACCCAGTACTTCAGTTGAAAAGCAAAGTATCTCACAAATATCTAACTAATTAATTCAACTTATAAATACATTAACTGTGTTACAAATATAAAATGCACTGCTTTACATTCTAGGCGTTCTGGTAATGTCCACCTTTTGACCGTCCTTGTTGTCTATCTCTCTGTGTGTGCTCTCACCAGCTGGCTGGAGGTGGGCCCCGGCGCCATGCGGGCCTCAAAGTGGAGCCTCTGAATGCGAGCCCACATGGAGACGGTGTCGGTGGGCGGGTGGGCCGGCGGCGGCGCCCCCCACAGCGGGTGGATGAAGCCCCGGAACTGCAGGGCCACGTCCATCTCTGTGGTGGGACTGAGACTGATGGTGGTGCTGCGGAGGATGGACACCTGGGGGGGGGGCGGGGGGATGGGGGGGGAGGGATGGGGGAGGGATGGGTGGAAACACATCAACAGAAGCACTATCCACTACAGAGCTAGTAGGTACATTAATTAATCCATTATTATTAATGAGATAAGGGACCATCTAAAGAAAAACTAATGGCTGGGGGGAGAGGGGGGGTGGGGGCTCTAAACGTACGCAGCAGGAAAACAGGCAAACATATACGCTTTTAAGATGAAAAGACAGAAGTCAATGCAACGTTCACTATAAATGGGGATAGGGATTAACACAATATGAATAATAATAATGATATCTAATGATAATATGGAAAGATTGGGAAAAGACGATACAAGCTTTCTAGATAACAAATGGTAGGACCCTGAAGCCTTTGTATGTGGACACAGAAGGTGAGAGCACTGCATTACAGGACGAGCAGCATGGTGGCCCGTCAGGAAGGGGGATGGGGGGTTCGGTAGAGAGAGCATGAGAGTAGGTTGCAACAGTGCAGGGGGGCGGGGGGTTGTCCATACCTTGTCCGGCTGGGAGTCGTTGCGGGGGTGCTGGAAGGTGAGCAGGTGCAGTCCCGGGACGTCGTTGTCCGTGCGACAGGAGTTGAGGGCGGTGAGGAAGCGGGTACGCTCCCCCCACCAGCCGTACGGCCCCGAGATCTGGTCTACGCGGCAAGCACTGCGCTCTGCCAGGACGAAAGCACACGCAACGTGTCACATTGCCCTTGTCGCCCCTGTGCATGTGCACGTCACGTTCCCCTTTGGGCAAAATACCGTTCTCTTCCCTCCCTTCCATTGTAATAATTCACAGTACGACCACCCTCACACCGTGTCCTCCCTCCGTCCCCCCCTGGGCTCACCTGAGACGGTGAGGCAGGACTCGTTCTGCACACACCAGCCGAAGTCTCCCGGGGCGCGGGCCAGTGAGGCCGACGTGCCGCTGAACACCAGGCAGGACTGGCAGTCCGACAGGAAGCGGGCCAGGCCCAGGCACCCTGTGCTGCCGCACTGCAGGAGAGAAGGACAGCAACGAGGGCTGTAACGATACACGCATCGAAACCGAAAATGCGACACTCAAAGCCACGAACCTGTGTGATCCCTGTCTCTAGTGTTTTGTGTGCTTTGACCGGCAGTTGGTCTGCTTATAGGTCGGAATGAAGCGGCCACCGATTGTTGACAGGATGGGTACTTTAATCTACCGGACTCGTTCGTTTCTTCACTAGACACACACACACGCTACCGCTCGCTCTCCTCGCTCGTCCACTCAATCGCTGACGCCACTCACACACACACACGCACACTGCCATTCTCACGCACACACATACGCTACTCGTAACACTATGCCTCGTTATTGCGAATCAGACATGTTGCATTCTATACGGCCTGATTATGTCATTATTTAAGCTACATAGCGATAATAGGATATTTGACGGAAAACAAAACCTATGCAGGTCACTTTGACCCGCACCGTTTTTTCGAGCGAGAACGCGGGTTAGTGCTACCAATCTATTCAAATTACTGTTATTTATTTGACATTAATGTTTCCAAATACGTAAGCCTAAACCACAAAACTAGTTTAAGGTTTTTGCCTACCTGCAAGCATCCTGCAATCTTTGGTTATTTATTTATTCATTTTGCTATACTTTAAAAGTATTCTTACTGTTCAAATCTGTTCAGTGTTACAAATTATTTGTTATTAAATGGTACATTAAGTTAATTGTTAGATAACTGTAGTTTAAATAAAATGCTTTTTAAATGGAAAAAAATCGTGGGATGTATCAAACCGTGGGCCAAAAATTGTGATACAAACCGAATCGTGAGTTGATATATCGTTACAGCCCTAATAGCAACACGACAATGGTGGGGGATGGTTCCTGGGGAGCCCTAGATGGATGAACCCCCATCGCACGTTAGGGATAGGTGTAGAACGAAGCTTTCTTCCCAACCGTGTGATCGATGCTTGGAGGGTACGCCCACACAGTGTACGGTGGCACGAGACGCACACAGCAGTGCACTAAGGGGATCTTAGTTGGTCAATAACTGCTTGCAAAAAAAAAAGGCGAAACTCGAATGTCAAACTGAATTCATCGTCGCGATGACAAGGAGATCAATGGCTACTAAACTAACTGAATTTAATCATTCAAAGTTGACAAAAGGCCATAAAATACAACTAAAAACAATAAGTGCTTAAATAGCCAGTTGAACACTACAAACATTTGAGCGTACCACCGAGTTTTAGGAAAGAGGGGGAGTCTTATCCCCATGGTTACAACCCACGCCAACTTTATGATACTCTTTAGTACCATTGTTGTGTAACTGTTATGAGCATTATAATGAGCGATGTTGCATATGTAATCCGCCACACACTGTAGCGTTATACTGAAGGTGTCCAGGAAGCCTCACCCTCACTTGGACGTGGACATTAAATACACCGCTCCTCAGACGGAGCTTCACTATCCACAAAGACTTTGGCATTACAATGTGTCCGCAAAGTGCATCTTTCACGCGGACACCACGGTCAACCGCTGCGCAGGCAGAGCTCCGTAACATACGGTCTAATGACCGTTTTAGCCCTTGAGCGGCTTGGGTGACAACGGCCTTATACAGATACATCAAAGATACTCTCTAGGGTTTGAAATAGGAAAAAATATTAAAAGTATTATAAGTATTTTGTTTGAAGGATCAGATCAGGTGTTTGTTTGACCATTTGTAAATCACTGACAAACACCAAACACTTAGATGGTGTATGGTTATAGGAGTCTCATAAAGGAGCAGAATTTATGTTAAAAAAATACTTTACCGGATTAAGGGGCTGGTATTCTCGACAGCGGCCTTCACACCAGCTGCACTCTGGGTTCTTCAGACACATGCTCTCATCCGGTGCTTCCTCACAAACTGCATCCTGGGACAAACACACACACCGTTTATTGTTTCATGGACATTTTCCTCAATACCTAGTCTGCGCTAGGGCTTTGACTCCGAACTTCGTTATTCAAACATAATTCGAATATCAAAAAATAAATCATAATTCGAACAAATATTAGGCAGCCCTTAATATTCGAACCTGTTATGGGCAGGCCAAGAGGGAGAGACGTCGGAGAACCCGACGCAGTCTATTCATAATATTGTAATGACCACGGAAGAGGCAGTGAATGAAGTATTGATTAGACAGCGATTTATTAGAAACCTAATAAACCGTTGGAACACGGTAACCATAGCAATGCGGTAAACAAACCTCGCGAAGCCCCATCCAGGTCTTACTGAAGGCATTTAATGGTCAAAATATTATTCATAAATATTCGAATATATTTGAATATTAATATTAATAAAAAAAAATGAACTTCGAATATGATTTTTTAGCAAAATTCAAAGCCCCAGTCTGCACTCTTGATTTGCAGACCGTGCTTTACCAATAATCACATCACTTTCTATGAGGTCAAAGATGTAATAATTTCTCTGGACTCACCCGGTCTCCGAAGTCACTGCTGACAAACAGCGGAACCTTGTAGGCCACCAGGTCCCCGCGGGCCACCCCGCTGTAACCCCCGGCGACCAGCAGCACCCTGCCCTCCATCACGGTGGCAACATGAGAGTACCGGCCCCTCACTGACTCCCCTCCCCCTAAAAACAAGAAGAGCTCAATGTAAACCACGCCTCGCGTCGTCCCTTCAGGGCGCACGATTCTCCTACATCTGACATCGTCCCAGCCTCTCTCTGTCTCTGCTGCC
Organism: Gadus macrocephalus; assembly: GCF_031168955.1. Classification (NCBI taxonomy): domain Eukaryota; kingdom Metazoa; phylum Chordata; class Actinopteri; order Gadiformes; family Gadidae; genus Gadus; species Gadus macrocephalus. Next base: position 9,562,156 of record NC_082392.1, read on the forward strand.
ACTCACGCAGTGACAGTCCCTCCCCGGCGGAGACCCACTGGTGACAGCCCAGGTGGTAGAAGAACAGCTCCTCGTCGTAGCACTTCTCCTCCTGGTAGTGGATGTGGACGTTCCCGCCTGATTGAAAAACAAACAATGAGAAAATTGTATTTGCATCGTCCCCACAAGCCTAGTTTGTAGTTGCCGTGCGACGTGAACTGTGCGAGCTGGTGGGAACCCGAAACGACGTAATCACGGCCCTCCTGCACGGATCATACAATGATTTGTTGCGCATTGCTGACCTTTCGAGCTCCGCGAGAACAAGCGTGGCTAGTTAGGGATGTAATACTGCATCATTACAAACGTCATCAAGTAACTTGAGTCTGCGTTACCCAAAGCTACCAACCAAGCCTTCTTCTGTCCAGGAAAAACCCTGGATCAGTATTCAGTGAAGTTAAGTTAAAAAAAAAAAAGGAAAAGAAAAGGGAAGTGAAAGCAATGGAGAGATGGTTACAGCTTCTCCGTCGCCTTTGCTCTACAACTCACCGTACACCACCATGTAGTTTCCGATGACGGTGGCCGAGTGGAAGGCCCTCTCCCTGGGCCCCGTGGCGGGGAAGCGAGAGCGGAAGGCCGTCCAGAAGCGTCGGTCTACATGGAACGCGTCCGTGTTGTTAACCCGGACACTGAACCTGGAAGGGGGTTCTGGTTACTTCACTGTGTGCTTCACTGAAGTCTTCACTGAATAACTATTCCAAGTCTCTAATATTTTGGACTCTTGGTTGCAAAAAAGGCAGTGGCTAATTTAAACACTGCTATTGTAAAGTGTTAAACACATAACCATGAAGAACTAGCATTCAGTATATACACGCATTAGGAAAATAAGGAGGGAAGTTCATCAGTGACAACATCCATAACCACCAGTGTGTAGGTGTTTGTTTGGGTGTGTGTGCATGTGCGCGTACCTTGCGGTGGTAGGCCGATGGCCCCCGTAGACTAGCAGGGTTCTGGAGGGGCTGTGGAAAACCATGGAGTGGCCGGCTGTGGCGGGAGGCTTCCCTCCAGTGGCCTGGACCGTCTCCCAGAGCCCAGAGCCCTGTAGGTCGAACCGGTACAGCGTGGAAGAGAACATGTCCTCCTCCGTACGACCTAGCATCAGGGGGACAGGTTTCATGAGGCTCCTCATATTCCCTTGGCCTAGGGCAGTGTTTTTCAACCACTGTGCCGAAAAATTATGCAAATTCACTTCATTGGTTAAAAAATATATGCATTGGACTACTCCGTGTAAGTCTTGGCCGAGTGTGCGTGGTCGCGCTGTTGGTGGTATGCAACGTATATACTCCCATATGCCTGTTGGTGGCGGTAGGCCGCGCAATTAATTGACAAGTGGTTGATGTACACGCGAGTAACGCAACGCAAACATGGATAAATATTTGAAAAGAACCCACTGCTGATCAAAGTGCCCCCATAACCAATCCAGTCGATGAGCGCACAACAAGTGGGGTTCAAAAGAAAGCAAAAACGGTGAGCTCAAGGCTGTACAGTGACACGTATCTGTCATTTGGTTTTTCCTTTACTGGGGATCCTGTTGCACCGTGTCCGTTGTGCGTAGTATGTGGGGAGAAGCTATCAAACAGTGCCATGGTCCCTAGCAAGCTTAAGCGACACCTGCAAACTAAACCCCCATCCCTCCAAAATAAGCCTTCGGACTATTTTGTTTGTTTGCGTGACAGCACTGGGAAACATTGTTGAGGAAAGCCACAAAGGTGTGCGAGAAAGCCCTCCATGCTAGCTATTTAGCAGCTGAACTTGTGGCTAAATAAAAAAAGCCACACACTGTTGGGGAATATTACCAGCCTGCAAAGCCATTGTCAATGCCATTCTAGGCCCAGATGCAGAGAAAGAATCGTCTAAAGTCCCCCTCTCAGATAACACCATAGCGAGACGAATTGATGATATGTCTGCGGACATAGAGAGTGTGGTTTTGGAGAAGATACGTTGTAGTGAGAAATATGCTTTGCAACTGGATGATTCCACAGATATCAGTGGCCATGCGCAACTAATGGCCAACGTGCGCCTTGTGGATGGAGAGACTGTGTGCACTGACGGAGCTGCAGCCATGGTCGGGCGCATCAAAGGCTTTGTGAGCAGAGTTCGAGAGAAGAACCCTAATGTTGTAGACTCACGCATTGCTATTTACATAGCGAGGCACTAAAACTAGACCCCTGAAAAGCCGACAGGTCCGGTGGTTGTCCCGGGGAAAAGTTTTGGCCCGCGTATACGAATTGAGGGAGGAATTAAAAATATTTTTGACGGAAGAGAAGAGGTTCGATGACGCAAAGCTGCTTGCAAGTGATGGATGGTGTGCACGGCTTGCATACATGGCAGATACGTTTGCATATCTGAATGAACTCAATGCGCGAATGCAAGGTCGAGATGAAAACTTTCTTTCAAGCAAGGACAAAATAAACGGATTCCGATCAAGGATCTCCCTCTGGCGACAGCATTTGGAAAGGGGTGACACTCTCGAAATGTTCCCCCTCGCCCAAAAATGGCAAGAACAGGTCAACACTGGTCAACCTGTCAACTCAATTGATCCAAAAACACCTGAAAACACTTTCCTTTCCAAAATTTCCTTTTATTTTCCCTCAGCCAACACCAACTCATTTGACTGGGTCAGGGACCCATATAGGTCTTTGGTTGATAAAGACACAAATTTGACTTTCCAGGAGCAAGAACAACTTTCTCCACAACATACCTCTGCGAGCTTGGCTTTTCAAGTCTAACTGCAATAAAGACTAAAAACAGAGAACGTCTGCGATCAATTGATGAGGAACTACGCGTGTGCCTCTCATCAATTTCTGCCAGGATACCACGTTTGTGTGCATCTAAACAGACTGAGTGAGTTATAAGTCTTTGAACAATAAATTTAAAGGCTACTGTATTTTTATTTATTAAATTTCACGTTTGATAACATGTTGGTGTGCCGTGGGATTTTTTCCTTGTCTGAAGTGTGCTGTTGCACAAAAAAGGTTGAAAAACACTGACCTAGGGTATAAGACAACTTGCCTCCCTGGGTTTTCAATATTAAAGTGGCAATGCTAATCATGTGCTAGCGCATGAAAAACAAGAGCTATTTCATTCCCTGTCTGTCACTCTATAGACAATAACAATATTTTTTTATAAACAAATTAAATAATTAATTTATTCCAATAAACTCTAGATAAAAAAAACAAGCGGTTAACATAGAGGCAAATAACTACAAGACTTTTGGACAGAATTTACTGCTTGACCTACCTCCGAAAACATAAACGTAATGATCCACCACAGCGGCTGCATGATTGGCCAGTTTCGGAGCTCCCAGGGAATGGGATAAGCCAAGCTGCTGCCAATCATCCTGCACCGGGCGGTACCACCAGACATCACTAGCCAGAGAGCCATTGGCCAAGTCTCCACCAAAGATGACCATGTTTCCCTTCCATTCCACGGCGGTGTGGGAATGACGAGCTGTCTGTTAAGGAGAGAGCAAGAGATAATGATAAAAGTATAAAAACAATTGAATGATGAAAAAGGAATATATAGATTCAGGATGAAAACGGAAATTAAGTCAAGATAGAATAATTTCACATGACGAGATGGTATTTTCCTGTTTCAAGGATAATCAATTTAGTTTGTTTGGTGTTATTTGTGAGCCAAGTGACTTACTGGGCAGTGGCCATAGGTCCTGTTGTCCCACTTGTTGGAGGAGAAGTTGTATTTAACCAGGTCCCCGAGGGCTCTGTTTAGGTCAAAGCCTGAAAAAGAGCGATATCCATACACATAGTATTATCATTATTATTAAGTTCAGAATCTCAAACATTATCGCATTACAGAGCCGGCAAAATAAAATACTTTGAGGGTTATGAAAAGTATTTTTTTTAAATCTCTCCCAAAAACAATGTATTCTAACCCAACAGGGGAACTATGCATTTACTATACAACTAGTATGTATTACACATATCCAAATCATTCCTCAAGTCATTCCATAAGAATACTTATGGAATGTAATAAAATGTTAATAGCTTTATTATGAGGTAAATTGGCCCAGGCGGTAGTACAGACGTGAACATTAAACCAGCAGATGGTAAACTATCTAAGGACGACAACAGTATGAATAGATATGTAACACTTGTGTTTTTATAATAACTAAATAATAGTTTTTATAACTAAATAATAAAACACACAATTTTTAAAAAAAGCCCTGCAAATAACAGTTATGAATTGGATACAAGTTATCAGTTAAAATCATGTTCGTGTATCAACATCGATGAAATCAACATTGCATCCTTACCTCCAAACAGGTACAAGGCCCTGGTGGGAGAGAGGTAGACCCCGGCTGAGCCTGTCCTGGGGAGCATGTTGGGGCTCCCCTCTGTCACCCTCCACCACTGGCCTGCCTCGTTTTCATCACGGAGACCCAGCTGGCAGTTCCGACCAACGAAGCCCGAACTACACAAACAGCTCTCCTTGTTCTGCAAGAGACCACCCGAAACCAGAGACCCATCGGATCAGTTGATTCATCACATCAACAGTTTGATTAGTTGTTCCAATTAAAAATTTGAGTTATAAGTACACTTGGGTTAGAAGTATACTAAAGTTGGGTTAGAAGTATACTTGGTCCTGTGGCATCCCTTACCAGGTCACATTCGCCGTGTGCAGAGCAAGCCTGGGAACACAGAGGGGTGGTGCAGTCTGCGCCCCCCCAGCCTAGCTGGCACTGGCACTGGGATGTGGCCAAGTCGCAGTGGCCACGGCCCCCGCAGGCCCCGGGGCACAAGGAAAAGGTGTAGGAGGCGTTGAAACCCAGGAGGTTGTAGTTGGCATCACTGAAGAGGTGGAGCAACATCTAGGGGGCGGAGAGTTGAGAGTACCACCGAAAAAATGGAATAGGCAACTACAATAAAATACAATATAAATCATACATATTTGAGACTCATGTCATTAAGGAGCAGGTAGGGGTTAGGCCTCAATCGGCCTCCAGTACTCTGGCTTTCTTATTACCTTGCCAGACTTGGCCTCCATCGGTTGTGGGAGAGTGTTTCCACTCAGACTAGCCAGGAGGGGACTCTGGTAGGAATCCCCGTCGTACACAAACAGATAGTCGTAGGTGCACTCTGTATCCATGAAGGTGAAGTTCAAAACAATCCGATGATTGTTGCTGGGAGCTAGCAGGAATAACAAGATACTATTCACGCAGGTGCTATTTGATTTATGACATGGATTTTAATCTAGAAGTATAGCATATTCATTTGAGATTAAATAGCATCTGGTTTTATTTTATGCAATATAAATAATATTTCTTTATTGATTATCATACCTTTGATGAGCCATTCACAGTTCCCATTGACAGAGTAGTTCCCTGGACCATCAGTGACATATCCTGGGGGTCCCCTGAGGACCTGCCTGTGGCCCTTACAGTCTCCCGCCCAACATCCTGGGGCCTGTGTCAAAATTAAAATCACCAGAACCAGGGAGACCGGGAGGACAGGGGCCATCCTTACCACCACCTAAAGCAAGGGGCAAAAGGATGATCAATGACTTCACCAATGGTTATTGAAACTGTATTACATATAATAATCAAACAGTGTCAAAAGACCCAGGATCTCATTGCTGAAAGGAGCAGCCCTGTCATAAGAACAACGATATTATATTTGTTGCATAACATTACACTCAGATAGTGCTGTTTAGACATCTTATGATTATGATCTAAAGTAGGTGGAATGACACCGTGTTGTTGTTGTTTTTTTTACTACATTTCTGATTAGTAATATGTAATATATTCTCCACAGAATTTGTCAATTAATTTAGTTGAGCCTAGTGTTGTTTGATGCGCAGCAGATCTGTTGGTACCGTTAGCTTCTCCTCCATTGCCATAACATGTAACTGTGATGATATCTTTACGTGTTACAGCTGTATATAATAATTTAACAAAACACACGTACCTTACACATATCAGTATATGGTAACATGGCTGTACATTACTGCATTACAAATATTGATTTGTTTGTCCTGAGAGTCCAAGACATAGCTGCAGGCTATAAAAAGAAGGCTAGCGTTAGCGTTAGCGGTTACCATTGACATCAATGTAAAGGACCATTGGCTCGGATAGTAATTAAACGTCCTCGTACTCACCAATTCCCCTCTCGTTGGTCCGATTTTCATTTAGTTACATTTTCAGACACATCTAAAACTAGATGGCTAGCATGGCAGTTAATCAGTGCTATATAATGTAGCAACCACTGGTCCATAAACACTGGTTCGACTGTGAATCTGTGCAGTCTACGAAGGGGCTAGCAGAGGATAGCTACTGCTCCAGCTAGCAGTAGCTAGCTTGACCACATCCAGATGCGCAATTGTCACTCAGAAGCAAAAACCAGGCATCGTCCCTCTGAATTACACCGATTCAGCGAAATCCAAATATGTCTGCGATTGGGATAGTCTTAAAATGTACCAAGAATTCAGGTAATATAACTAAGGTCGCTAAAGTTAAACCAGTATCAGATTTTTCCATTTGGGTCGGGGTAGATGTATCTTGTTTTGGTGTTTTAGCTGGCTACAATCCAGTCGTTACCAACACAAAAGCCACCGTTGAACATATTACGTGCTTCCACTGCCCTCTGGTGGTCATAATAAGTAGGTTTTCAACATCTGCACAAAATCGAACAACCAAAACCGGTTAGGGCAGTTTCCATCAATGGTAGTAGGCCTATATCTTAAAATATGGCTTGGTTTGCATACAGGTTTTAACTGTATAGCAGTTGAACAAGCCTCGACCAGCCTCTGTTTCGAGAACAATGCATCAAACATTAAGTAGTAAACGAGAATCCTTGACACTTTACATTTTTGACAAAATCTTGACAGTTCACAAAGCCTCCCTATAACAGCAGAGGCTTCACGCTTCTCCATATAAGTTGTCTTTATTGTAAATAATTGTTAAGTTAACATAACTTTTGACATCAAATTAATATGGCTGATACAAATGACAACCTGAATTTAAGATGCTACAAACCAGCAAATTAAATGTATGTATTTATCATATTTAATCAGTTGTGTGTTTGTTTAGGTACATTCTAAAGAAAGTTACCACACTTCAATTAGCACTTATATAAGGTCTCAATAAGTACACAGAATATGTAGAGTGATGATTACATGTGATGGGTAAACTATAAATACTAGGTATTTATTTGAATTTGAAAACATTCCCACACAAATAAAATTAAGAAAAAAATAATAAAACAATAATAAAAACAAACACTGGAATAGAGAGTGCATACATTCTTAGCATGGGTGGCCTCATTGGGAATGTCAAGAGGTGTGCAGAACCATCTTTCCAGGAGCCAGGGCCATTGGTGTACTTTGTAGTCCCGGGCCGAAGAGTGGGAACATCTTCTCGTCGAACTTGTGATTAAAGGTGCAGAGGTGAGTCAGCGTTCCGCCATCCCAAAACGACACCTCTCCTTTGTCCATGTCCAGCTTGACACGCACCTTCTCCAAGCGAGTCACCACCTCGATCTTTGTGGGCTCGACTGTGAGTGCGGTCAGCACCCCCTTGCTGAGGGCGATGCTCCACACGCCGCGCTTGGGGGACACAGTGAACCTCTTCTTGCGGGCCAGCGACTCGGCGCAAACGCCCATCATCCACTTTGGGTTGTCCCCGACGACGACGTCCCACCGGTGCTTGCCTTTGGAGAAGCCCTCGGCTCCCATGAGGAACACGCAGGGATCGAAGCGCTCCGGGTTGTCCGGGACCTCCTGACGCTGCTGGCTTTCTTTCATGCTGGTCAGGTCGGGAGCCAGGTCCAGCCAGGGTGAGGCTGTGTTCGGGTCCAGCACCACGGGGTCTAGAGAGAGAGACCAAGGGTGGGTGTTTAATGAAAAAGGCATGAATTGCATTTGGTAGAACCGCTACGTTTAGTCACGTTAATTCAGGTTATGTCATTTCATTCTGATGAAATGACAACATGGGGGTTGAAAGTGTTTTTATTTAGTTTAAAGACATTTGACCTTCAACAGATATAACGTTAGTGTGGGTGTAACGCACAAAGACTGGATATCATACAGATTAAACTGACTTGCCATGTGTACATTGGTGTAAACTATCGCAAACTTTATGCACACCAAAAAAAACTCTTACAAAGCACGGTCATTGGTCCTCGTTGGGATTTGAATTCTAGACGTTTTTTGGTATTTCTGGCATCTATAATATCTATATTCTTGAGCTCCAGATTATCACACAAAATAATTCAGCAGATGTCAAGAAGCCAACAATAATCCTTCCTCAAGTGAATGACCATGATTTGATACAGAGAGTACACACGGTCTGTTGTCATTTTGTTGTTGGATACATTTTTTCATGGATACATTTTTCCCAAGTAACTGCATTAGCTTGGTGGCTGACATGAGCCACTACATACACATTGTAGTAAGCTAGGTCGACATTTAAATATCATATCAAGTAATTAGGTCTCTACCGGATTACTGTTTTACTTTTTATTGTTCCACCATATACATGATGCCATTGACATGTGACCAAATGTAACTGAACTTTGCCGTTGAATAAAACTTCAGATTCCTCTGGGTTGGAACATTGTTTAAAACTATTAGAATAATGCAAGTTCACAAAATGACTCATATAAGTTTAACATTCAATTGAGAATTTGCCCCACAGGCTTGTGCTGTGTAAAATAAAACTGACTTCAAAAAGTCTTTCTGAAAAAAGGTCTTGTAAGCTACTTAGGCCCGGTGCACACAGAGCCGATTTTTTGGTGAAACCGCATAAGTCTTGTGCGTTTCGGCCGACCGTCCGGGCGGAGCCGATGGATCCGGTGCCCGAAACCGCACATTTCTGAAACTATATATCCGGACCTAGGCGGTTTCATGTTAGGATTCGTGTGGACGCCTGAAATGAAACGATTACGTCATTGCCCCCCCACCAGCTGGGCGACGTCAGAGTTGCGTTGAATTATATTTTGATTCGATTTTTTTATTTGTATTCTTTTTATAGCTTTAAATACAGCCCCTTGATAAATGTAATTACTGAGTGTTTGTATACAGCGTGCAGGCTGTATGCGCGCAGGCTTGATGCGCTCCACTTTTTTCTGTTGAGTCCCAGCGCCTTGAATATTTACTACAGCGTTTCTACAGCTCGATGTGGTTTCGCAATGAATCCGTCTTTACGGAGATATTCCCGAACTGAATAAAACGAAACCGGATCGTTTTCGCCCTTTTCGGCTCCGTGTGGACGGGGCCTTAGTATGGTAGCACTGTTAGATCATCCAAAGCCCTGCTAAAAGAATGTCATGCACTCACTGTATTGGACATGGGCCTGCATATTTTTCCAGATGTTGAAGCCTAGGGAGCCCACATGCTTTCCCATGTCCAGCAGAGCTCCTGGAGGATGCTGGAGGTCTTCATGAGGCCACTGGGCACTAAGAAACACAACACACAACACAATGTACAACTTCTATTTAACATATATCAACCCCCTTGGGATCAAAAACATAGATATTAACATATCTATGTTATATCAAATCTATATTGGTTAACAGGTAGGTCTAGTCTACTGGCCAACGGGTTGGGGTCAAGCATTAATCAAGTTTTTCAAAACAAGAATTAGAATAAAAAAGCTCCAAAATATAAAAAAATAAATATGAATGCATAATATAATGTATCTGTCTGAATATGATGTAAAAAAAAGTGTGACGCAGCAGGCCTGTATTGGTTGGTCAGATTGACCTCTTCTTGTACAACGTGTGTGTGTGTGTGTGTGTGTGTGTGTGTGTGTGACGATAATCTGTTTACCTGTCCTTCAAGAGTGGAAATTTCTGAAATATATAAAACAGTTAGTTAAACTTACTTTTCCAAAAACCAACAGCATGTCTGAAGAATGCCACAATTCCACAAAACCAATCCTCATCATCGACAACAACCGAGTCACCTGCATGAAGGTGACGTCTTCGTCCCCCATCTCCCTCTTCAGATTCTGTATGATTGGGGTCAGAGAGGCGATGCCCTCATTGGCCTGCGCCACCATGGCCACCATGGCGCCGGTCTTCTCCCGCTCCTCAGCTGCAAGGGCCTGCAGGCGGGCCTCCTGCTCTGCATCCAGTGCTTTGTGGAGCCTCTGAAACTCAGCCTTGATGCTCTCTGCAGCCTGCCCGGCCTGGTGCTGGGGGAAGGATGCACACAGGATGTCTATAGGTACATCATTTTGGATGACTAATGGCTCTTACAGGGACACTAGTTGACCAGCATGTGTGATGTTGATCAGCCATTTCCATATTTTGAATGTCTGGAGTGTCCACTCTACCCAGATGGATGAATGGGTGTTTATATGGCTGTTGAACCTTGCAATGTTTGGCATGAATTGGAAGCTAAATAATAGTAAGGGGAATTTAAGATGGTGTGCGAGGGGTTTTACCTCGATAAACTCCTTTGTATTGGTGAAACTTTTTGTGTTGTTCTTGTACAATCTCCATTTTTTCTCCAAAATCTTTATTTTGAAGTCAAGTTGTTCCTGTAATCAGATAGTCACATAGACGTTGGATAAATAAATACATAGGTCGATATGATAATTCTTGCATTACATAGTAACGCATATTTACCTTGCAGTAGGTCAATCCGTCTTGTAGGGGGACAATCTCGTGATACGGGTGCTGTGTCACACATTTAGGACACAGCAGTTCTTGGTCTTTCATACAGTAGATCTGAAATACATCTCCGTGCATGCGGCAAATACTCTGCTGAGCAGGATTGTGTCTATTCTGCCATTGTTTCTCCCTACGGAAAGACTCGCAGGTGTCGTTGAGCGCACGGTTGGGGGTCGGCTGCTCTCCCTCGAAGGCAGCCTTGCATAAGGGACACTTCTTCGGATTGGACTTCAGATTGGACTTCCAGGCATTCTTCAGACACTCGCTGCAGAAGCTATGACTGCAAGTTAAAAGCACAGGGTCCCGATAGAGGTCGAGGCAGACGGAACAAGTCAAGTCCTGTTCCAGAGGCGAACGCCCTTTAGACGTATCTTGGTCCATAGGTTCTTCCATCGATCCAAGGCCTTATACGGGTTTACTTTCACTTTAAAATGCAAGGAACGATAATTATTCGGTTGTAAGTTTGCTTGTTTCAGCGATATATTCAACGTAGGCCTACTGTATGACGGGTCTTATTTGTTTGACAAAATAGTGGTAATTCGTATGAGTGAGAAAATAAGTTATTTACCAGAGTGATAGTTGAGTTTACTCTAGAACTACGCCAGTAGTATCTGATGTAGCAGTAGCCTACACGCTCAGCTTGATCTCGCGTTGTCAAAGCAAAACCACGCTGTGTAGCAATATTTTATCTCGCGAGATTCTCGTTCCTCTTCCACAACAAGGCTACTCCCCTAGTCATATTTTGTTTTGTATTCCACATGCGAATGTGTCAGAATTCTTCGATAAGTTTTCATGGCAAAAAAATATTCTGCTCAGTTTCTCTGCATCAACGAGATACCTCAAATTCCAAGAGATGCTCCACCTGCATGGAGTAGGGTTGCTGCTGCTAATCAGCCTAAAAGTCTTGTGTTTTTGGCATTCTCCCCATATGCACGTTCCGCACTGCTGAACGCAGGCGTTATGTTCATCGGAAGAGGTAGTAGTCTGACGTCCATGACACCCTGTGGATAACACGCCCCCTCCTTCCTAAAACTCCCAGCCCAAAACACCAAACAATGAAAACTTTTAGGGTTAAAATCCTTTAATAGGTCCATGGTTAAAATATCTGAGTTCTTAGATAATTACCTCGTTAATTTTTTCTCAAGTGAATGCATTGCACCTCCGTATGAGTACACATTTGCACAGGATTGTACAACATTATAGGAATCGTAAATTAATCTTAAATTGGTATTGGATTAAATTCTTGGAAACACATCTTATCATGTATATAACATAGACTAAAGATTGACAGTAAATGTCCGTGCAGACACAAACGAGAGCGAGGTCGTTCGAGATGTAATACAATCTCCGACCAAGAGGGAGAGTCCTCTTCAACAAAAAATTATCCGCATGTCTGCATACATATTTTTATGTCTGGAACCTTTTACAGTCCCTTTTATAATTGAGACTTGACCAAAATTTCACAGCAGCATATGCCTGCAGCAAAACACAATGAAATAAATAGTAAAAACCACCTCAAAAATGCAAATTGAACACATTTAATCTGAGAAAGAAGATGAAAGACATGAGTTTTAGCCATTGATAAGAAATGCATGACAGCTGATCACCACATCATATAGGATTGGCAAACACAGGAAGACCACTTGAGATCAAATGGCTTAAAACAGTGGGGGTCTGCAGGTAGAAAAACAGAAGGAAGCTCAACAATAACCAAAGACGAGATTTGTAAGGTCATCCTTCTCTGTCTTTAGGATCTGAAACTCTTGCATATACCAGCGAGGGGGCTTTCTATACCATCCCCCCTCCCCCCCATCCGATAGTTGCTTCATGAACCACATCCAGAGTGCGCGTGTTTCACCTTGTGTTTCTGCAAACACTATCCTGTAGAACCTTTACCACTTCTCGAGTCAGATCTAGCCCTCAAACCACAATACTGGAAGCAGCAAAATTACGCTTAATCTCAGGACATATGTTTATGACATCTCCTAACCCTAGCCCCCAAAGGGTAAAACAAAATTACATTCATTATCGGGAAGAAACTTTGAGAAGGAACACAGTGTGGGGGTCCCTCCTTCATGGCATGGTTAGGAGGGCAATAGGTGCCATAATTTACATACATTTTAGAAGCAATCATTTAAAGTACGATTCATTTATTTTTTATTAGTAATTTCCATGTTGATGGGGCACTGGCTGGTGGACAAGCTTGTAGGGGTTGGGGGCCATGTGTCCACTCACGATACAGGCAACACACTAAAGACATGGTAAGAGCAGTGGCAGGGTGGGCAGGGAACATGTAGGGCACCCATCCAGCACCCAGCGGCAGCAGGGGTTTGCTACTGCTGGCTAACAGGTTGTTTATCTGGAACGAGAGCTGAGGGACACTCCAAATGAGAGAGCAAAGGTGTAGGTTTAAAGTTAGCATTTGAATTATTCAGCAGAGTCAGCGTCCCCGATTACGTATGGCAGACTTTATTGGCAAAGTTAATAATTGGGTGGTGTCAAAAACATATAGAATGCAATGCTGTGTAGGCCAAGATAGTTATGAACCATTACTTATTAGTTAATAAAATACCTGGGTTCACTATGTGTCCAGGTCAGGCTCAGAAGCATCCAAAACATCTCGTAAAGGTGACCAATTGTTGTACCTTAATGTTTCCACCAAAGCCGAAGTTTTCTGTTAACCTTTGGACTGAAAAATAAATATGAGTCACACCGGCAAGTACCCGGCTATGCATAATAGCGAATGAAATCAGTTAACAGCATGTTTCTACATCCCACTTGGCTCTCATAAACGTTCTCAAAGACAGCAGCCTAGCAATGAAAACATGGACAGCCATTGGTGACAATTAGAAGTGGGAGATAGGGGTCTTCCCATTTATCAATTATGCAGCCCCCCCCGCCTTCATTTTTTATTTCAGAATAGATAAATAACAAGACGTGCTCATGTTCAACACATTTTCAATAAGTACAATAATTAATCATAATAATACAAAAATCATATTTCATACAATAAATACAGGAGAGACGGAGAGAGAAAGAGTATAGGTCCTTAAATTATTATTTAGTAGTCGCTGGTAGACAGTGTGTGTGTGTGTGTGTGTGTGTGTGTGTGTGTGTGTGTGTGTGTGTGTGTGTGCATATACGGTTCTTCATGTATGAGGCCATTCATTCTGAGAAACAGTACAATAAAGAGAGAAAACAACACAGGTTTGAAGGTTACATCCACGGTTTAGGTGCTGTGATGAGTCTGTGCTTAGTCAAGCAGAGCTTAATGTCCAAGTGCTGCACATAAGGTGCTCTTTACCACAAATACAGCAGGTGCACAGCATGCAACAGGAACATGAAAAAAGGTGTGAAATAAAAGAAAGCAACAAGATGGGGAGGATTCACAATGTGACCGAAAAAAGAGCCTTAGAAAAAAATAAATGTTTCACAGGTGTGAATTTATGAAAATAACATTGCGTGTGTGTGTGTGTATGTGTTCTGTGCATGTTTGTGTGTTTGTATGCGTGTGTGTCTGTGTTTTGAAGGAAGAAAGAGGAGGAAGTGTCTGTCAGACATAATAAGAGAGGAATAGAGATTTCTATATAAATGATGTATCTGACATTAGGAGCATGTCTTAAAGTGGTCGCCAATCATGAAATAGCACGATTTAAAATGAAAACAATGATGATCAGGTTTTCCATAACCTTTACATTACATGTCAACATGTAAGGACAATAAATGTTTGCACCTTTCTACACAAAAAGATGCAGGGGTGTTTTTGAGTAAGTATGTGTAAATGTGTTGCATAAAACCCCAATTTTAACACCTTGATGAATCAGTAAAATATAACACCCTAGTTTTCTTTGCAGATTTAGGTCTCTGACTAATGGGCAAAAACCCACAGTAAAATACATTATACATGTGACCGCCACCCGTTTCGTTTGAGGTCAAGAGAGACGCAGCGCCAGTGCAGAACCTATCTCTTGGTAGGTGTAAAGTCATCTGTTAAATAGCAGTTGCCAGGTTGTCATGCCGCATAGTTTGGAGAGGCGGGATAAATTGGAGGAGGATGAGGAGAGGATAATTATACCAGCTGTTTTGTGTTGTCAAAGCATTTTCTGTGACAGATTATAGCCATTGGTAATGTATGATGTTTTTGACTTGCACTCTCGCTTTCGTTTTCCATGAGTTGAGATACAGCGGAACACCAAGCACCTTTAACCTCTTCGCTGTTGCTTAAAATGTTTAAAGACACAAGCTGATTATACATCCATGGACAAGAGAGACAATACTGAAATAGGGCTTTTCACTGATTTGCCACAGGAAGGGAAATCATACTTTTCTGTGACAATGTTTCAGTAAGTGTTGACTATACACAGAGAAGTTAAGATTAACCTTACATCCCCATGGTGAAACAAAACATCAACACAGTTGGAGTATCAAACTATTTAGTTTTAACATATACAACATAGCTTAATACATGGGAAACTGTTTGGTGTGATCTTTGCATCGATTGTGGTCTTTGCAAAAGAGAATTTATATTAGCTACTTATCGCAGCTTAATAATGCGAACAGAAATCCAAGTGGGTGTGTATATCAATGAATAAGCTTAGATAATTATGTGTAAGTTACAGATACTACCGCACTTTTCTGTTATGAATAACCACTTCTTCTTCCACTTCTTCAAATCAGTTGTATAGTTGTTGTCAAGGCCAGCTGTATCGTTGTGCAGAAGATATCGGAAGAAAAGCGGTAGTGCTGTCAGGGATGTCAAGGATGTTGTGGATGATGTGGAAGTGCATGACTACTGCAACAAAAAAAGTATAATGTATCGGATTTATGAGATAATTATCACCTAATTAGATTCTGGAGGAAATCAGGGACCAACTCATGTTGGGAATTCTGGACAAGGACATACCACAGAGGCTACGCCCAAATCGAGCTAATCCTGAACTTCACTATTGATATGACGTGCTGGAGGTGCAGCAGGTTTAGGACCTAGGAAGCAGAGAGAGCCTGTTCTGTAGTGGAGCTCCAGCACAGTAGGCAGCCTTCAAACTAAAGAATAGCTCCTGTTGGAGCTCCATTCCGACGCGAGGTGTGCTCAGAGAGGTAAAACAAAAGAAGAGTTGGGGCGCCTTAGAGGTTTGAGGAGTACCTCTACAGCCTACCTGCCTTCAAACTGACCAAGATCACAAAACCCTCATGCCACTGATGATCTCCAAAGATCTCGACAATGTGTTGATCCGCTTCCAGAGACTTCTCGTGTGTTTGACAAGGTTCAACCAGGATGTAGTCAGGTACACATTGGGAAAAGACCACAGCCATGGAATACCCACAGTACAGAAGACCACAGAGAGACACCAAACACAGCCAAGACAATCACATGGAAATTGAGTGTTTTGTCGCAGCTGTGATGAGCAGCATGCTGTCAGCATCAAAGAGGATTTACAGCCTCCGAGCAGAGACAGCGGCAACGAGAAGCTCCAATATTTGCTCCGGTTAATACAAGAGGGGTGGCCTGAACACATAGCCTAAAGTGGTACTGTGGTGTACAACAGGAATAGGGAAATGGTCATGCATAATGAAAGTGTTAACTACGAATGGATTATGGTTACATTGTGTGCTACAATTTGTAGTATCTCATCTTGCAAAGACAATAGGTTTTGCTGTCTTTCAAGGGGTCCAACTCTTACGTCACACGGTCACATTGTTAAACTGATTAATTGTCAAATCAGGACTAATACATAAAACAAACACCCTCTAATATGTTAACATTTAAAACCTGTTTGTAACACTTTACATTACAGTGGCCTTGCTAGAGTATTTATACATGTAATTAGTGCAATATAATTTCAACAGAAGTAATTACATATTATACTTATTCTCCCACTTGCTTTGATATAATTGATATGGAGGAACATGGAACATTGATATGTAACATGTTATGTTATATTTCATGTGCATATTCATCATAATAAATATGAAGTGACAATGCAATTATAAGACCATAACATGGATCAAGGTGTTTATTGGAATGCTTTTCTTTTTTTCTTATTTTTTTTTACATCTGTAACAATATTTCCCTGCACTGGCGCTGCGTCTCTCTTGACCTCAAACAAAATGGCTGGCGGTCACACGTATAAGGGGAATGAGTTTAATAACCGAGATTTTGACTTTTAGCTCTTGCTGAAAAAGGATAGCTCAAACGGGCCGTTATTTTGGCAGACCCTCTCGGAATCATGGGCCATGAGAACTAGTCGACCAGAAGGTGGTGTAAGATAGGAGATTTTTTTTGTAGAAGGGACGGCCCTACCACCCTGACAACCTTGTTCCAGGGCCTGACTGGGAATCAAATACCAAACTTTTGCCATTTCGAACCCAGGGGGTGCATTTCACCACCAAAGCCTCCTTTTATTTTGATCTCAATGAGCAGCGTTATTACAGTGCTGCACCCAGACCTTATTTCACCATGACACCTGAGATTTCCACAGAGCGGTCCCAAGGTGTCCCCTGGTTGTTAGGTTTAATGGCCAAGTTCCTACCTTTTTCCTATGAACTTAGATAGATCTATAGCCTTTAATTTCCAATGCATTTCAATTAAGCATTTGATGATGCTTTTTTAGTCACTTCCTGTAGGGATAGAGCCCCCAATTTAATTATCCTATACTTTATCTACCTGAGGCCCTCTTTTGTATAAAAGAGACACAGGATCTTCCCAACAACCATTTTCATCACTTGATGAGAAGGTCCTTAAGCCCCCTTTCATGTAAAATAGACCAGATGTCTCTATCCTACTCAAAAGTCATTCTAAATACATCTAATTGTGTGTTTTTGTATCTTCTGACAACCTCTCAGTGAAGGATTGCATCACTTCCTGTAGGGATAGAACCTCCAAGTTGATAATCATCACTTGATGAGAAGGTCCTTAAGCCCCCTTTCATATAAAAGAGACCAGATGTCTCTATCCTACTCAAAAGTCATTCTAGATACATCTAATTGTGTGTTTTTGTATCTTCTGACAACCTGTGAAGGATTGCATCACTTCCTGTAGGGATTGAACCTCCAAGTTGATAATCGTGTATGTCATTAACAGTCAGACACCCAGCGGGCAAATATGTGCAAATCCTGCTCTTTTGTTTTGACATTGTGAAAGTGCTTGTTTAATATATCCAGGAACAATGCACAGACTGCTCATACTCTGCTACAGAGAATGCTACAGGTAACATTAGTTTTAAATTATCGCAGTAGAAGTGAATGCATAAGCTGGTGGACCTTTGCAGTTTCAAATGTCAACCACGAACGCCAAAACACATTGACGGGCCACTGATTTCCCCTTTGTCTCCATAAGTTCATAAATTTGCATTTTGCTCAACCAGCGCACTTCCAAGTAGTAAACCAGGTCTCCGTGGTCAGCTTTCAGATTTCAGATTTGAATCTGAAAGCTTTTCAGCTTTCAGATTCAACTGCAGCAACTGTGCACACACATTAGCCTGTTAGATTATCCACTCACAAGTAATTTAATCATTAAATCAAGGTGGAAATGCATCATTTCCCTTTCAACTTGTGCCACCAAACCCCTTTGCAATACAACCATCACTGGTGCACCACAGTTGTCATGCAACCCAGTTTTTCGAGCAATAAACCATAGTCCTGCATTGCTGTACAAACTTCCTTAAAAATGGCATCCCCTCTAATAGTCAAGCCTGCCGATCAAGCAAAGCAGTTCCTCTCTTGTCTCGAAATCGTCTGTGTCTGCCAGATGGCTCGTGTAAGTTATGACGGCTGTCACATCTATGGCCAGTGAGTAAAACTGTTTCAGATATTTCTCCACATCTTCTGCCATGTCATGATTCAATCAGAAACAGTCCTACGGGATTACATTCTGGAATTCTGGAATTTTGACTATCTGCCGAATGGACCGTTCCTTTCGGCAATACAAAAAGAAAATCATGTGCAGGAACCTTGATTCGGAATTTAAATTTAATTCGATTTTTTTTAATTTATTGTTATTATTGTTATAATTATCATCATTAATATTACTTATTTGTGTTTACTGGCAAGGGCATTTCCAGTGCTGTATGAAAAGGAAATTGAAAAACAAGTAGTCAACTACACCTTTCAAAACATTGGCTGGTAAGCTATGTACTGTTTAGTCTTTTCAATCCATGACTACAGGTAGTGATGAGCAGCATGCTCCCTAGTCTACTCTGACCTGTGATTCTGAACCACCTTAGATGTATCCATAACACTCGGTGTGCACTCCATTATCGGGGCATCCTCTCTGTTTACCTATGGTTGCAATGACTCTGTGGGTTTTAATCCATGCTTGCTGTTTCTGCAAAATACATCACCATTCTCTGTCATAAAATTGTATGACCTGGGTGTAGGAGCCATTTGAGACCTTTTTTTAGTATGATTTGATATTTTAGTTTGCGTGACAAAATTATTATTAGTGATCTTATTTGTATTGAATTGTCCCAAATTAGGAAATTGTAATTTGTTTCTGAGTGTGTGCCCCCTATAGGTCAGGCACTAATTGACTATAGCATAAAGGTGTGCCAGGCCAAGGAGAGTGGAGAGTATTGACCGTGAGCAGAACGTGAACATGACGTGAACCTGTCGTGAACCTGACGGGACCGTGGCGAGGAAACACAACTGAGCTGAACCAACAAACAAAGAAACAAAGACAAAACTTCAATGCTTTAATTTACATCTGATGTTAGAAATAAACAAAGTCAAGTTCATTATAGCCACGTCTCATGGACTCTATTTTCACGCGTTCAACAAAGCAAACACCGGAACTCACAAGAAGTGGTAAAACAATTGACAAGTTTTAGCCATTACACTGGGTGTGACCATTTTCAGAAAGATGGCTCCTATAGCCCATGACGGGACATGGTGGGGGGGCAGAGTCAGGGCTCTGACAGGCAGGGGGGAAACAGCATGAGGCAAAACAATATCAAACTGTCCCCAACAGCTCCTCATTACATCAGAGAAACATAAGAATTCCTGCTTGGCTAGTAGAGAGCCTTCCGTGTTGTTCTTTTGTACTTCTCTAAACCCGTGTGCCCGTTGTGAGACCTGGTGGGCGTGGGTTATGGCTTGGGAATGGCTATAAATAGTCATGTTTCTTTACTTCAACAATCACAATGAATCAATAATGTCTTCAGCATGTGGTGCCTGGCGACCCCGAACGGCCCCAAAAAAGGGATTTGAAAACTTGCCCTGTACATGAACCTGTTATATGAAAACAATATTCTAAACAACCGCCTGAATTGATTGGTTCTTGCATGTTTCCTGTGATTGGAACAGGACGCTGTGATAAGGTACATTAATGTTTAGAATGTAAGTACTGTTCACGTTGTTTACGAGTTTATGAGTTCTACGTATTCTGTCATTTACACAAACCCAGATGAAGATTCATCATCCTAATCGTGCTCTTCGGTAATTTACCAATTTGCAGATGAATGATTAAAGTCCACCAAGAAGGCTGATGATACCACATCATGGCTTGTGTAAATTACACTTTACTTAGAACTGATGAACTCGTAAGCAACGTGAACTGTGCTTACAGATGAAACATTAATGTATCTTATCACTGAGTCCCGTTCCAATCACAGGGACCAATAAACAATCATTTCTGGGGTTGTATTGTGTTCTAATAATACAGTCATGTTAAGTCAAGTCAAGTCTAAAGTCAAGTCTTTATTATTGCCAAGCAACGCAGTCGTGTGGAATTCATTTTGGTGATTTGGCTCACACAGGACAGTACAATACCACACAGAACAAGGGAGACAACAAGTCTGACTGGACATACACAAAAGACATCACATTAAAACTAGATACATGCATTGTTACCAGCGTGAAAATACAATAAATAAAGGTAGCTAAGACAAAGTGCTAATGCATTTAAATACCCTTAGGAGGAGGACATAGCTTTGTAAGCAGAGCAGATAAGGAGTGTTTGTTGGAATTAAGCCTGCACAGCCTTCAGATAGGTGCTATTGGACAAGCGGATGGATCTGGACCTGATGCTTCTTAGTCTTTTGCCTGATGGTAGAGGAAAAGGGAATTAGCAGGGTGTGATGAATCAAAGAATATCAGGTGTTGTAGATGTCACTGATATTGGGAAGGTCTAGCCCAATGATTCTGGATGCTGACCTACCGTCTCCAGACCAGACTTATCATCCGCTGAAGACTTTCACACACACACAGTGATAGAGAAAGTTAGGATACTCTCTATCACAACCCTATAGAATTGAAGCATCCCAGCCTTGGACACTTTACATTTTTTAAGATGTCTTAAAAAGAACAGTCTCTGGTGACCACCAACAAAGATGTTGATGTAACAACCAGTGCATGTGCATGCATACCAGGCCTGGGGGGCTGGAGGATTGCTGTGTTGAGTAGGCCTAATAAAATGTTAATTGTTGGTGGCTCATAACCAGAAAATAGCCTACCCCATACCCTCAGGACACCAAAAGTGCATAGAAAATGCAAAACAGTTAAAACACACTAAGTTGTATGCATACACTTATCGAGTAACGTTGATGTAAAATGTATTTATAATATATATATATATTTTATGAAGATATATTTTTGTGTTTATAAACATTGAGGTGCAATGCATTTGTGGTTTGCAGAAACATACAAATAGCAATGTTTTCTTCTGGCGACTGGAACATGTTATTTAATTACTTTCATCATAAATATTTCATTCTATTTGTATTTTTATGATGTATAAACAATTATACGCTTTATTTTTTTCTTGTTAATGGATTCTCCTCTCTGAAATGTAAGAAGTGTGTTCTAGGATTTGTCAAAAAACGATCTACATATGTCTATAGTCACTACTTCCTATTTGCGACTGCCTTCATCTATAACTGCTCACTGTCGTATGCTCGAGCTATTGTGTGGTTTGCAGCCTCAAGCATAAGTGCATCGAGTGAACGTCAGTTGCCACATTTGGTGAGGCTTTACTTTATAACTACTCTGAGACGTCTGCTATTTATTAGTGGAATGAGCAAATTAATCTGTATAATGTTTATCTTCTAAATTGAATGTTGAATTACTCTTATATATGCTCTTATGAATGACTGTGTATAATATATATATATATATATATATATATATATATATATATATATATATATATATATACATGGGCTAAGATGTGAAGCAGTCTACTAATTGTTGATAATGATAATATTAATAATAGTTACCCTATCTACTACTAGTACTGTACAATAGTTTATTATCTTATAACATAACAATATTATTCTATCTGCAATTATATTGAACTTTTACAATCATCTACTATTAACTCAAGAACTAATAGGCCTATATCTCGTTCAGTATTTCTTGAATTAAGTAATTTCTTATTTTATTGTATACTTGGTGCCTGTTGATCTTTCCCCGATTGATATCATAATGAATTGCTATAATAGGCCTATACAATCATATGACATAACATAAGATGGTACTGTATTAATCCCAGACGGGAAATTTAAATGTTTTTTTTTAGAACACGTATCATCGGATATCTTGTAAGAACATGAACATGCTGCCACCGTGTGGTTAAAAGATAATAGTACATACTTTAGATCTATTATTTCTGTTACATAACTTTTTTCTATTTTCAATCCTTCCAGTGTTTAAAAGATTGAACAAATGGAGCTGAACGAGGAAGACCATTCATATCTGTCAAATAACTACAACTATTCGGACGACGAGTATTTCGACAATGAAGACTGTTGCGGGGGTATGGTATGTGACTTTCAGGAAGACATTAACTTCGAGGCAGTGTTCATCCCAGTCGTCTACTCTCTGGCGCTCCTGGTCGGGCTCCTGGGGAACAGCCTGCTTCTCTGGGTTCTGGGTCAGAGGAGCAACACCTGGAGTGTGACCGACAACTTCATCGTGCACCTGGGAGTCGCCGACAGCCTGCTGCTGGTGACCCTGCCCTTCTGGGCCACGCAGGCCACCCCTGTAGGGTGGGTGTTTGGGACCCCTTTCTGCAAGGTCGCTGGAGCTCTGTTCACGGTAGGCTTTGGTTTAAACAGAACACATAAAGGCTTGTTTTCACTTTCAACAAGCTTAGATGATCTATTTAGACACCTTGAGAAGTTTTTCGAACATAATAGCAGAGCAGTTCCTCTTAGTGCTAAATGCGTTCACACCTCTGTGCTTGTTCTCCCAGATCAACTTCTACTGCGGGATCTTCCTGTTGGCCTGCATCAGCCTGGACCGCTACCTGTCCATCGTCCACGCTACACACATGTACTCCCGCAGGAAGCCCTGGATGGTGCAGGCCAGCTGCCTGTCAGTATGGCTCCTCTCCCTGCTCCTCTCCATCCCTGACTGGGTCTTCCTGAAGGCCATAAACGACAAGCGCATTGGGAGCAAAGTAGAGTGCATTCATGACTATCCTCTCCGCTCTCAGTCGGACATCGACTGGCGCCTGGTGTCTCGCCTGTTCTATCACATCTTGGGCTTCGTCCTGCCCTCCGCCATCTTGATCTTCTGCTACTCCTGCATCCTTCTGCGGCTTCGACAGGGCCCCCACGGCTTCCAGAAGCAGAGGGCTGTCCTAGTCATCCTGGCGCTGGTGGTGGTCTTCTTTGTCTGTTGGACGCCCTACAATGTCACCTTGATGATTGACACGCTGCACATGAACCACACCATGGAACACTCCTGCACTAGCAGAAATTCCTTGAACAAGGCCATCATCGTCACGGCCTGCCTGGCCTACCTCCACTGCAGCCTGAACCCTGTGCTGTACGCCTTCATGGGCGTCAAGTTCCGCCACCAGCTCCTAAAGATGCTCAGGTCTCTGGGCTGCAGGGTGAAGACCAGGGCCTGGTTACAGTCCGCTGCCAGCTCCAGAAGGAGCTCCAGCTGGTCCGAGTCCGGCCACACCTCCAACTCCATGGCTATCTGAGCGAGTCTGAGACGAAGGTTCAGCAGAGAGCGCTGGTAACATTTTGGGGACCGGAAGCGGTAATTCAGAGTGGAGAACAACAGTATTATTTTAACCAAGCATAAAGCTCCAAAGTGTCTTGCTTTCTTTGATCATATTTTTGCTATCCTATTATTGAGTAATAAAATGCCATGTCTTATTTTCATAGGTATAGACAAACATGTATATATAATTCTTTATTTCAGACCCAGGAGGATCCAACATCAAATGAGCAGAAGATATTAATTACAGGTTGTGGAATGGAGGTCCAAGGTTTTAAACTTTATTTTCAGTTTTTGTTGGTCTGTGTTTTCAATGAGGTGGTCAATGATTTTTATCGTCAGAAATCATTGTCACATTTTGTATCAATATAGTCAATTTGGTAAATGTTAATAATATGTGCTGAAATAACATACAACTATTTGTTATGCATAATGAACTGAAAAGTTGGCACACATGCACAGTCAACATATAAAGGCATTTAACCATCACATATTTGTCTAGTGTAAAAATGTAATGGATACAGTAAAATAATAAAACAAGCCTTCAAGAAGCAGTCATGTGTATTTTAATAAACAAATGTGTTAAATGTATTCTTGAGTCGTACCTAAGGTACATTGAAATAAAGTTCAAAGCTGGCAGAACAATGTTCAGTCATATACCAAATATCTTCTGCCAATGCAACACATGGGTAAACCTCTACTTTAAAAGTCAAGGTCTAGTAAAGCCCCACCATCTGCAAGTGAATGTGAAACCGCAAAACAATCCACCTAAACATGTGATTCTAACTGAGGCTTTTATGTGACAGTAAATTACAAGCACGGAAGCCTCAGTTTTAGCAGCCATCGGATATGATTGATTGTTCCTTTCGATACCAGTCTCTCATTTGATTGGCCATACTGTAGTTCCTCTGGGATAGACAGAGGAACCTAGTCCTCACTCATACCATGATGACATTGTTTAACAATGCTTAGTTGCTGCAGTGCTTCATTCCTTGGGCTGAAAGCGTCTGTTAATTGTCTAAATAGTGAATGGCAGCTGTATTTCTAAACTCTGCATTTCGCTTGAAAACGGATGTGACCATTCATCCCGAAGTGATACTTAACACGACAAAAACCAAGTGGTGAGGACATAGACCGATGTATCACCAAGCAGCGGTCACAGGCATACTTCCTACTTCGGCACAGCTCGAAGCTCTCCCTGCAACCTGAGGGCTGTTTCTCAAGGGGTCGAGTACTTTTTTAAGAGAAAAGAGAAGGAAACACGCCACTGTCTGTGGTTGGGTGGGCCCCCGCACTGACGTGGCTCAACAAAAAGATGCATGCCTTCTACTCCTCCTCGACTGATTGTGCTACAATAAGTTCAAAAGAAAGATTCTACACCTTTCATTCAACTTCCCTTCGTGTTTCTGGTTGATACCTGTTTCATATATACTTCTTTTCAATAAACACTCTATGGAAGCAGGGCTGCCTAACGTACGACATTTTATGCAGAAAGGGATGACAAAAAAGTATTATTGTAGACCAGGGGTTGGCAACCCTAGGCACGCGTGCCACCACTGGCACGGGGCAGCATAATCATTGGCAAACTTAAAAAACAACAACTTTATTTTGTTTTGGGCATTTCCTTCCAGTGCAAATATGTTTAAATTAGTTACAGGAAGCAGTGTTCTCCAAGGGATCAATTAATAGTTTTTAAACCTATTTTGTGAGTAATAGAGAATAAAATATTTAAAATATTGTTGCAAGTGGCCTGTATGCATTACCTTCACATGGTTTTGCACAGCTGTACATGTCTTAAAGATATTAATGTGAATGGTTCCAGCATTCTCATATATTATTGTTTTTTACATTTCTCACAGTGCAAATATGTTTTGAATGAGTTTCTGAATGTTTCTGAAATGCAATTACCAAACCAAAAAATCTTTTAAAATGTTGATGCATGATTGCAGACTATATGGAAATAGTACAATATCAGGTCTTCTGGAAATGTTTTTGGTCACTTTGTCATAATTCAGCTTAATTTTTTATATATTGTTGCTTAAGGCACAATCATTAACGAGTAAATGTCAAACTGGCATTGCATGTTGAAAAGGTTGCTGACCCCTGTTGTAGACAGGGGTCTACAACTACTCTGTATTTTTTCAAAAACAATTAATTTAATTTTTTCTACGCAGATCCGTCCTCCTATAGTACTCTCCCTATATGTTGTTGTTTTTTTAGGGAACAGAGCAAGCCCCACCCGTCTCCGATCTCACACCACCAAACAAACACGAGTGATGGCTATCATGTTGATGGCGACAACACGGTAGCGACACACAATGCTCTTCTCATTGCCTCCCTCCGTCTCCCTCACCCTTCCCTCCGTCCCGTCACCTGACTGATGACATCAGCCGCCTGCTTGTGTTGTCTTGTCTGCCGACGCATGTTGCAACAAAGAAAACCCCTTAAAGCCGAAGGGAAGAAAGAAGGGGTTAAACGAACCGGCCCAGAGCTGACCCTATTTACACAGGGATTTAAACTAATAACTTAAATGGGAAGTAAAAACAAAGTTAATTGTCCATTCTGAAAAATACTCCCGTCTTTTCAATCAATGATTACCATATAATGACAATATAACACCATATCAATTATCGTAATTACTATAAACACAAACATTCATAGCAAAATAAATAAGAAAACAAAATATCAAAAGCAATAAAAAACATTCCCATCGATTTTGCGCTACACTGGTCAAAAAGGATCCCATTAAAGCTGTACCATTTAACAGCAGAGTCCTATTTTGACTGCCGGTCTAAATCTCAATTCAGATGTTTTGAGCCTAATCGCGATTTGTTAGAACATGGATCGGCAATACTGATACATGGTCTGGAATTTGTACCGCAAATTTTGCTCAATAAAATGTGACACTTCTGAATATGTTTTCACGTCTTAAAAGTGGATTTTAAGTGGATTGTCCAAGAAAAACAACTCTGGCCACTCACTTCCTAATATAGATATATATAAACCCTTTACGATATCATAAAACAATATTCACTAATAATGCATTATTACAGCCACATGTGTAGCCTTACAGTTCTTACCCCACGTAAAAGTTCCATGAACACATGCAGCCTAAAGTGCATTTATTCATGATTGATTTCAACATGTAGGACTGTCCCCCGCCCGTGAACCCTTTGACCCTTAAAGTAACTTCCTGTTCATGAAGCGGAAACAAATAGTCATGCTCTCCCATCCACTTCATCATGGTCAGCATTGGCTTGGTGATCCTGCTGCTCTGCGACCCTGGCCTGGGTCAGGGCTGACTCCTCCTCTGGTTTAGCGCGACCTCCTCCTCAGAGATCTGCTGCTCTGTGGCCCTGGTCTCGGTCTGCGCTGCCTCCTCCTCCCGGTTCTTGTTCAGCGGTACCACCTCCTCTCGGTTCTGCTGCGGCAGCGGTTCCTCTTCAAGACCAAGCTCCCACAGAGTGCGGCTGGAGTCGGCCTTCTCCACTGGCGGTACGCAATAAAGCATCTCCAGCACCGCTCTCCTGACGTTGTTGCACAGGCCAAAGTAGAGCAGGGGCTGGAGGCAGGCGTGGAAACAGCCAAGAGCAAACATGAGGAGCAGGCCTTTCCCCAGGGCGCTGGTGGGTGACCCATAAGCACCGCCACTGTCGCCGCCCTCCGGCTCCGGACGCTGCTCAGTGCCACGGACGGTGTGCGCCAACAGGGACAGGTTGTAGGGCGTCCAGCAGAGAAGGAACAACCCCACCAAGCCCAGGAGGAGCCGTAGGGCTCTCTGATTCTGGAGGTCCAGGCGGGGTCCTCGCCAAAGCCGCAGAAGGAAGCAGGAGCAGCAGAAGATCAAGACGGCAGAGGGCAGGATGAAGCCCACGATGTGGTGGAGCAGGCGAGAGGCCAGGCGCCAGTCGACACCGGACCGAGGAGCAGGCGGGGGGTAGAGGTGAACACACTCTACTCTGCGTCCCACCTCGACCTCCAAGAAGACCCAGTCAGGGATGGAGAGGAGCAGGGAGAGGAGCCATACTGACAGGCAGCTGGCCTGCACCATCCAGGGCTTCCTGCGGGAGAAGAAGTGAGTGGAGCGGAAGATGGAGAGGTAGCGGTCAAGGCTCATGCAGACCAACAGGAAGATCCCACAGAAGAAGTTGATCTGTGAGCATTAAAGGTAGAGAGGGGGAATTACAGAGGAACAGAAACCAAGAGAGAAAAAGACAGAGATAGAGAAAGAGAAAGAGACAGTTAGAGGGAGGGAGCGAGCAAAAGAGAGCGAGGAGGAGAGGAGGGTAGATTGAAACAGAAAGGGAAAGGGAAGAAGAAGGTAAACAGAGTTATAAAACTGAATAACATACTGTTCAACACAGTAAAACGAATTCCCTTAGAGGAAAACAGGAAGCCGACCCTTTCTATTCTCATAACAATCCATCTCGTTCTCTACTGGAAAAGCAAAAGTACTTCACTCAGGGTGACTTGGGTTGATCAACAGAATAGAGTCCAGTGACCTCGTTCTGTTTGTATCTCCAAGGAGATATTGGCCAATGGCCAAATTCCTAAAATCTCTCCCACATTACAGTTAAAGTGATATTGGTTACTGGTCGCACAGATCTGACTTTTCAGTTTCAAGATACACTGCAGCCCTCCCCAAACCATTATATTAATCAGTACATACATTCCAATATGATTATAGATTATTAAGTTGATCAAGTTAAATTGATTGTTTAAGTCTTAATGCACAAAATTGCACAAAGTAACAAAACCCAAAGATGATGTCCAGATCACATAGATGCATCTGCTTTGTTTAAAACTATGTTTGAAATACACACAGTGTAGGCTATATTTACAGGAAACCAAGAACAGCAATAAAGCAGAGAATACAATTTCAAATCCAGGTATACCTACATGAAAGACAGCTCCGCTAATCTTGCAGAAGGGGGTACCGAAGGTCCATCCGCTGGGGCGAACAGCCTGCGCAGCCCAGAAGGGCAGGGTCCCCAACATCAGACCATCCGCCACAGCCAGGTGGAGGGCAAAGATATCCATAACACTCCAATGACGTCTCTTGCGGACAAGAAGAGTCAGAAGTAGAGCAAGCCCCGGGAGACCGATTATCAGGGCTAGGGAGCACAGGAACGGCAGGAAAACGGTTGCGGAGTCTGGGTCGCCTTCCTCTTTGTGCGTGTAGTCTCCATAATCGAGTGACGTGTTACTTAAAAATAATCCGTCGAGATCCACCTCCATGTTGGTCTGTTAATGAAACAAAAAAGTTCAGTACACCCGGATGTTGATAAGACGATCGAGCAACAGATCCACAACCATTCGCTTCTTCACGTGAAGTGGCGCTGAGGCAGAACTGCGAGTCAGAATCCCACTCACTAGAAACCCTCACATGGCCTTGATGTCATCATCATGTGGGTATTGTCAAACGCTGCTTGGAAGTACAGCGTGTGGTAGTGTGGTAACCATGATAACACGTATCGTAACAAGGAACAACCATACCTGCCTAAACAGACATGAAACACGATATGTACATGACTATGAATAGGAGGAATGTAACATAGGCTAAACGCTATGAATCACTCATGAGGTAGGCCTGATGTAAAAGAGGGTTCTACAAAGAAATACACAACTAACTACGCGGATGTACGTCTGACTATAAGGACATACGTTGTATCATTAGGGGCAGATGTTTATGACAGGACCTCGCCTATCTATATGAAGAAATAACTAGTGTTAGTTTTCAAGCAGCAGTAATGACGGTCTGGGTGTAGCCTACATCAGAAACACTAACTTGTTAATAAATGGTCCATTTCCCACACAGAATACAGATCTAAGGGTGAGGGCATTACAGATCAAAAAGAGAAACAGAAAGAACCCATGTACAAACCTACCGGGTGGCGCCGGGGTCAGACAGATTGAACCGAGAATTCCGCGGGAGGTCTTCAAAGCATGTTATATTCGAGGGGTTACAGACCAACTACTTGTACGAGACAGACGACTGTCGAGCGCATAAATACTACACGCAAACCAACCGCCTTGGTATGCACAACATTAGCCGATTCATGATTAAACAACACGATAGCAAACCATGACCTATCGGATCACCTCACACTCACACGAAAACCCGTTTATGACACGAACTAGAACGTCGGTCAACCTCAGAACAACAAAGCCAGAAGCCTGTCGCGGACACCCATCCGCCGTGGCCACTAGAGGGCACTGTGGCTCTTTTCCAAATCAGATTATGGGTAAATAATGTGTCTGATTATCCGTCCTTCTTGTACACACATGATCATATCTATATCTATCTATCCATATAAAGCTCTATAACTGTGGAAAAAAAACAATGTTTGAAATAATACCAGGCGTACTCTACACAGCTACTAATACTATCCTACTATTACTACTACTACTACAGCTGCTACTAGCCTACTGCTACTGTTACTAGCCTACTACTACTACTACTACTACAGCTGCTGCTACTACTACTAGCCTACTACTACTACTACTACAGCTACTATTACTAGCCTCCTCCTACTACTTTTCGTCAGTGGGATAGAAGGAAACTTTTGCTGAAGTCTGCAAAACTTCAATCTGTCTGTTTAAAATGAGTAGTGTGCACAGACTGTTGCAGGAACCCTACACCGGTTTCTCAATCATAAGGATATTTATTTGTTATGGTTCTATCAAATGGGCACAGGGGGTTGGTTGCAACTTGGTATTGACAAAGGATAGAAATTATATGACCTAATTAATAATATAAGAGAAAAGTTTGTGTTTACCTATTAACTTTATGCCATTTAGTTTTGGATATAATAACAGAATTGTTTGCATTAACAAAGGCAGTGTCGTTTGTTAGGGACATGTTATTTTGTGGAAGGATTGGCTCTAGTAGAGTTACACTCTGGGGGTCCATAGGGGAAGTTGAGGAAACCATGGTTCAGACTTCTCCAATCACAGTTTCACCTTGAATCGCTGAGCAAGCTGTTTCACAAGGTGTGTTGCAATGTTAGATGGGAAAAACAACTACTGAGATGGGGAAATTCTACTACCGGCCAAGTGTAGTGGGAAGTGTAGAAATTAATTTAAATGAACCGATTGTCAAACACAGGAATATTACAACCAAATATATTTTATTTTGCACAAATGTAGGCAATATTTTGTAAAAAAAAAGAGGCTAGTAAGTTATCACATTTGAATGTGAATACACAGTATGCACACACACGCACACACACACACACACACACACACACACACACACACACACACACACACACACACACACACACACACACACACACACACACACACACACACACACACACACACACACACACACCAGCTCCTGGCGTACCGGAGAGAGTTCACACCATGACAGAGTGCGAGGTGTTCTCGCTCTCAGCAGAACTGAAGGACCCGGTGGTCCTTCTGGTCTTCCTCACGCCCCACTCCTGCCTGCCCCTCCAGCCTCTGGGGCCCAGCAGCTCCTTCACCATCTTGGCCAGCTCCCGTCTGAACTTCACCCCCACAAAGCCGTAAAGCAAGGGGTTGAGGGCACAGTGAGAGAGCCCCACGCTCTCCGTGACCATGATGCCCAGGTCCACCGCCCAGCCAAACTGGCAGCCGCCCCTGATCGTGCCCAGCCTCTCCAGGCTGTCCGCCAGCTGGAAGAAGTTGTAGGGGGCCCAGCACAGCATGAACACCGCCACCAGGGACACGATGAGCCGCAGGGACTTGCGCTTCTGCCGGCGCGGGGCGTTGCACAGCGAGCGGAAGATGCGCACGTAGCAGTAGAGCATGACGAGCAGCGGCAGGCCGAAGCCCAGCACCATGCTGATCAACTGCAGCCCCACCTGCCACTGTTTGGTGTTGTCGACGTACCAGGTACGACACATGAGCTGGCCCTCCACTTTCGACAGCTGCTTGAAGGTCACGTCCACCCCGCTTAGGCCCAGGCAGATCCCCCAGATGAGCGAGCACACCACATGAGCGTGCCAGGACGTGCGCTTCCAACCGCTACGAACGGCGTGCACGATGGCCAGGTAGCGGTCGAAGCTGATGCAGGCCAGGAACAGGATGCTGCTGTAGCGGTTCAGGGAGAACAGGCCCGCCGAGATCTTGCAGACCACTAGCCCGAAGACCCACTTGTCGGCCCACTGGACGGCGGACAGCGGCAGCGTGAGCGCCAGCAGAAGGTCAGCCACGGCCAGGTGGAGGAGGAAGATGTCGGTGATGGAGAGGGCGCAGGCTCCGCCCCTCACAGAGCTCCGATAGCGGGCGACCACACACAGCACCAGAACGTTGCCCACTATTGCCAGGAGGAACACCAGGCTGTACACCGCGGGGTAATAGCTCCGTCCGAAGCTGTAAACATCTTTCTGCTGGCAAGGAGTAGCATCTTCTTCGTCTTGGTTATAGTCTTTTTCATATAAATCCTAAGAGAGGTGGAGGACAGGAAACCTTTCATTTGACTTTGATGGGTTTGACGTACAGCAACTGATAAGAGCGCAAAGTCTGTGTGCACAAATGCTTTTTCAAAGCATTAATGTGATCTTTACTTGTAAAGGAAACATGGCTTTGAGTATTTGCCCTTAGCAAGGACTGGTGATGTTTGTTAAAATCGTATTTTATTATTTGGGCTAGCAAGTTTGTCCTTCCTTTGTCCATTCAATATAAGAAAGGAACATCTGCAGATTAAAGATAAGAATTAACATGCACATTAGTTTTTCAGTGATATGTCGGACAGTACATGAAAAAAAACATACTCACCCAATAATCTTCTGTGATTACCTGTGAGCTGTTCATGCTGACGTAATCAATGTGGTGCAGAACACCTTAAAACACCAAACAAGCAGCAGGATTCAGCACCTTACTCTCAGTGGACTCCCTGCTCTCGGTTCTCTCTCTTTTCCAACCCTGAGCAGATGGGTGGATCAGAAAACAGAAGTTAACTTTCAGGAACTGAAACTGCTTGTTTTCCAAACAGATATGCATTGTTTTTTATAGATAGGCAGCGATGGTGACTGACGGAAAGAAGTAGTGACATAGAAACTGTCTGCAGACAGTGATATGGAATAATAATAATAATAATAATACATTTAGTTTAGAGGCGCCTTTCAAGACACCCAAGGTCATGGTTTGCAATTGAAACATATCCCAGTGGAAGTGCTGGCTCACAACCCTGAGGTGTGTGTGTGTGTGTGT
Source organism: Gadus macrocephalus (assembly GCF_031168955.1). Lineage (NCBI taxonomy): Eukaryota > Metazoa > Chordata > Actinopteri > Gadiformes > Gadidae > Gadus > Gadus macrocephalus. The sequence continues at coordinate 9,594,972 of NC_082392.1, forward strand.
GTGTGTGTGTGTGTGTGTGTGTGTGTGTGTGTGTGTGTGTGTGTGTGTGTGTGTGTGTGTGTGTGTGTGTGTGTGTGTGTGTGTGTGTGTGTGTGTGTGTGTGTGTGTGTGTGTGTGGCCCCTCTCTCCCCCACCAGGTCTTTGTGAATATCTTACACCTAGCACATGTCCACTTAAAAAAACATTTTACGTTGATTGTGTATGCAGGCTCACCAGCCTTTACACATAACACAAAGGTTCTTCCAGCCATAATCGATGCACAGAGGTGCTAATTGGAAAATTATGTTAGAGTAGAAGAAGAATATTCCAGTTCTGCATGAATTGTGAAATCACAGAGCATTAAGGGTTTTTAATGACTGCTCTGTTTTTGTGAGAATGACCCGATTAGGGGACTTGAAATGCTTACTTGGTACTTAAGATATGTCACAAAATCACAAATACGATGGCTTAATGTTCCCCTATTTTACCACCTTGGGTGATTGGCCAGTACAAGCCATTTCACAATCTACCCTCTAGTGATGTCACACATGGGAGTGCGAGTGCCCACCCAAATGTATGATGGATAGATCAAGCTAGCATTCTATGCAATGGAGTGTACCAACTGCATGGCTGATCTAACCATCATAAATCTGGCTGGACACTGCCACGTTCAGGCCTGGACTGGCCCACAGGCCCACCAGGAACTTTCCTGGTGGGCCGACGTGCTTTTGGGCCGACAACACAAGTATCCGTTTGTTGACTAATAGCACTTAGCACCATGAAAAGCCATGTCTTTTTTTTCTTTCTTTTTGTGGGGTGGGGGGGGTGGGGGGGGTTCAGCGTGTGTTGACAACCCCAAACTGCCCCAAAGTATGTGCCGCGTGCGCCCCAACTTCTCTCTAATCGCACTCAAAGGATTTCAGGCAGCCCTGGATAAGATCCAACGAAGATAACTGTTGGCCAAAAAAGACACACCCTTCAGACATATGCTGCCAGAATTGCCAAACTGCCCATTATCTTTAGCCCATTTGCTAATCCTAATAAAATCAGAAATATAATTTCTAACCTCAGAAATAATAATATACCATTTATCATGTTATAACAAGGTCCTAGGTGACCTTTATAAGTCCTTGCCTGGCTCCTCCAGACAAGGACGCAGGTTGGTATTAGAAATCCGGTTTATGGTCAAAGTTGCCGCAAATGACCATGAGCACAAGGGTGCTCCACTGCCGTGCAGGAGATCTCCCCTGAGAGGGTGTGGTGATGGCTGGTCAAACCTGTTGACACTGATACTGATACTTGATGCACAAGAGGTGTGCATTCTCACCCAGCCTCAGAGTGAGGTTTTTCGCAATTCCAATATATGGCTTGAACCAATGAGAAATTAATAGCACAAACCATTACTAATCCGATGACAAGCACCACCCCTTTTCTACCGTCACACAATTTCCCAACTGCACACAGGGGCACGTTTCTGCTTTTCTAGCCCTGCGTTCCAATACCCATACTACTATACTATTGAGTAGGCAAGAAACATATCTAATAGGATCCTAACCACAAACACATACACACACACCTACACGCACACACATACTCACACACACACACACACACACACACACACACACACACACACACACACACACACACACACACACACACACACACACACACACACACACACACACACACACACACACACACACACACACACACACCTGCCTGTAAAGCAGGTGTGTGCTACATTATAAGTAGCAGGAACACACAATGGACAAGCCACTCAGTCAAGCAATTCCACTGATAACAGACCATGTCATAGATAGGTGTATACCATTTTAGAAGCCCTGAAGTTCTCTACGCCCCAAAGCCAAACATTCTTTGTTTTCTTTTTTTCCTCTCAACAAAGCCAACAAAGCCATTTTAGGACATACAGACCTAAAATGGGCAGGGAGATTTTTCCCGGTGCAAACTCCCTATAAAACCCCGGGTTCACGTGAAGCTGTGATGTCACACTTTAAGTTCGAAGAGGTACGCATCGTGTCGTTTTCCGCTCCAGGATACATTCCAAGCCAGCAGGTAAGGCAAAAAAGTCAAGCTTTGCTTTCCAGTTTACCAACGTTGACCAACACGTGGTTGATTGTGTGTCTGATGGTCTCCGTGGTCGGGTCCTCTGCTGTCCCCAGCTATGGCCTTCCAGTCCAATGTGATCAGCTCCCAGCCCCAGGTCTCCGTCACCAGCTACTCTGTGACTTCAGGCTCCACCGACTGGAGCTCCAATTCCTGTGACTGCTTTGAAGACTGTGGAATATGTATGTTTAAAAAACAACAACCTGTGTGTGTCCGTATGTGTGTGGGAACCCAAAGTCCTGTGGAAGGAGATCCTCGCTGATCACAGCTAATGATACGTGTGAGTGTGTGTGCATGTTGAAGCAAAAATCTCGGACATTAATAATAACACATATGGAATATGTGTTATTTTGAGTGTATGCCATGTTTGTCTGTGAGTTTAAGCCATTGAAACATATCCCAGTGAAGTGCTGGCTCACAACCCTGAGGTGTGTGTGTGTGTGTGTGTGTGTGTGTGTGTGTGTGTGTGTGTGTGTGTGTGTGTGTGTGTGTGTGTGTGTGTGTGTGTGTGTGTGGCCCCTCTCTCCCCCACCAGGTCTTTGTGCCACCTTCATACCTTGTATCCTGGCCATTCAAGTGGCGCAGGACAACGGGGACAGCTGCTGCGTGCCCTTCCTCCCCGGGGCCATGATCGCCCTGAGGACCAGCATGCGTGGCCGCTACCGCATTAGCGTAAGCACCCGGGCCCAACACACACACACACGCACACGCACACGCACACGCACACGCGCACACACACACACACACACACACACACACACACACACACACACACACACACACACACGCACACGCACACGCACACGCACACACACACACGCACGCACGCACACACACACACACACACACACACACACACACACACACACACACGCACACGACAAGCTCTGGTGATCCCAAGAGCATAGTGGAAACACCTTGGTGGTTTGGCTTTAGTTTGTGTATGTGGTCATCCATGGTGATATAATTTTTTTAGATATATATATATGTAATTGTTATTACGGTCCTGTACTTTTGGCTGTGACACTCTCATTTCCCATCTGGGATGAGATGCTTTCTGACACCTCCAGTGAATTCAGATCCATGTTACTAAGGGCCAGGGTTAGGCCCCTGGCTAAAGGAGGTCTACAGGTAGGCTGCAGACATTGGCCATTAACCTTGGTACCTTTTGGCTGGGAGCAGCCCACACCAAAACACTTTAATAGCGCTTTTCCTCCGGATTACCCTTTTTTGGGAGCCCCTTTGCTCTCTCAATAGTGTCTGAGAGTGACGGACGTTAAGCTGGTCTTTGCCCTCTGTCTCTCCGCAGGGCTCAGTGTGTGATGACTGGGTGGTGATGGCCTGCCTGCCCCTCTGTGGACTGTGCCAGATGGCACGGGAGCAGAAGATGAGAGGATGATTCAACTCAAGGGATTAAAAGTCACTGTGCTATTCTTGTTAGTAACAGAGCAGAAAGAGTTGATAAGGCATGTTCTCTTGGTCCCGACAGCCTTTCTGTTTTCTCTAAAGACTCAGTCTTTAATTAAACTAATCGATTCATGTAATGTTAATAATTAATGAGTTTTTTTTGTGATTCATTCTTTTTGAGTAAATAAATAAAACATCTAAAGAGAATGATAATTCTGTTATAATATCTTGAATGTCATTTGATATAAAAAAAAAAAATGTTTATTTATTTTGGACCTTTGGATAATTTCTTCAGATGAAAAGCTTTGTTTGCAGAACAGAAAAATGGAAACTACACATCGTATTCTGTGAATAAAGGAGCTGTGTGATAAGCGTGTCATATTGTGTCATTACTGCTGGCCTAATACGGCATGCAGGAAGCGCTTCACAAGACTCGTCACTCCTCTCCTAATGCTCTGCACCCCAGTGAGAGTCCAGCAATGCAAGGTGCACACCATATTGGAGAACTTGCGCAGGTAAGAGGACCATGCTAACCTTGTTACTGTGCTCATGTATTTTATTGATTCAACATTACTTGTGATATAAGGCCCTTGTATTGTAGAAATTATCCTTTTATGTGCCTTTTATTTGAACGCATTGAAAATTGTTATGCAGATGAATGTTTAGGGCATTGTGGGAACATAAATTCACAGTCAAATGTGTTTTAATGCTTCTAGTGCATTAAGCACATTCTCACAATCTTCATTCAAAAATAAATGATTGGTAAATAATAGAACCTTGCTTCGCACATGACATGATTGATCAGAGAATACTGATGGTTTGTTATATTCCACATTATTAAATTCCTATTTCACATGTTCATGCCTTGCAATACAGCCTTGTCTCATGATGAGCAAGATAGCATGTGAAAAAAGTCCCTGTGCTTCTATCTCCGATATGCCTTCATACACAGTCCTACCCAGGGGTTTCTGACTGACTTGAGGAGTGGCAGGGCGCTGTCTCAGACCAACTCATCTGCCAAAAGTGTATTGAAACAAAGTTGGAGTGAGGTTAACCCAGCAAGGAAGTGAATGACTAAAGAGGCCAGGGGGAAGCACTTTGTGGAACACTCACATGTCTATTGAAGACATCCACATGCAAGAGTTATAGTTATCATATATCTTACTACTATAATAGCAGGACTGTCGCACCAGTTACTCAAGTTACTCATGTGCAAATGTGCCAAGCAGCGTGCAGCTCACACATACACACACACACACACACACACACAGCACGCGTGAACGCATACATACGCCGCAAGCATGCACATACACACCGCATACACACAACGCACACACACTTACATGCGCACAAACATACATGGAAACGCACACAAACACACACACACACAAACACACACGCACGCGCACACACCGCACGTCAAGACAAAGGCAGCGACACATACACGGAAGCGCACACACTGTACGTCAAGACAAAAGCAGCGACACACTCGCCCAGGTATGAACACACACACACACACCCGCTCAGGTAAGACTTTATGTTTTTTAAACATAACGGCTCTGCCGTCGACAAACTTTCCCAGGTAACACGTTCTGTATATAGACTGCAGAAATTGCGATAAAAGAAGGGAAGAGACAATTTCTCACCTCGTCAAGCAACCGCGGGTCGTTCATTTTGTCATACAAAAACCGTTCAATTCAAACATCACACCGACCGGCATATCAACACATAAGTCACGTGATCTTAAAGAAACAGTGTCCCTATAACAAAGAAAACATGTCAATAACACAGTATGGTGAATTATGTCTATAGAGTCCACCACAAGACTACACTTTATTGCTCAAACTTAATATTACCCTCCTCCTTGAGCCTCCCCAACTGTCTTGCGATATTGATATCCCCCCCCCCCCCCTGCGGACTGTTTTAGTTGTTCTATGTTTCTTATGTTTTGTGTGTATGCTATGTGTGACTGTAGGCTACTGCTGCCTGTCTTGGCCAGGACATTGGATTAGATGTTTAATCACAATGATGATTATTATTTTCAACTAATCAATCGTATTTGCCTTGCATTTTAAAATGTCAATTCACTTTTCATCCCTGAATAACAGTAAAAGCTATTTCATAATTGATTTGCATGCATAGTATACTACACTTTCCATTGAACAATTATCCCTGTTACCATAAATTGACTAATTTTATATTGTAATCAAATGCTCACACACTAGCTGCTTTCAGACACAGGTGTAAGTCCTGATGTTTTCCTGATGAGCCGTATGTGAGGTAGTATTTTCTCCGTAGGAAATGTACCTTATATGTGAATGAGGAGTAGAAAGTTTGTATTTCTCACACCACTTCAGTGGGCGTGTTGATGACGCTTCTGCATGTCATTGAGTGGCCCCCTAAATGATAATCAGCCTGTTGCCTTTTGTTCGCCGAATGGTTTAAAAATATTTAATGGTTGGCACTGCTTTTAAGAGTCATTTGTGGTGAACGTATGTTATACGTTGTAACATTATAGGCAAAATGTTATTATATTATGCGCTCAGAAATTTGTTACATTATCGACTGGGGTTTCCACATTATTACTATGGGTTTAAAAATACAACTAGAGGTTGAGAAAAACTCTAGAAAACTCTAATTACTCTGATGCACAATTGCATTGCTTAAAATCAATCAAAGACATCTCTCTTCTTTCAGGACTTTTGTTGGTAACACTTTATAATAAGTTGCCATAATAAATAGCAAACTAGTCATTACCTAACCCCTTGTTAATATTTGTTACTTGTTACTAAAATATCTATTTGGCACAAGTTAATAGTTTTTCATCATTAATTAAATATTAGTTGTTTGCATAACCCTAACCCAACCCTAACACACAACCCTAACACTAACTCCAACCCTAACACACGGCCAGAACCCTTACACTCGACCCTAACCCTAACCAGCGACACTCTGGTCAGTGATTTTTTTTTATTAACTTGTGCCAAATAGATATTTTATTAACAATTAACAAATATTAACAAAGGGTTAGGTAATGACTAGTTTGCTATTTATTATGGCACCTTATTATAAAGTGTTACCCTTTTGTTTTCTGTTTATAACAAACTTTTATTCATGACTATAGCTAACATTATGCTTTTGGTTGTTATTGTTGTCTCAACCCATGGGTTTGCAGTGCACTACGAGCTGTAACGTGTGCACTGGAGCAGGCTGCAGTTAATTTACCGGCCAAAGGGGGCAGAAATTGATTTTTTTTATTCTTACACGTAGACCCTTTAGGCATTGTGCAAAGCATTACAATATCTACCGAATCATCATTCTACACATATAAATATATCTTATTTTTTTTCTTTATTAGGTTCCTGGACCAAAAATGATCTCATCCAATGCAACAATGAGAAGTGTATGCCGTTGAACCAAAAGCTATCCAGATTGAAAAACATACCCAGGAAATAGCCTAGCAGCTTCTCCTGAAATCAATATTGATCAAAATGGCTATTTCAACAAGCAAACTGTTGATATTAACATTGGGACATTTAGTAAACTTCTCTTATCAGTACAGCTTTCAAAATTGCAATGGAGCTAAAAACTCAAATAATCAAACATTTGTTTGCTACAATCGCCACAACATGAACATATCTAGAATTGTGGGTGACCTGCCAGCGTCTGCCTTCAACATCACCATCCCCTTTAATCAAGTCTCCTACATTCCCACAGGGAGCTTTCAACGTTTTTTAAAACTGGAAAATCTTAACTTGGGCCACAACCAATTAAAGTTGATTGACGGGCTGGTTTTCCGGAACCTGCATCACCTTAAGTCCCTCAATTTGTCTCATATCAAAACTCAACAGCTCAGTTTTCCATGACCTTGACAACCTCACTTCTCTGTCACTGGAAAGTAACTCATTGACTGATCTCCCAGAGAGTCTCTTCCTCAGCACCCCTCGCCTGAATACCTTGAACCTAAGAGAAAACCATCTGAACAATTTCTCTGTCATTGCGCAATCCATTTCAGCCCTAAACAATCTGACAAACCTAGATCTTTGCTTTAACAAATTGACATCACTCAGTAATTTAAACATTGTATTGCCTGAAAGCCTCACTTCATTGTATGTATGTGGAAATAAGTTGTCAGTCTTAGCTCGTACGGGTTCATTTCTCATACACATCAAGCGCCTAGATTTATCACACAACTTTGAACTCTCGACTAATGCTTTCAAAGGAGTAAACCTAACACAGATACGCTATTTACGGATGTAGAGTTTTCGAATAAGAACAATGTTAATGCTAAGTATGTGGACTTCTCTGGCTTGGGCTTAACCAACACAAGTCTGATCGACAACCTATGCAAGTTCTTAAGTGAAAGGGTAGTAAACATACAAAGGTAGAGAATGGTACAATGCCTCGACTTTCTTAAAGGACAGAAATACATAAAAACGTTAAACGTAGAGCACAACCACATCGGCCAGCTCTTGTCCTGCAACAATACAAATAAGCTTCCCATAACAAAGCTTAATTTTCGTAACAATCACATGCTTAAGGTCGAAAAGTACGCCTTCGCTCACACACCGAATGTCACCACTCTAAACCTTAACATAAACATCATTGCTGTTTTAGAGCATGATGCTCTCAGAGGGCTTACCCAACTTCAGACTCTCCGTCTGGACAACAACATCTTAACTGATTTGTATAAGGGGACTTTTCAGGATCTATCTAGCCTGAGAATCCTGAATTTACGCAACAACCGTATCGCAGTGATTTTTAAGAGAACTTTCCTGCAACTCGTTGAGCTGTTGGACCTACGTTGGAAAAAATTACTCATTTTGAAGAAGGGGGCCTTGATGGATTGAAAAGTTTAACACATTTCTACTTGAATGGAAACAACCTTAAGAAAATAGAGATTGGCCAGATCACTGTATTCCAAAAAACTTTGCAGGTGTTGGATCTACAGAAAAACAAGATTAGTTTCCAACCTGAAACCACCAATTCTCCTTTTGTGAATCTCAGCACCCTCACTTCTCTAAATTTAGATGGACAGCGGCCCTACGGAATTAGCTTGCTGCCTTATGGCCTTTTCCATGGTATAAACACTCTCTGAGACTTCTGTACCTTTCCAACAACCGCATAGCTCACCTCGCTTCTGATGTCTTTGACGATTTGACAGCCCTATATTTCCTCACACTAGATAACTCGGGCAATGGCGTGGTAAAACTTAGGCCAGTGCTCTTTAAAATTTTGAGGAATTTGACAACGCTGAGTGTGGTAAACATGGGGATTCCAAATCTGCCAAAGGATGTTTTTGGAAATCCAGCTACAAATCCTACAATTCAATAAGAATGTGATGCAGAGCATTGATGTTGATGTTTTAGACACCCTCCCTAGGCTCCTATACCTTGACATAACATATATTCCCCTCAGCTGTTCATGCCAAAACAAGCGACTGCAAAATTGGACACTGAATCAGGACAACGTTCAAATGATATACTTGCAGAGTCAGCCATGCCAGGATAGACAAAATGACCTGTTCATACATTTTGATACAAAAGTTTGTTACATTGACATTGAAAAGTACCTATTTCTCACGACTGCTGCTGTGTTGTTTGTGTTTAGTGTAGTCCCTATACTTTATGTGAAGGTATATTGGAAAATAAAGTATGAGTATTATGTGTTCCGTGCTTGGTTCAGCGAACAGAGGCGCAAACTGAGGGAAGATGAGGAAAACTGTGAATACGACGCATTCATCTCCTATAATTTTTATGACGAACACTGGGTCCTTGAGCAGTTCCTCCCAAACTTGGGAGGGAAAAGGCATCGTGGACAACATTGTGTCCACTGTGTATGGCAGCCGCAAGACTGTTTGCGTCGTGAGCCGGAACTTCCTGCAGAGCGAATGGTGTTCACTGGAGATCCAGCTGGTCAGCTACCGACTCTTAGACGAGCACCGAGACATTCTGCTGCTGGTGTTCCTGGAGCATATCCCCGAGAGCAAGCTGTCCTCATACCACCGCATGAGGACGGTCACGTTGACCAAAACATTTTGGCAATGGCCCGGCTCAGATTGTACCGACCCGGCCCAGGCCCAACTACTCTTCTGGACCCAGCTCAGGAGAGCGCTGAGGACAGGAAGTAGAATGGAGGATGAGGAGGAAGCAGGTGAAAACCAAAGCTCTGAGACGGAAGAAGGCGATCGAACAGCCTCTTCTGTCAATTATACCGCTGAAATCTATAACTTGCCATAATTTTTAATTATCTGCAATTGATCAATTATATTTCAGATTACATTGTTACATTTTTATTTGCATTTATTTCCAATAGGGTTTGTAAACAAATTTGAGTCACGTTATTGTTTTTCTTTTGCTTAAATAATGTTAGAAATGAAAGAGATAAGTGAAAAAGGTAATAACTGAAAAACAGGCTTGGCAAGAAATTAACAGAAATATACTCCACTGTCTTGTATTACTTGTTTGATTGAATCTTTCGAAAGCAATGTTGTTAAACGGTTCTCATCTGTACAGGCCATTATAGGAATGTGAACAACAATCCTGTGTGTTCTTTAAGGCGTTAACATTTATTATTCTAAAATTAGATATCCACATTGTATCCAGATGTGTTTTATAATGAATAATAATGAAAATTATACATAATCCTGTTTTTCTTTTTCCTTTGGGAATGTTACAGAAGAGGTTCAACAGTAGTTTTTAAATAAACATTCAACCGCCACATTTAATACTTTTCATGTACACAAAGTAACAGCACATATGTGGCAGTGATCACATTCCAATGCTTATTGCTCAAATATAACTCACATACTCCTTTTAGTGTGCAAAAACAATCTTCAACAGTCTTCAATTCTAATATTATCAATACAACCTCATTGGCGGGAAGCACCATCGCTCAGGGCTGTTGAAAGAAGCCGGGGGGGGGGACGGCCCTCTGTCCAGCAGTGCAGATGGGAGGTAATGCATCATGTCAGCATGGTAGGGCTTGGGAAAAGGGTTGGTCGGACGATGATTTAAATGGTAGAAAGGGTGCCCATAATCCTCCTTCCGGGAATACTGTGCAGACGTTGAAGTGGCAAGAGAGCTCAGGCCAATTTCGGCTGCGGCTCTCTCCCCAGGGTGGAGCCAGGGGTCGGCAGAATGTCCACACGGCTGCCCTGGCAGGTAACGAAGGAAGGGGTGCCTGCCAGGATCTCTGTTGGCCTCTGGAGGTCCACTGCTTTCATGACGCACCGCTGTAGCCCGGTTCATCGAGTAGCCTTCATCACGGCCCATAACAGAGGAGTCTCTCATTCTTGCCCTATTCAATATCTTGTCCCAGGCCTGAGGCATGGATGGGTCCACCCTCGCCCATTGTGACACGGGAGAAAAAGATAAGTAGCGGCGGGTTGGTGATGATGCAGAAGGTCCCAAACCCAAGCCAGACCAAGAGCAGGTACCAGGTTTCAGAAACTCATCCAAATCATTTCTGACTTCCACTCTATCCACGCTAGGACTGCTCATCCATTCCACATCCTTCACATGCAACACAAGAAAAAAATAAATATCAAATCAGCAAATATATTGTTGATTTTTCTTAGGCATGGGAATCCATGTGGGAAAATCAGAAAAAAATGGTTAAAGATCGAGCAATTCTGTATATTTTTGCTAATTGCTTGATAAAGCAACAAATTCAATCATTTAAAATGATTATTATTTCTCACGATAACGGGTGCTTTAAACAAGCAAAACAAACAAAAAACAAGTCACAGGGCCCTCATGTTGCTGCAACCAGCTCACCTCAAACCAACCCCTAGGGTGTACTAGGCCAATCCTCACAATCCTTCGGTAAAGTCACTTACAGCATATAATAGTTTCAAGAGTACAGGAGCTGCAGGTAGGAATTATCTTTCACTGTTTTTAACGTGGGACATTCATGAAAAACCATGGCACTGAAGATAATGCAAGCATCTGACCTGCAGTTTTACAAAACATCGCACTAATTTCAATCGGGATGGCAGCAATAATAGACACAAAAAATGACACCTGCGGTATTATTTAACTGGAATCACAACAGTAGACTAACAGTGTGTGATTGGATCCAGTAAGGAACCGAGCCTTACCTGGTGTGTCTGTGGTGGCGATTTCCAGTTGGCATGGTTCTGCTTCCTGCTGCTTTTGCCAAAGGCCTTTTTATGGGTTTCAAAACATGACTGATCAAATGTCTTTCCTTGGATGGCAGTAAAGGATTCATCTGAAAGAAAAAGGTTGTCTGTTGTAGAGTTAAAAGTTAATACATAAATATGCAGAATGGCCCAAATGTATGGCTATTTAGTAAAAATAATATATAATTAAGATATTGCACTACATTGCCACATCTCATGAATTGACTGGGTAAACAGGACAATCAACACCATAGGTACTCATTCATAACATAACAGCATATCATTTTGTTATTGGAATGAGTCAACACAATATTTGCATGTTTGGCATTAGGTGTATGACAAATCCTACCTGATTTTGTGGTGGGTGGTATCGCCTCCGGACCCTGGACAGTATGGTTACCAAAACTGAGCCTTCGCTGCACCCCAAGTAGATGCTCTTGGAACAGGGGGCCATGCCTCTCCTGAATGGCGAGCAACAGCACTTCTCTGCTTTCTGAGAGCACGTCTCTTCTTCTTGGCAGTTGTAGCTTTAGTGAATGACACAAACGGCCAGCTACCGCACTGATGGCGTTGTGCCAGAGCTGGTGTGGGGAGTCGGGACTGCGTTTCCACGCTAGCGTTTGGTTCTTTGCAGTGGGGGCCTTCACTTGTGTGTTTACCTTCTCAAGTTCAGGCCTCACATTTCCTTTGACCCGTGTAGGGGAAGTCTCCCTCTCCATAATGGACATGACAGCTTTGTTCTTCTTACTTTTATGTTTTAATGAATAACTTTGGCTGCTTGTGGGTGGTTGGTTTTCTTTTTCAGCTGAAATACCAGGTATTTGTGATCTCTGTCCTGGTGTGATATCTGACCCATATGTATTGGAATGACAGTCCACACTGGTTTTCTCCTGATGAAGAGCCACATCTGAATCCCTTGCAATTAACACACCTTCACTCGAGTTGGCCAAATGAGCTTCACTGCTAGAGCAAGGAGATGATGGGGGGGAATTTGGCACCGGACAAATAGCATCCAGGTTATTTTCCTGTAGCCCTGGCTGCCTTTGCCTTCCCTGCTTCATTTGCTCACTCAACAAGCGCTCGATGTCAATAGACTTCACCTCATGGTTGAACAGGCCCTGATGGCCTATAAGTCGGTTGGTCGTGATAACACTGGGCTCTTGTGCAGAAGGAAAGAGGCGTGCAAATCTTGCCTCTTTTCTCTGAGGACAATGAGCGATAGTCTTGCCGGAGCTTTTGGATTGTTGCTTATCTTTGCTGGATATGTGATTTCGGTGGTGCTGTTGATGATGATGGTGTGATTTTCTATTTGACGCTTCTGCCCCGCTGCCCCTGACTTGGTTTCTTTCTTTGCGAGTCCTTAGTCGTTTCATCTTGTTCTTATGACTCTCATCCCAATCGATAACATCAGGGACTGAACGTGAGCAGTTACAGGAGTTCACTGCGATACAGTTTTTGTCTGCAATTTTTTTTCTGGAAGCAGACGTGACACTTTGTCTGCCTCTTTTAGATGGATGACTCATTCTGGATCAAACATAATTCATATTAGCTAATTAGCAACGTGCCGTCATCTGAATAAATGAAGTAGCTCTAATCTAGCTCTAATTTCAATATGGTATTTGTGCATATCTAGCTTTGGCTACTGTTATGTAGGCTAGCTACATCATTTGTATTATCGTTTGTATTTTTAACCTTAAGTACGTCCAAGCCACGCTACAATTTTAAATAAAAAAGTAAATTCTTACCTCAATTCAGCACACGTGATGGAAGAACAAATGTTATTTAATCTCTAGTGTTGTTCGAAGCAGAAACGTGTGCTACAAAATGTTCATCAGTAGAAACGTATTGGTATCATTCAACCTTTAACATTACAAAGCTATTTACTGAAATACAAAACAGTTGTTTCTGGCTATAGATATTTAATAATTGAGTTGCTGGGCAACACGCAGTCCTATGTGTCTTTTTGCGCAGTATGCACCCTCGCGAACACGACTGATAGGGTGAGTCCACTTTGCTTGTTGAGGAGGGATTTTAGGTTTTGAATTTACAAAATATCTTCTGTATTTATGATTAATTTACAGTTTTTTTGTACTCTAAGTAATTTTACCTGGTTTTGCGTTTAATAAAATATAAATTAATTTCATTATAAGAATTAAAACCTATATTTGATTCATCCACAGTAATTGATGGTAGATTCCGGCTGTAGCGAAATTTTACTTCCAGGAACTGAATTAAAAGGCTGCACAAGGTAATTTTTTTGTTTGGGCATATTTAACAGTATTCGTCAATCAATTCAAATGCAATATTATGCTTTGGTAATGTTGTACGCAGACAAATATTGTTTATGAGCAGATTACGTGATATTTTGTAGTTAATCGTGACAACTCTCTCGCTGTTGTGATCTAGTGATTCAGCAGCCATTTCTCTCCGTCCTTATTTGATCACAATTATAAGCTTATTGGAATTTGCGTGATTCCATTTGAACGAAAGGAGATACGCCAACAAAACCTGCCTGTTTTTGCCAACACAGATATCAAGGTGATGAGTGCAGGAGACTCAAATCCGGCCGCCACACCCACTCCTTGTGAGGACATTCAGGGAGATGGACGATGGATGTCTTTGGTGTGTGTCAATTATTATCTCGGCATTTATATGATCGAAATAATCAATAAATGTATTGGCTACTACTGTTATAGTGTCAAGTCTAAGACGTTGGTGTCATCTTCAGAAGCAACAAGCTATCAAGATCGACATTTATCATGGATCATTCACATATAAAATTGTTTTTTTTGTTTATGGAAATCATTGCCATAAGTTGTTTGTTGTATCTGTTTTTCTGCAGCACAACCGTTTTGTATCCGACAGTAAAGACAAAGAGCCTGATGTGCTCTTTGTGGGGGACTCTCTTGTTCAGCTCATGCACCAGTTTGGGGTAAGAATACTAAAGATGCTTTATGTTTCATGGCAGGTGATTTATTTCTAGCTCAACTTCAAGCGTGTTCAGCAACCGTGTATGACCACACTTATTGGACGTTTGACCTTATATACGTGTAGGTATGGCGAGAACTCTTCTCTCCTCTCCATGCTCTTAACTTTGGGATCGGAGGTGATGCCACACAGCACGTTTTGTGGAGACTGAGCAATGGGGAATTGGACAACATCAGCCCAAAGGTAAACCTATGTTAAATAAATATAATAATATGCTTAATGTATCGTCACCACAATGGGGATTTCATGATATCCATTTCAGATCATTTTATGGAAATATAAATAGTATTTTTGATTAGTTTTTATTCCTCTACTCTTTCCAGGTTGTGGTACTATGGGTAGGTACCAATAATCATGGCCACTCCGCAGAACAGATATGTGGAGGCCTCCTGGCCATTGTGCAAGTCATCAAGAACAAGCTGCCCAACGCCCGCATACTCGTGCTCGTAGGTTTAACTGTTTAAGAAAGTGTGTGTGTGTGTGTGGGTGTGTGTTTTAATGTTTGTGTGTGCTTATGTATACATAAGTGTATTATAAGGGGATTGCATTTATCTGTTTATCTAGGGGATCCTCCCCAGAGGAAAGCTGCCCAACCCTCTCCGTGAACGCAACACCCAGGTGAACCATCTTGTCGCGGAGGCTGTATCATCCCTTCCCCATGCCTCATTCTTCAGCGTGGACCCAGGCTTCGTCCACTGCAACGGTAGCATCTCCCACCAGGACATGTACGATTACCTCCACCTCACCCCTCAGGCATACCAGGCTGTTTGCCAGCCCTTACACGCCCATCTCAAATCCATGCTGGACAAGCCAGCTGAGATCTGAGGGACAATCGCCCCAGCCATAGAATGCCCGCCCCCCCCCCCCGCTCGCAAACTAACACTACTTACTGCAGTGGTTCCTGGTCCTGATTGTGGAGAGCGTCTCACAATGATGTTGCTGTTAAGGGCCTTGAATAATGGCTGATATTCACATAGCCCTCTCTCCATGGTCAGGTTTGGTGGCCACTGCTGGTTATAATGGGACCATAAACCTTTTGGTGTTACAACATGCTACAACTTGGAGTTAAATGTGCTGCACTTAATCCCAGAATGTGTCTGTATAGAAGAATAGAACATAGTATCCATCCCTACTTACCTCCCCGTTCCCAATAACTTTTGCCTGTTTTTTTTTTATTTTCTCTGATGTGTTATTGTTTGCTTTAAGTTGACCAAATAATCTGTTTTCACATGACTATACTTGCACCATTAATCTCACCCTTTTTTCATTGTTTTACATTTTGTTATTTTATGTTTATGAAAAATTGGATTTACAGTTTTGATTTGAATGAGGATTGTTTGCTGCCAAGACAAAATGTGTGTTTGACTAGGATGTTGGATGTGTGTATTAGTTGTTGATTGTGCTACAAGTTCCTTCGACTCCCTTAAAACCAAGTGTGCTCTGTAAAAGGCTTCACATTACTGTGTAAATTGCTTTCAAACTCAGATAAGGATTGCTTTACTGAACTCTGCAAATGTGTCAGGGGACTGCTGTTTCTGTAATGTCACAGTGCATTAAAAGTGGGAAAAAAATATTGCTTGGCAAGAAATATTATTTACATGATATTTTTATATCTTTCTGTTTTTACCATTCAAACACACATTTTCATGGGCATTTCTGGATGTTTTTTTTGAGCCTGAACAGAATAATGCAAACAACATATCTTTTAAATCTCACTATGCGGCATATTGCGTTAAACTACAACATTTGTGTGCAAGGAAAATCATAACCACTAAAGGTTTGCATTCATGCAAAACTTGTGTGCTGACACCTACAAAAGGACCAAAACCCTGGCACATTGAAGGCCTTTGTTGTGATTCCACAGCAATGCTTGTAGGTCAGTATCATGTGGGTTCCCCTGGCAGGCATCTCCCATGCCTGCCAGAAATTATTCAATAGTATGAGCTATGGTTTTGCCGGCGCAGTTCTATTCTATGAATACTTACAAAAATAAGTGATAATATATGATCTTAGTAACCATAATTCCAATAACCTTAACACATTGAAATCCATAAATTAAGTGTATGCCTCACTAGCAATATTTATAACAATTTATTGGAGATTGGAAAACAATGTTGCACCAACATAACAAAAGAAAAACAAATCACCCCGATACCCGATATGCAACAAAGGGAGATCAAAGTTGAGACGCGTTTGTTTAATTGGATTAATAAAACTATAATAAACACTCAATACATAGATCACACAATACCTGTAATATATTTCCGATTAATACTTTTACAAATAAGTTACAAATACTATGTCAATATATGGCAGAATACATGTTCTGCCCTTAATCAAATTATTAAAAAATAATCAAACATATTTAAAATAATTAAAATAATGACATATCTTATAACCCAAGAATGTACCAACTTTTAATTTCACAGATATTTTTTATAGGCCTTTATATTGAAAAAATAGAGCTCATGATCACCTTCAATTATTGGCAAAGATTACAGTCCCTGAGAAACAACGAACGCATCATTTGATTTCTAAACTGCAATAACTGACTTGTTTTACTATTAACACCTACTCTCTTAGGAACAGTAAGTAGAGGGGAAAGAAAGAGAGAAATTACTGTTTTCCAACCCAAGCCATTCTTTTGTACATTTGGGATGGCAGTAGAGGGAGCAAGAGGACTCGTATACCTGCTCACGGTGAAGGCCCCTCAGTTGCCAAGCATGGGAACAGACAGTGCTGCAAGGATCATAAACAGCAACACGCCAGGAGAGGCCAATGAATGGCCAGGAGCGTCATCTAAGATGGGAGAGAAAGCCAAAGTTTTGTTTTATGTCCAGGTCTCTAATATCGCAGTTTCAGCTACTGTTCACAGAGACCCTCTAATGAGCTCTCTTATAATTACAAACATTATTGATTATCATTGTGAAGAGAAAAAGGTAAAACGTTGTTTTAAGCCATATCAAAATGAGAATTGTAACTAGAAACATAACATATAGAATTCCCAGCCTGCTACTCACTGATGGTAAGTGTTTTATTCTGGAACATGGAGATCTCAGTCACATTGTTATAAGCTTTGCACTTGTAGTTGATAACTTTTGGTGTTATGACCAATACAGAAAATACTGGGCCACTCCCTTCGGCCGCTGGAACAGAGTCGATGAACCACTGGTATTGACTAGTTGGTCTGGAGTCCGCAGAGCATGTTAAAACCGCAACCTTTATATCGGAGCCTAGGTTTATGACATCCGGGCCACTGATGCTCACGTTCCACGGTCCATCTGAGGAACACATTCAGGCACATTGTTTTGAGGCAAACATTAAAAACCCTGTGCAAACATTTTGGACACATTAACTTAATAATCTTGAAGGCTCAGTTTGTTGAGGTTTGATAGGATCCAATTGTTTCAGCATTACATAATATAGGGCTATTTGCCGGCAGTTCAGCGCTTTGTATAGTGTATTTTAATATATTTTTTATAGCATTTTTAATCCACCAACAAATCTCAAATAATGATAATAATGATAATAATTTCAAACAAATATCCAAATGTCCAAATGTAAGTCGAACCAGAGAATCTTTGCTAACATACATCGTACAAATCATGGACACATCACTGTGGCGGCTATACTCACAGTTCACCAGCAGCTGGTGTTCAGGGCTGCTATGTTTGCGAACGACACACCGGTAGAAACCGTTGTCATAGGTCGTCACGGGACTGAAATGGAGGGAGTTGTTCATCATCGACATGTGCGATTTTCTGTTCGATGAGTTAGTGCCGTCGAGTGGAACTCCATCCTTGGTCCAAGATATGGAATCATAGAGCCCGGCCACTGCGCAGCTCAGAGTGAAGTTGTGTGACTGAACGGGAAGCGAGTCCTCCTTGATCGCCACATGCTCAATACGCTCTGAGGAAACAAAGCGCATCCCCCTTAGAGTGGGATCATTGTACATTGATGTTGAACAACTCCAACAGATATGGGACAAACATGACATTGAGGGTCGCTAGGGGTCTCTTACCGATGACCCTAAGCTTCGTGAAACTTGTGCTGTTTTTCCCAGTGACATTGTTCAGGGCCAGGCAGGTGTATGCTCCACTCATGTTTAAACTTAGAGGACCAGTTTCAAGAATGGAATCATTCCCTACAAGGTCTCCTCTGTAGTACCAGTGGTAGTAGCTTGGAGGGTAGGAGGAGGCCATGCACTTGAAGACCACATTATCTCCTGTCTCAGCTACACCAGGCCCCGTAATGATGGGATTATATGGTCCAACTGAAAAGGCAGAACATCATGGGCAAGTAAACATGACAGTTGGGGGCTACAAACACACACAATTGGTTTATTGATACACCAAATTCAACTTTAACATATTTCTAAGGTCATGTTTTGTATACAATGATGGCATACCATTGAAGTTGTCAATACTTTCTTATGTAATCTGTATCGCAACAGTCAGCAGTCCAAACTTTTATGCAAGGACCCCGGATGTGGCGAAACTTGTGGGCCAACTCAGGTATGCAAATACTCACATTGTGGTCCTTGCGTACCAAGATGGGTGTGGAGAGTAACCACAAAGACATAAGAAATAACCTAACCACGAGACTGTCAGATTACCTTGGTGACTAGTGAAGCTGTGTTCCCTCAACAAGACATCTATCTTAACCATATTTTCACTACAATACAGCCCTACCTCCAAGGTAGGCTAG
Organism: Gadus macrocephalus; assembly: GCF_031168955.1. Lineage (NCBI taxonomy): Eukaryota > Metazoa > Chordata > Actinopteri > Gadiformes > Gadidae > Gadus > Gadus macrocephalus. The sequence goes on from NC_082392.1 coordinate 9,614,323, forward strand.
GGTACTAAACTAGTTCACTACGGCTTGCAATGGGCCGTCTAAAATATTAAGCTGATAAGCGCTAAACTGTGCCTCTTTTTCTTCTTAGTGTGCTACTCACAAATGACATGGAGTCTGTATTCGGGGCTGGTCATGTTGCTCACAGCGTTGGTTGCTGAACATTGGTAGTTCCCGTTGTCCTGTTGTTGGACTGGATGGAAGTTGAGCATGTGATTGTACATGGTGGTGTTGCCGCCCGCGGGCAAGGCCACTCCGTCCTTCATCCAGTGAACATGTTCCACCACCCCCGTGGCGTCACACGTCAGCGTGAACGCGAGCCCTAGCATAGCGGAGGTCGAGTTTCCCTTGATTTGGACGTCTGTTATAGGATCTGCAAGACAAGCAAACCAAGACAGAGAGCAACGTCAAGCGTTTTTCCATGTCTACAAAGACCTCATGATCAAGTTGTTATTCATCGTACGTCAATGAATAACAAAAAATAACCAAAAAAAGTGGTGTCTAGTGGTTGGGATGTTCGACCCCAGCCTATAGGCTTTGGGTCTGAACACCGATGTCCATGAGCAGGACGCCTTTCCCTGACCTGCTCATCAATGTCACATTGCAGTGTCTGGGAAATGGCTTAATAGTGGAGAAAATAAATAGAACCAGATTCCCTATCTGGGATCAATAAAGTTTGTCATTACAGTAGTCGCTTAGAGTAAAAACAACGAGCATGAATAGTTACCGTAAACGGTGAGCATGGTGTAGGCCGTTGAGTTGCAGCCGGTGATATTGTTGAAGGCCATGCAGATGTATTTCCCGCTCATTGCTGTGGTCAGATTCTTGGTGACGTACTGGGAGGCGTTGGCCACCAGAGAGCCATTGAAGTACCAGCTGTATTGGCTCGGGGGCTCGGAAGACGATGAGCAGTCGAAGGTCACCTGATCTCCTGCCAGACCTACGGACGGCCCCCGGATAGCAACCGCCTCAGGGCCATCTGCGAGGGCAAAGACCATGGTTGGACAGGAAGTGTCCAATCATGTCCAACAATTCATTCATTGAATTCCTCAAGTGAGTCTGCTCCCATTCATACGTCCACGGCTCATAAGGATTGTTATGTACCCGTATACAGCATGAGGTGAGTAGAAATACATTACATGCATCCGTCCATCCGACACTAACGCACGCATAAACACACACACACCCGTAGAAAGACCGATAGATTTGTACTTACAGTTAACAATGAGCCTGTAAGGACTACTTGTCATGTTGCTCACGAGATTGAATGCCTGACAATTATAGTCCACAGCATCTGGTTTAGTGACTGGGTCAAGGGTCAGACTTCGGTTTCTCAGCGATGTCATGTTATGCGTCATCATGGCGGTGCCGTTCTTCCACCATGATATGGAATCTACACTCCCGTTCACGTCACAGCTCAAAGTGACCGACTGGCCCAGGATCACGGGCCCCCCCGTACGACTAACGGAAACATGGTAAATAGGGTCTAGGGAGGGAAAGGTACAACTTCTGTGAATGAACACTGTATGCCTTCATGGTGATGCTAAGTACGTGATTCGAGCATCGAAATACAGCATTGTTTAAAAATGCATTCAGCTCTTACCCAAAATTCGGACCATTGTCTTGACGCTGTTGTACCTGCATGTCACAGGGTTGTAAAGAAGACACATGTAATATCCTGTTTGGTTTTCCTTGGTGTGAATAAGGTGAATCTCTGGGCCAGACATGCTAAGGTCCATGTCATTAAAGAACCAGTGGACAGTCGCCGGGGGGCTGGACTCAGCGTGACAGGACAGCGTGATGTTGGAGCCCGTCTTGTAAGCGACCATCATTGGCCTGGGGACCATCTTTGGGTTACTCGGACCGTCTGGCCAGGAACACAAAGCACTGTTACTTTGATACAGTTGTCATCAACAATACACAACATCTTTTATTTGATCCATCTTTTAGTTGCTCAACATTGGAACGTACAGCTGATGTGCAACAGGATGAGGGCACTCGATTCACGGCTCACGCCATTGAACACCGTGCACATGAAGGGTCCCCGGTCGTATCGGGTCACATTGGCGATGGTGAGAACAGCGCCTCCGCCACTAAACTGAACCCCGTCAGCATCCTGCGGGACCACAGAGCCGTTGTTGGTCCAGACATAAGACAGGGAGGAGCCGTTGGAGACGGAGCAGGTGAAGACTGCCGAGTCATTGAACTCGACCAAATGGGCTGCGTTGGCGCTCAGGGTAACGTTTGAAATGAGCTCTGTGGAAGCAGAGAAGGAAAGCGTGAGAAATCAACTTTAATTTGACTTTGTCATCATATGTTGCAGGAGCTGGATAGAGGGATAGTGTTTTGACTTGACAGACTTTGACTGCTGTATTTGGAGGCAAGCCCCTTTTCTTTCTTCCCTTTGGGAAATTATTTTCACAACTACTAAAATTATTTTCACAACTGAGCAAACTACTATTTGCTCAGAATCAACTTCAATGTTGTCAGAAGGTTATTGTTGCACCGTATTATATTGATAATTATATCGATGTGTACATGTACATTTATATGTATACGCATGGATAGTGTAGATTAAATACCTGTATATGTACATGTACGTGAAGTGACCTACCTTGGACAGACAATGCGATCTCTACTTCAAAAGATGGCTCCCCTCCTGTTAGTTTATATATTCCCGAGTCTGACATTTGTAGAGACTTGATGGACAGCTCTGCTGAGGTCCGGTTGAATTTTATCCTTTCTTGCCAAGGAGGAAATATGAAACTTCCACCATCATACATGACCAAAATGGGAATTGATTCAAAGAGCCAGGTCCCAACAATGATTGTGGTTTGGTTGGATAGGCTCAATGTCACATCGCTACCAACAGGTAAAGGGTTCCGAGAAGCAATGATCGACTTGCCACAGGCTGGATCTAGGGAAGGAGAACAGTATTCATATTCTGTTGTATCTTGTTTTGTCTCAAAATCCCAGAGATCAGGAACAATGATTGAAAGCGGTTAACAATTCGGAAATATTCCAGCACAAGTTATTTTTTTACCGTTTATCCAGTCTTATACATCATACATCATCCATTACAGATTAGTGCCAAATTAAACATTTCCTCTTATTGCACTATTCATATCTCAAATCCTATGTAACCTCACCTGCTGCAATTGTGAGCAGTATGATAGTCAGGAACGTTGCCATTGGATACTCCATGTTAGTCTTGCTAACGTTGTAACGCTTCTGACATGAGATCTCCTTCTCTTCCAGCAAAATGACTCTAAGTCCGACTTGATTTGGCCCTATAGTTAGCTATTGTGTCTCTGCAGTAACCTTATGATCAAATATTTGCCCAACATCCCAGTTGTGTTGTCTCATGGTCTCTAACTGCTCACACCCACATAAAGCCAATGCCTTGTTTTGCCATGGTCGGAGGTGACATAATGTTATTAGTAGATGCAACAAGGCGTGTCCATGGACATTTACTGTAAACCGTTGGTCATTTAATAGGGACAGGTGCGTGAGGATGAATTTTTTTATCATACTTGTCATGTGGCGCACACACCTTTGTGATTGTTCCAGAACAATACAAAAGTAAATAAGGGGCCCATCGAAAACTTTGCCCTGTAATTTTGAGAAATATTAACTTAACATGAATGTCAATAATACCTGTTTAGACAGGTATTAAATAAAATAAATGAAGTTGCTTATTCAAAATTAATATTTGAGGAATGTATTTTAGCAAAACTGTTTCATATATATGAGTGATTACATTCATATTCATGGGAGTGTCTGCTGATTACAAATGTAATGACACCCTGAGTCTATTTGCTTTTCCAAAGAATGATATTGGAAAGAAGTCCTTCCCCCTTGACACATTTGTCTTTCCCTCTCCCTCTCTTTTCTCTCCTTTCTCTCTCCTTTACTTTTTTTCTTGCTATTTCTCTCTCTAATCTTCACATATACACACACACGTACGACAAAAATATATATTATTTCTAATAGTGTTTATGCCTTTCCATATTTGCACATGTTTTTACTCATTCTCATATTAGATGAAATGTAGAGGAAATGCAAAAGTTAATTGTGCCTTACAAAAAAAGTAAGATCATTTAAATTCATAATACTGATGAAGTTTTACCTATGTGCTACGTATGAAGTGTAAAAATGATCCTATTTGAACATAAATATCTGTCCATTTTTCAAAATAGGAAAACAACATACTTTAGCTTAGAAATATTATTTAGAAGCACATTGTAAATGCAATGATCAGGAATAATATATAAAACTATCCAGGAAATACAACTATTTGATGATTCAGAATTTTTTATTACATTTATTTACAAAATAATACACACATAGTGGAATCTAAGTAATTAAGTAATATTAATACAAATTGTTTTATCCCCAAGTTATTTTACTTGTTTTTAATGCACCCAAAATATGGTTGGCCTAATGCTACCTGATTATAATAACTAATGTTTTTATGAAAATGAATAATAATACATTCCTGTCTATATCTTTTCATCTACACAAGTGAAGTCAATTTAAATATCTGAAAAACCAAATTCAAACAAAAAAGCTGTGTGTAGGCCGAATAAAGTTAAAGATTAAACAGAATATATATTTTTTACCATTTAGCTTTGGATAGTACCAACAGTTTTATAACATAACAGCAGGGTAAGGGATTATCTCAAGGTTATCTGTGAAACAAAGAGATTAAAATGAAGTTAGTAGTCATGAAAAGCCGTACTGTTGATAACGCAGTGTGTGTCTAGTATGTTTAATCAACTACAATAGGGCTCAAACATATTTTTCCAGTTTACGCATTAACGCACTGTTAATGTTTAACTAGGGCTTCACAATTGAGTGTTTACAACACAGCGTTGCCCACCATGCCAACAGCATGACCCTTATTATTCAAACCTTCCTCACGATGAAAGGCCTTCAAGTTCGGCTTCAAAACAGCATTCATGTTCCATTGACACATTAGTGAGCTGAATCATAATACAGGAAAGTAATAACCTGTTATAACAGATCCCGACTCTATACTGTAGTGCCAGTAATGCCGGTTAGTTTGCATAGGACTTGCCTTAAAACGTTGATAGGAAGGCAGACATGGACAGGAAGGGCAGGAGCCACACAGTCACTCCACGCTGCTCTGATCCTGATGCTAAGGAGAGAAGAAAAGCAACGAACACAACTGAAGATGGATGAATTTATAGCTGGGTGCTATATAGATGAATGAATGAATGAATGGCTGAATATATCTAAGGACAGTGGATAGATGGATGCGTTAGATGGATAGATATTTGAGGAAACTATGACAACTAAATAGTAATGCATATGCATAGATTGCAGAGATTCCTACCTATGTTGATGGACTTGGTGATGTTGCTGTACAATTGGGTGACGTTGTTGTAGGCCAGACAGGAGTACAGCCCGCTGTCCTTCTCACTGACGCTGTAGAGCTTCAAGTCTGGGCCGGTGGTAGTAAGGCGGTCTCCCTGGAAGGCCCACTGGAGCTGGGCGCGGGGGTTAGACTGTGCTGAGCAGGACACGTTCAGGTCACTTCCCAAGAGAAAGTCGCTGATGTTCTGCCCATTGCATCTGAGCTCCATGTGGTCCGGACCATCTGAGGCAAGGAGGAGAAGGGTACAGAGGATTAGGGAAGTAGGCTGGACTGGGGAGAATGAAATCTATGAATCTATCCATCTATCCATCTATCTATCTATATGATCTATCTAACTTTCTATCCATCAATATTTGTATCTAACCATCCACCCATCCATCTATTTATGAATCCATCTATCCATCCACCTATTTATCCGACAATTTCTGTATTAATTCACCCATTCATCCATCCAACTATTTATTTTTTCATTCATCCACACAATCAACCTATCCATTTATCTCTTTACCTTATATTCATAATTTAATTATTTTTTGTTTATTATTATATTGCTATTTCAAATGAAACAGGAGAGGGTGAAGTTAGCTATCTACTCACAGTAGATCGTGAGGTTCAGCGATTGGCTGATTTCACTGCTGACGGCGTTGGACACATTGCACGTGAGCGGCCCCTGATCGTAGCGGGTCATGTTGAGGATGGTCAGGGTCGAGCCTCCGGCGCCGATCTGTACCCAGTTGCCCACGGTGACCACCGAGCTGCCGTTCATCCAGAGGAAGGAGGGGGAGGAGCCCTTGGCCGAGCAGGTGAAAACTGCAGAGTCTCGGAACTCCACGAAAACAGTATCATTGGTCTTCAGTTCAACATTGGAGATGGCCTCTGTGGGGGGGGGGGGGGGAGAGAGAGAGAGAGAGAGAGAGAGAGAGAGAGAGAGAGAGAGAGAGAGAGAGAGAGAGAGAGAGAGAGAGAGAGAGAGAGAGAGACAGAGAGACAGAGAGACAGAGAGAGGGAGTGAACGTTATAGGGTTAATGAAGGTGTTTGGACGTATGGGTGATATTGACACAGCATAATTGGGTGCCGTAGTACTGATAAGGTACAGAGATTGCTTTGAGCCACCCCTTACCCTTCATTCATAAGGGCAGAGGAGAGAGAAGGAGATAAAGAAGGAGTGGGAGAGCGAAAGAGAGGGAGTAGAAAGGTTAAGAGGGGGTTTGTGAATGACTCAGAAAGAGTAGAAGAAACAGTCTGAATAGATTTCATCACCATTCATAATAAGTCATTGTGATGACTATCTATCCATTGATCAATCTATTGACAACCTATCTGTCTCACATGAGTGCACATTTACACAAAAAACACGCCCTGAGGATGACATTAAATGTATGTTTAGTCAGAATACATTTAACCTAAGCCACTAGCAGGACCCCATCAATGGAGCTGTGGTAGCTGCTTTAGGTGCTCTGTTTGCACATCAACGATGACCCTACATGGTCTGGCCACACAGGTAAGATGGTCAAACCAGCTCGGCTCTTCCAACGGCAGAGAGCCCAGCCCAACAGGACATCTACCACACACGCTTCCTCATAAAAACTTGCAGGATTATTAAGGACTCCTACCACCCAGCACATCAACTTTTCAGTCTGCTGCCTTCTTGCAGGCCAAACTGGTACCGGTACTGGTGCCACCTGCAGACTGAAGGTCTGTTTGTATCCCAGAGTTTCCATCAGGCGTCTTAACAGTCTGTGATTTCTTAAATGCACATGTCCCTTCATGACTTTATATTCTACCTCATAATTTAATATAACTTTGACTTGTGACATAAAAAGATTTGCATGCAATTGGATTTTGGAATTTTTATCATTGGATTTATTTTCTTCTTTTTTTACCCTGTAACCATTTACCCTGTATACCATATGCTGATTGCTTTCTTGTTCTTATGACCGGATCACCAACTGAGTATCGTCCAGTAGATCTGCTGTGCCAGTGCATTGAGCAGTTCAAGGACTGGATGTGCCAACATTTTCTCCAACTAAATAAGGACAAAACTGAGATAATTGTTTTTGTCTTTTATCAAAGATAAAAGACTGAATGTTAGCCTACACCTTGACGCCCTCTCCTTGAAAACAAAAACCAAGCCAGACATCTTGGTGTTATTATGGATTCAGATCTAAATTCAAGAGCCACGTCAAGTCAGTGACAGGGTCGGCCTACTATCACCTGAAAAACATAACAAGACTAAGGGGACTCATGTCAACACAAGACATTGAAGAGCGTCCATGCATTGCTTACTAATAGTTCTGATTATTGTAACGGTATATTTGCAGGCCTTCCAAAAAGCTCTCAGGCAGCTATAGCTTGTTCAGAATGCAACTGCTTATAACGACTTATAACAAAAACCAAAAATTTGATCACAATACACCAATCCTCCAATCCTTGCATTGGCTCCCGGTAAATCAGAGAATTTAATTCAAAATACTGCTGCCCACCTATAAATCAATAAACGGCCAAAGAATATCACTGAAATGCTTTTGCTATATGAACCCTCTAGACCTTAAAGATCAACGGGTACCAGTCAGCTTATTGTTCCCAGAGTCATAACAAAACTTGGAAGAGCAGGTTTCAACTACTACTGGGAAATGACCACAGATAGCTGGAATAAACTATCTGAAGATCTGAGATAAGCTCCAACCCTGTCTACATTTAAAGCAAGGCTTAAAACTTTTATGTTTATAATGAAATTAAAACTTATTATGATTATAACTTATCGTTTTTATTTTAATTGTCTCTTGACCTCAGGCATTCTTTTAAATCATATTTTGATGTCTCTTCTTTTAAATACAATTGTTAAATTTAATTTATAATTATTTTGCAAAAAAGTCTGCCTTGTCTATGGAATGTGCTATATAAATAAAGTTGACTTAAAGTGACCTTACTTGCATGCTAGACTGTTGATATGTTTGTTTCAGTTGATTGTATGATTAGTTCCTTTGTGTTTAATGTGAGGGTGTGATCCCAACAGATGAGCTGACTAGGTCGCAGCTAGGTTTACAAATCAATAGTGGACCACTCCTGTTCCTGCTCCGACTCATATGTGTGTTCATGTGAGTCGTTGTCTTCTTAAGTTTCGTGAAGTTAAATAAAAAATTAATGACTTGTCTTCTGCATTCAAACCCTGTTTAGATGGCTTTTTTTTGAGGGAATCTGTGTAGGGGAGGAGGGGGGGGGGGGGGGGGGGGGTTGGACAGCATCCATGCTACTGACTGGTTCCCCTAGGCCGTCCAATATCTTAATATCTAATGCCAGAGGGGCAAAGCCCTGATTAGGTCTACACTTGTTTCGCCCTAACCCTTCCCTGTGGGGCCTTTGGGGCCCATTCACCCATACAAGGCCTGTGTAGCCTACTGGTCCCTTTGAGATCAACTCTTCGTTTCTGGTGAGAGCTGAGAGAACAGCATTAAAGGGCAACTCAAAGAATTTTGCCCACAAAACATCTTGGGGTGTTTGATTTTGAGTCTGGAGGAAAGTTATGTGTATGTGTTAATGTCCCTCCCTGTTTTCATGTTTCTTTGCATGCTAGACTGTTGTGTTTGCTTGAGTTGATGGGATGATGAGTTAATTGGTGCGCATGTTGAATGAGGGTGTGATCCCTACTGATGGTGGCAGTTAGGTTTACAAATCAGTAGTGGACCACACCTTGGTGGCCTTCTCCTGCTCAGACACAAGTGTAGTGTGATCATGTGAGTTTCCTACCCCTAAGTTTCGTTTAGTTAAATGTCAAATAAATGACTTGTCTTCTCCGTTCAAACCCTTTTGGGATGGCTTCATTTGTTGGAATCTGAGTAGGGAGGGAACGTCGTCCATGTAACTTGCCTATTCCCCTCGGCTGGCCATATTTATCTTAACATTTATTTTGATTAGTATTTTTGTCTAGCACTTTTTATCTTTTTGGAATATTATGCCCTCAGTATAGTTGCCGTTCCTAAGAATCTCAGTTCCCGGTCTGCCTCTGTGTGGTTCTATGTTTCTGGCAATAAGACTCGCCTTGACCAAACACAGACAACAAACAACCGTGTCAGTCTCACCCAGTACAGTGATGGTGATGCTAGCGGTCAGCGCCGAGTCGGTGCTCTTCACGGTGTAGACACCCGCGTCGGCCAGCGTGACGGAGCGGAGTGTCAGGGTGTTGGTGGCCGTGTCCACCGAGGCTCTGCCGGTGTAGCTGGGGAACACAGCGGCCTGAGAGCCCAGCCAGTTGAGGATGACCGCGGTGCCCAGGGACCAGCTCCCGCTGGTGACCACGGTGGCCGGGGACACCGCAAGCACCAGCGTCTGGCCCACGAGGACAGGGTTGGAGGACGGCTTGACCTCCGCCGCCCCGGAGGACAGGGTTGCTTTGGGGTGAGGGGTGAAGGGGAGGGGAGACAACATTAGTACCGCTTGTTGTACTGCAGTAAATAAATAAATAAAACACACTCCTATTTGAAATCTACAGGTTATTTTCCATCAAGCAGAGATTGAGGTTCCAAAGGGGAACATCGATTAAATGTGGAGGTGCCTACCTTGCATCAGAAGCAGCAGGAAAATGGACGTTCTTCCACCTGTAGTCTCCATTTTGTATTGGCAGTCTGGAAATGTCCCTGAGATCCCCCCACTAATATACTTGTGTTGACCATGTCCAGCCCCCTACTCATTCTGGTAAAACGGCAGCAATGTTGTTATCTCCTAAACCCTTATTTGAGGTTCAATCTTCTAAGCCTTCCTTAAATACTATACAAATAGCAAACCGTCAATAAGTCGATAAATTGTGACACAAGGTATGCTCGACATTTAAGGAGTGGCAGAGCCCCTTATTATATGTGTTTATAACAAAGTTTTTCACTTTATTTCACTGTATTATAGGCATGATTAAGGCCTATACAATTATAAAAAGTAGCTGTTTGGACCCAAACAATGTTCTTTGTATAAACAACCTTATTTTATACTAGTTTCCAATGGAAAACTGAATTGCATTCAGCAGCAATCATTTCACAACTCCTTGACATAGTGTGGTGTGGCATGTAAACAAAGCTCATGTTCAACTCCTATCTGCAGTCTCAGTTATGGAGAAATGTGTAGCCTTTTCTGTCAGTCAATACCACCACCTCGTTAAACATACACATTCGGCAGGCCCCTCACGTAAACACCCGTAGCATTGTCCGGGTGGTTATCTAGTAGCAGGACACTCCAGGGCCCTGACACATTGGGAGAAAGAGATTAATGACCAGGGTTAGTGTTTTGTGGACAGAGAATGAGTAAGGGCTGTTATCACCTCAAGGGTCGAGCTAATGTAAAGGAGAATGTTGGCCCTATAGGAGACAACAGAAGTTCACTGTGGAAAAATATTGAAGGGGAAATGCTTTGATGCCCCTGCACCCATTGGCATGAGCCACATAAATCTCTCCTGGGTGAACATATCATAGATACAATATATTATTGAGGAATTATGACTAGTACTGACGCTTTATATGGACAAATAACCAAGCCAATATGTATAGAAAAGGTTAAATGGATGGTCAAACCCTGAGCATGTTATTGAGGATGTAGAAACATTTATATGGCATTATATTGCCTGGTTTCAAGCCTTTCAGGTTGTCCTTTTCAATGAGTGACCTTGAAACAAGACATATTGCAATACGTCACCCGGTACCTCGGTTAGAATTGAAAGAGGAACTGGATAATAAACAGGATTTGGCCATGGGGGACCTGTTGACAAATGGACACCATTACTTGTTTCTTTTCTGAAACTCGAGTAGCTATAAACATAAAATGGAGGTCAAAGAGAACTTTTTTTTATGCTGCCTGAATCTTGCCTAGCTGGACTGTGAAGGGAGCATAACTTACAAGTAATTTCTTGTGAAAAGTACAATAATATCTACTGATTGTGTTGAGCTTAAAGTCTCCAAACTTTTTAAATATCGTGTCTTCGTCATGAAAATACAATACAAGCATAGCACCACCTAGTGGCCTTCGTAAGGAAGCTCCCTGATCGGTGGCAGTGCCTCGGGGGCTGAGCTGAGCAGCCTATGGATAATGTGTTTTGATAAATCGTTGGCTCCTTCCGGCCAACTATATGTGTCACTAATAGAATTGTGAAATAAGATATTAATATTAATAATAATAATAATAATAATAATAATAATAATATTGTATCTGTATAATCAGTGGTGAGTGTAGCGGATGCGGATGGATGAGTGGAATGTGTTCTGTTGGATGTTGTTTAGTGTAAACGCAAGCCAAACCAAGTATAGGTCTATGCAAAACCCCAATCCGCTAATAGGCCGAATTCTGCGACCCATCGAAAAGTGGTGACCCCAGGGAGCGCTGTTGTTTTCTGCAATATGCACACAGCACGAGTTTGAAGTAGACAGGCATGAAGTCAAAAAAACGGCATGCATTAGGCCTATAACAAAAACATAAATAAAACATTAGATCTCCCCCCACCCCCCTTGTTATTAAATGTACTTAATAAATAGATTTTATTTGATTAGCATTTAACAGAACCATACAATGGATAGGGCGTTTAGTATGGTCCATCACCTTTGCTTCTTTCCCCATGAAAAGCTAAGTGTTTAATTAGTTGCTATACCTTGAGTATTTCCTATATTGGCTATACTGTGTAAAAGGCTGTTTAGAATTAACCATTGCATCAAGAAAAGAAAAACCGGATCACGCTTTTCGATTGGTCGCAGAATTCTGTAACACCGGAGCAACCGAAACCATAAAGCAAGATAATCAAACAGAAAGCAATCAGCCCTGCCACAACACAGGCCCCGTTGCCATAGCGAATGCCCCGGCTCCGGCCCGTCACAACATTCACAGTGATTATAAATGATAGCTTATGCCGCGTTTCCACTGCAGGTTGGGGTACGGTTCGGTTCGCAAAGGTGCGGTACGGATTGCGTTTCCACCTCCAAAAGTGGGCGTGACCCGGACTGAGCCGTACTCGTTTTGCCCTCGTCTTCGGTACTCCTTCGTTGGGGTACTCTGACGCCTGAAAGGGTGCTGGAAAATTCGAGCTACACACCCCCTCCGTTGTTTGGTTGACAGAATCGTCACTTCTGGGCGACGTGGGGATAAAAACAAACAAACAGTAGCCTCGAGGTATTATTGGGCTGGGCTATACCGCCCCCTCCCTACCGGACTGAGGCGAACCGAACCGTACCGCACCCTGCAGTGGAAACGCGGCATTAGAATCAGAGTTTACCATACACAATCAGCAAGTTAAATCTGCCATCGCAAGTTACCTCTGATTCTCAAACTCAGTAATGCCGCACTAAATATGACTCACGTTTCATTCTAGGCCTATATGATGTGGTATCGTGGCGACCGTTGGCGTGGTCGCCGTGGTCTGTGTGCCTCAAAGTTTCCAGAGGGTTTGGCCTGTTGCTAATCGGTTCCTCCTGGGACCTTTAGGCCCAATCCCATTTCTACCCCTTACCCCTTCCCGTTACCCCTCCCCCTTGTTTTGAAGGGGAAGGGGTAAGGGTAAGGGGTAGAAATGGGATTGGGCCTTAGTCTCGTCTCAATCCCCATAGGCTCAATAGTAAACCGAGAAATGTTGAGTACCCTAGACTAGTTTGATTGCAGAAATGTCATCTATAGACCTAGAGGATGGAATTCAACTTTGTTGCTAAAAGTTGCACTTTGGGCAATTTGCATAATGAGCATAAATAGGCAATTAAGGCGAGACGCTACAGGGGAATAGGGTAAATAAATAAATAAATATATAGATATCACCATGGAACTTTTTCAGTTGATTACTTATGTTAAAAAAAAGAAATTATTGCATGTTTTTTGTATTTTAATGTTTACATATGCAAATGAGGCCCGATCTCGTTTAATAAGCTCTAATTTGCATATACACAAAATCCGATCGTGTGTTAAAGCCAGGCTCCAAATTATTTTGGTGAGAACCTTTCAGTAACCTTGTAAGGAGGACGTAATGTAATGTAATGACACATTAGACCATTGCTAGATTCGCTGGTCCAGTCTCTAATCAATATGAGTTTACGATACAATACAAGTTATTGTTTTATTGATCAGGCTATGGTATTAGATATTAAGCTATTACTTTTCATTAATCTATTTAGTCCATAGTCCATCTATTGGTGAGCAGACCTACATTAAACAAGGGAAAGGACAAGGTGGACTGAAAGGCATTTCAACCAATGAAGTGCAAGTTGCAGTGTGGATCAATTCCCATACCATTTGCTCCCACCTTTCCCAGACAGTGGAAGACATGTATGTAAATCAGGACATTCCAGAAAATTCAGAGGAGGAAAATGTTCATGTGAATGGAAATGTGAAGCAGAATAGATGGAAACATAAGGAGGAAGGTGAGAGAAGACGAGAAATTGATCGAGGAGATCGCATTAAAATCCAGCAAGTTCCAGCAACATTCCAACCATCAACAACCATCCCTTAAAAGAGAACCAGCAAATTCTTTACAACACTGTGAATGGACAAGTGGCACCAGACTCTGTGAACGTGCAGAATGCTCTTCACATTGGTGAACAGCAGAGCAAAGATTTGGCAGATTCTCTTCCTAAAGGCTTCCATAGCCCCATTGGTAAGAGAATCACAACCATGGAGGTGATGAAGAAAGCTTTGACTGTGAAAGGCAAGCCTATCTACCACATGGAGGCCCTCTTTGCTCGACCCTTAGTCGACGGGTAGCAGCGTGGCATAGAGTTGAAAGATGTTTTTGATCATGAGCTCAGTCCAGTTCCACCATCACACATTAGATTAGATTAGATTAGATTAGGCTTTATTGATCCTTTTGGGATGACTCCCTCAAGGAAATTGATTGTCCAGTAGTTTACAGAAAGAAACACAACACAATATTAAATTATATACAATATAAGATAAACAATACTCTTAGATAACTATAAAAAGTAAAATAAAAAGTAAAACAGTAAACAATAATTATAATATAATATAATATAAGATAAACAATAAACTCTTAACTAACTATAAAAAGTAAACAAAAAAACAGTAAACAGTAAACAATAAACTCTTAGCTTATATATAAAGTAGAGATAATAATAGAGGTAAAACAGGATTCAAGTAAAATAAAAGATAAATGTAGAGAACTGTATAGAGGATTAATATAAATAAATAAATATATATAAATAAATAAATGTAAACATAAATAAACATATATATATATACATATACACATACACACACGTATACATATACACACATACACATATATACATATACATACACATATATATACATACATACACATACGGCATTGTGGATAAATATATCATATATGAAATGACGGTAAGCAAGGGGTGGCTGACAGTTAAATTAAATTAAATAAATTAGCAGTTCAAATTAAGCAGTGGAATAGGTTATATCTCTCATCTTTACTCTATTACTCTATTACTTCTATTACTTCTATTCTATTTCCTCCTACTTCCCTCCGAGTGAGGAGTTATATAGTGTGATGGCATGAGGGACAAAGGAGTTCTTTAGTCTGTTGGTCCTAACTTTGGGAAGGAGCAGCCTTCCACTGAACAGGCTCCTCTGGTTGCTGATGACAGTGTGCAAGGGGTGGCTGGCATTGTCAATAATGTCCAGCAGTTTGTCCAGTGTCCTCCTCTCTGCCACCGTCACCAGTGGTTCCAGCTTCATGCCGACCACAGAGCCAGCCCGCCTGATCAGTTTATCCAGTCTGGAGGTGTCCCTCTTGTTTATGCTGCCTCCCCAGCACACCACAGTGTAGAAGAGGACGCTGGCAACCACAGACTGATAAAACATCCACAGCAATTTGCTGCAGATGTTGAATGACCGCAATCTCCTTAGGAAGTACAACCTGCTTTGTGTCTTCCCATACAGGTAGCTGGTGTGTGTTTTCCAGTCCAGTTTGTTATCTAGCCAGACCCCGAGGTATTTGTAGGAATTCACAGCCTCCACCTCAGCTCCGTCTAGCAGGACTGGTCTCGGACTTGGTCTGGATCTTCCAAAGTCAATGACCAGCTCTTTTGTCTTAGAGGTGTTGAGCTGTAGCCGGTTAGTGTGGCACCAGAGAGCAAAGTCCCCCACCAGACTCCGATACTCCTCTCTGTCACCCCTAATACACCCAACGATGGCTGTGTCATCGGCGTACTTCTGTAGATGACATAGCTCAGAGTTGTAGCAAAAGTCTGAGGTGTACAGGGTGAAGAGAAGAGGGGCCAGCACTGTACCCTGGGGGGCTCCAGTGCTGCTGACCACAGTGTCAGACGTGATGTCCTTCAGCCTGACGTACTGTGGCCTGTCAGTGAGGTAATCATCAATCCAGTCCACCAGATAGGGTTCCACTCCCATCCTGTTCAGTTTGTCGTGAAGCAAAGGGGGCTGGATGGTGTTAAAGGCACTGGAGAAGTCCAAGAAGAGAATCCTCACTGTGCCGCTTCCCTTATCCAGATGGGAGTGGACTCGGTGTAGCATGTAGAGGATGGCATCCTCCACACCAACATCTGGCTGGTACGCGAACTGCAGGCGGTCCTGGGCGTGTTGTACCTGGGGTCTGAGGAGGTTGAGGAAGAGCCGCTCCAAGGTCTTCATCAGGTGTGAAGTGAGTGCCACTGGTCGGAAGTCATTCAGCTCGCTGGTCCTGTTCTTCTTCGGAACCGGAACGATGCAGGATGTCTTCCAGATCGTGGGCACTCTCCCTAGCCGCAGGCTAAGGTTGAAGATCCGTTGTAGCGGCTCTCCCAGTTCTGCAGCGCAGGTCTTCAGCAGTCTCGGACACACTCTGTCTGGGCCTGCTGCTTTCCTGGGCTGGAGCTTCCTCAGCTGTCCTCTGACCTGGTCTATGGTGATGTGAGGCGGGGATTGTGTTGAGGTGGGGGGGGAGGAGGGGGATGTTGTGGTGTCTGGGGGGAGGTGTGTAGAGGGAAGAAGGAGAGATGGCTGTGGTGAGGGTGGGGGTGGTGGTGGTGGTGGTGGTGGTGATGGTGGTGGTGGTGGTGGTGGGGGGGACGAGGGCTGGTAACATTGATGAATTAGGTGGCCTGAGGAAGGGTGACAAGTCTGTCCTTGTCAAAAAATTGGGAGTATCTGATGAAAATGCCCCACTTTCCAAGGTTGCTCTAGTTGATGGAAGTCAGTTGCTCTATCACATTGTCTGGCCGGTGGCAGGTACGATTAAGGACATTGCCTCAAGCATCAATACACGCCTCTCCAATGCCTATACTGCAGCGGTACAATGATGAACCCACTGCTAAGGGTCATGAGAGGAGAAGGCGAGGAGGAATCGTTACAATTGATTATAAGCTGACAGCCAAGTCAACACACCCCTTCCTTGTCGAGAAACTGTGATGAAGGGCATATCAACTAAGACCCAGTTATCGCGCCTTCTCTGCACATTTGACCTCACCACTAATAAAATCGTATTTGTGAACCACACAGACTGCATTGTGAAGCCTGAGGAGGATGACATCACCCTCATTAACTACATGCTTCAAGCAGCTGGAGCAGGGGCTCCGACAATACGTATCCTAAGTGATGACACTGACATATTTGTTCTGTTGGTGTACTGGGCCTGGAAGGCCAATGTTCAATCAACAGTGCAGATGGAGAAGTGGAATGGCACCATTCTGGATATAAATGTCACAGTCAGAGAATTGGGTGACAGATGTCAAGTTCTCCTTGGGATCCATGGGCTGTCGGGATGTGACACTGTCCCATATCCCTGTGGGAAGGGCAAGACATCTGCGCTGAAAGTACCGTACTCCTAGGAAATGCCATTCCTGGGACCTGCCATACTGGGACTGAGTTCTTTATGTCGCACTGTATGGGCAGAAGAAGGCCAAGACGATGAGTAACAATCGCTACCAGATCTACAGTCAAGGCAAAAAGCCTCCCAAACTTAAAAAGCTTCCTCCAACTGATGCCAACCTGATGCTGCACATACTGCATGCTCATCTTCAGGTCATGTTGTGGAAGGCTGCAGGTCAGAGAGAGTCTCTGGCAGTGGCTCCAGTAAATCTGCTTGATGTCACCAGCTGTAGCTGCAGCACATTGAAGGCATGCAGCAAAGGAAACTGAAGCTGCCATGCTGCAAGTATCAGTTGAACTGACTACTGCAATGTGTGAAGGGGTGAGGTCCGCTGCTGCAACTCATTCACAATACCCCACACACAATACAATATGAGACTGATGGGAATGAAGAAACAAATGATGAAGATGGTGAATGCTATTGAGTGTGATTGTGTGGTTGTTGTTGTAAATATGTGTGTTTGTGTGTGTGCGTGCGTGTGCATACTACATATAGTTATTTTACAGCTTGCGTGTGTCTGTGTGCATGCTGTATATAGTTCTTAATTTTGCTGTAAATAGTTCTTTCTTTTGCTGTATATAGGTATTGTCTATAGTTATCGTGTGTTTTTGTGTCTGTGTCTGTGTGCATCCTGTATAAAGTTCTGTCTTTTGCTGAATATAATTATTTTTGGTTTGTGTGTATGTGCATGCTGTATGTAGTTATTTTGCATGTTTTATATCTTGTATGTAGTTATTGTGCGTTTGTGTACGTATGCATGCTGTATTTAGTTATTTTGCATGCTGTATATAGTTCATATATATAGTTCTTGTGGGTTTGTTGTCTGTGTGCATTCTGTGTATAGTTATTTTGCATGGGGCACATAATTCCTCAATCCGCCCGTCCATAGGTCAACATTGACTCCTGACCAGGGCCCCGTTTCCCGAAAGCGTCGTTAGCCTAAGTGGATCGTGAAGTGCGTCGAAAGGGCATCGTAGAGTTTTCACCGCGTTTCCCGAAAGCATCGTAGGGAACGAACGTCTTGAAAACGCTCGTAGCTAACGAGTACTCCAAGGGTGCTCGTAGGTACTCGTAGGACGCTAACGCCTCGTGCCCACTGCACCGTCAGTCAACGGACGTGGGAAGGCGTGGCTGACGGATGGGGGAGTAGTCTTTGCAGAGGCATCCGTCAGCCAATTAAATCGCTTCGCCGGGTTCTTCCCGCTTCTTCCTGCTTGTTGCGATGCAAGATTACCCGCTTTCCCGCTTTCCAGTATCGTCAGAGCCCGAGTCGCGTCACAGTGCTTAAATTTGCATACGCGATCTGATTGGATGACGGAACCGTCGCTGCCGAAAAAGTTGAACATTTTTCAACTTTCTGACGGTGGCGAACGCTCCAAACGAACGGACGGATCCACAATGCATTGCGCGTCCGTCCCCATTCAAAGTCAATGGGCAACGGACAACTGACGGAGGTAGTGGGCACGGGGCGTAAGAGCATCGTCAGCTATAGCCTCAGTGGCGTCACCATCGGACATTCCGTATATTGGATGCGTTTTATTAAAACGCATTGCGCCTTTATGTTCTTAGTTTGGTAATTAATAAAGATTATTAATTAATTTATTAATAAAGATGTTAAAATGGCCAAAATAAAACGGGACAGTCCAGAAAATGTTTGCGCAGGCAGGGCACTCAAAATGTGTGAGAGAAAGTGGGGGGATTTGTGCAGACTGACATAGGCTACTCATAAAACGTAGCATAAAATAATGTAAAAAATGAATTAAATTAAACAAATTAAAAAAAATTAAAATAACGAAATAAAATAAATGAAAAAAAAAAAAAAAAAGCAAAGGAGCAGGCAAAAGGCTGGGATATGGTGGGGATTGGTCACGTTGACGGGAATGTTTAGTGACATGAGGGAGGGTGGAGGGGGTTAAAAAAAAGTCTCAATCACTATTCGACGCGCATGAAAACCAGCCGCGTAGTTATGAGGGAGGCCGTCCTCACACCGATCTTCCTCATCGTCATCGTCCTCAAAGTCCTCCGGTTCAAGCAATGCCACCCCAGCCTTAGCTGCAATGTTGTGCAACATAGCCGTCACACATATCACGGCGCATGACTTGGCCGGAGAAAACTGGAGCCCTCCGCCTGACTTGTGAAGGCATCTAAAGCGCAACTTCCACCTCCCGATCGTGCGCTCAACGATGCACCGGGCCAGACGGTGGGCTTCGTTGTATTCCTCATCATGGACGTCTCCCGGGTTATTCACAGGTGTGAAGAGGAATTATTTAAGGGGGGAAAATGCCGTGAAACGCACAGTGCATTCAGGATTAGGACTGATATCGGTTTAAGCCTAATCAATTGTGTTTTATTGTCTTTAGCATTCATATAATTGCAGTCTATTTTTTTCGTAGGCTACTCTGCTGTTGTCCTTGATGGGGATATATTTTAACCCTTTTTAACACAATTTTCCTGCGACATTCCTGCGTCTCCCCCTCCTACGGAGCCCATTTCAGCACCGTGTCAGTAGACAGTTATGCCGCTTTTCCACTGCATGGTACCAGCTCGACACGACTCGACACGACTCGACTCAGCTCGCATTTTTTGCGTTTCCACCGCGGTACCATGGTATCTGGTACCTGAAGTGGCTGCTTTTTCTAGTACCTACTCGCTCTAGGTTCCAAGCGAGCTGAGCCGATGCTAAAAGGTGACGTCTGCAGACGGCCGGCGACTGATTGGCCAGAGAGTGTGACGAAGTCACGAGAGCGACATGGCAACCATGCTGGTAACATCCATAGCAGCGCCGCAGCCAACATGTTCCACTTCTCCAACTTCTTCAACATGCCAGCTAATAATAGTAATGTGATCGATGTCCTCCATTGTTGTTATGTGGGTTCTGTCCATGTGTGGGTTGCGTATGTGTTGTTTGCGTCGCGTACACAAATACGTCACGGCCCTTTCGCGCAGCCGACCCCGCCCACGTCCAGGAGGTACTATTTGCGGTGGAAAAGCACCCGTGCTGCTACCGTGTCGAGTCGTGTCGTGTCGAGTCGTGTCGAGTCGAGCTACATGTGCGGTGGAAAAGCGGCATTACACAATCCTACGACGTCGTGAGTGCAGCGAATGCGCGTTCACGTTAAGAGGAGTTTCGGGAAACGCTCCAAAGAAATTGACGATGGATCGCAAGATCCATCGTGAGAATGATCGTACGAGCGTGGATCCATCGTTATCGGGAAACGGGGCCCAGGTTCCTTAAGGGTTTTCAGCAACTCAGCCCCCAAATCTACGTACACATTATGCAAATTGCCCAAAGTGCAAATTTTAGCAACCAAGTTAAATTCCATCCATAGGCCTATATAAGACATTTCTGCAATAAAACTAAAGGTTACTCAACATTTCTAGGTTCAAGAAAATAGACTAGCCTACTTAGCGACATTGACGCTATGCGGACGGCCGGTGTTGTGCCGAATTTCGACCCCCCCGCATATTACGACCCCCCTTCGCGTGAACGCGCATTCGCTTATTGTCAACGCCCCATACTTTCATTTAGTTCGAGGCGCTCTTCCTTCCGACAATATTAGTCTAAATTAGCGTTTATTTTCTATCACAACATCACAAGTTGAGCAACTTACTTAACAACTTGAGTGCTCTCGTAGTTCACTATCGTGAATGTTGTAGCGTACATGGGTCGTCGCCGTCTGAGGTTTCATTGCGATGTGTTCGTCTTCAAACTTACAATCTAAAATATGCCATCGCTTTCTGTGATAAGTTGCTCAACTTGTGATGTTGTGATAGAATATAAACACTCATTTAGACTAATATTGTCGGAAGGAAGAGCGCCTCGAACTAAATGAAAGTATGGGGCGTTGACAATAAGCGAATGCGCGTTCACGCGAAGGAGGGTCGTAATATGCGGGGGGGTCGAAATTCGGCACAACACCGGGACCTAAACGCTCATCGTAGTGGGTTAGGTGGAGTTTGTTTTGTGTGCGAATAAGGCAACTCTCGGGGTCTTGACTCGTGGGGTGTATGGGCCACGAGAGTTGCAAACTGCTAAACCTGGGGTCCCTTCTCGGCCTTCCCGTGCTACTCGCCACAATATTATATGAAACAATTGGTTCACTATTGGAACAAACGTGGGGTAGGCTACTTGGTATTTCCTTCACATTGGAGTGTGGTTAATTTAGTGCCAATTCGATAGGCCTACGTGTTGTAGGTGTATCGCCAGCTGGTGCATGCATGTAGAGGCAGAGAGAGTGAAGATAACTTATTCGTATAAATGATGATCTGTTAATGGATAACAATTCAAATAAAAGGACGAATATAAATAGCCCTAAGAATTATTGCTGTAGCTATAGTCCCTGACCTGAGAGACAGCTGGAACACAGCTACTTGGGTGTCAACATTAGAACAAGCAAGATAAGATAACGTGTTTAAACGAGTAGCACTACTTAATTGGCTCTTTCTACAGTTCAGATTCATATATTAATATTATTATAATTATATTATATATATATGATTTAATATTAATCAATTTGTTACAATTCCATAACCATTGGTAACAAATTTGTTGTCAAGAAGTCGGTTGTTACAAACAATCCACCGCTGGGGTGCGTCAATGAGTCACAAAGAAAGCGTCTGTGTTGGGTCAGCTTTCGTTTTTATTTATTGTAATATTATGTAGTAAAGAATGTGTGCATCATAAAAAGATATCCAGACTTTTCCCTGCCCCTCTTCGTGTTTGCATGTTCATTATGTTCTAATAGAGTCTGCAGATGCAAAGGACACAAAGGAGATAATTGATTATTTATTATATACTATAATTTAAGAATGCAGTGGAATTCAACTTGCAGCATCAGCATCAGTCCCAGGATCATATCAGCCAAAGCAGTCTGCTCGGCCGCACTGGGGTTCTCCTAATCAAAAGACAAGAACATACAGGAGGAGAGTTCACCTAGAGTTTTTCTCCCACTAACAACACAGGACGGCGCACTTGATCAATAACAAATCAATAACCATTCATCGTTACCTTTGACCTCCACCCCCTTGTTGGTCTGGGCCGAGCGCTGTCTTTTCAACCACGCAGATTAACTCTTGGAAGGACCCAGGTGGGAGGGGGGAGGGGGGGGGGGGTCCACTTGAGGACGTTCTGGTATGTGGAGAAGTGCGTCCCTATATTGCCCCTGAACTCCCATCTGAGGCTACACATCTGGGGCCACTCTACGTTGAGAGTTTTGCTGGCCAGGCAGGAGGAGGTGCTCTGCCCCCCGGGACCACCACGTCCAGGCCGCTGACGCCACGCTCCAGGGGGCCACCGGCCAACGGGAAAAAAAAAACCCTGCAAATGATCAATGGTTGTATAGAAAATCATACAGAATCATATAGAAAATGATCCTGTCTAATCTGTCCGTGTACGGGGAACAACACTAACAACGGACATTGTCATTTAGAGGTGTGCCCTGATGACCATGGACATTTTAAATAAACAACACTAACTAAGAAAATACATGCAAAACATGAAGCAATAAACAGTATATAATAAAAACGATTGGTATCAGCTGACCTATGTTCCCCCATCTTATCTACAGTTCCTCATAGTTGACCAGATACCCCAGGCTGAGGGCAGTACCCATGGGAGGACATGGCAGCCTTTCACTGGTTGAACTCACATGCATGTCAGCTCCAATGTACAATCCAGTCCTCCTGGCATCCAAGAAAGCGAGCTCCAATTCCCACCCAGGCCTTTCACAGATCAGGAGAAAGTGCAGCCCTGTGGGATGCAGGAAGAGGAACAGATGTACGCTGTCTTAAACCCGGCTCTCACTGGTGCTGTGTGCAAGAGACCATTGGGAGCTCCTTGAGAAAACTAAATAAAATTATGTAATCCGTAGTTATATGGATACAGAGACCCGCTGGTCTCTGAGCTCTGGGACGGTGCGTCCCGCTCGGACGCCGTCAGGGTGTCCGGGGTGCCTGGTGAAAGCCCCTGCGATACGCGTTGGGCGGACGCCCCTGTGGTGTGGACCGGGGAACCCTGAGGGGTGGGTCCGTTCCCGTCGGAAACCTGGTCCTCAGCTGACTTCTCCCCCGGGGACGCCGGGCGCCACGTGGCCCCGTAGGCTGGTCGAGCGTTCCCTCCGGCTCGGCGGGGAGGCTCTCTCCGGGGCCGGGATCCCCGTTCCGGGTTCCATAGCCGGTTGGAGATAGGGCAGTCCCTCCCTATCAGGAGCGGTACCGGCAGATGGGGCACTATTCCAGCACGGACCGTGAACATGCCGTAGGGTTCCGGACAACCACATGACAGGACTCATAGGTACGGGTGTCCCCGTGCACGCAGGCTACCTCCATCGGTCCCCCCCCTTTCCGCCCCGCGAAGTCGGGACGGAGAAGGGTCACGACGCTGCCGGTGTCCAGAAGGGCCTGCGTGTCCAGGTTCGTCATCCGCGCTGGTATCGTCGGGGTCCCGGGCGCCCCCTGGGCCACCTGCCAGTTCTCCAGCTGTCGGATGAGGTCGTCCACTGTGTCCGGATGGTGGTGGGCTAGGACCCTCCGCACGTCTGGTGGCAGCTGGCGGATGGCCAGTAGGCAGGGTCGGCGCGTCCCCTCGTCCGCGTAGGCCGACGGCATCGACACGTCCCGGTCTCCTGGGCAGAATCGCGCTGTATGCCCCGTCTGACCGCAGGTGTAGCACCGCCTGCCCTCGCGACCCTCCTGGGTCACCACCGGTGGTTCTGGTGGGGGTGTTCGCGGCGAGGTCGCGGGTTGTCGATGAGCACCCGGTCGAGTGTTGTCGATGAGCACCCGGTCGAGTGCGCTGGGTCCCTCCCCGGTCGCCAACCACCTCCTCACCAGCCGACCGTGCTGCGCAATCTGCGTCCGCACCGGTCCCCGGACGTCGAAGCGCCAGTCGTGGAACCGGAGAGCCCTGGCCGCGAGGTTGTGCCCGTAATAGGCCAGTATGGCCTGTTTGAGGGCGGGGTACTGGCCGGCCGGCTGTCTCTGGGCTAGGGTCTCCGCGAGCCTCGTAGCCTTCGTTGGGTTGTACGCCTCCTTCTCCTTTGTCGGTGGGTCGCCTCCTTCCAGTGTGTCCTCGACTCTCCTTTAACCCCTCCACGCGCTCCTCTCGCCGGGTGTTTCCCATCCAGCTGATGAGGACCAGCTGGAGAGCGCTCCCTGTCCCTGGCACGTGGGTGGAGGCGGTACACGCCCTCCACCACCCGCCCCCTGGTGGGGAGCGGGTTGCCACAACATATAACTTAAGAAGGGAGATGTAGACTGTGTTTCTATGGTTACTGCTACAGTGTGATGATGTCAAGAGATGAGGGGAATGCTGGGCACGTTGGTTGTTGTGTGTGGTTCTTGGCTAATAAAAGCTAATGGGTGATACACAGTGATGCATGTGTATCACCCAGTCATGCACATCTACGGACCACTTGAGGACGTTCTGGTGTGTGGAGAAGTGCGTCCATCTACCCCTAATTTGCGCTTTTGGCACAAATTTTTTTTAGTTACGGGTCCCAGATCACGAATGAATGGATTAAATGACGTGATGTGACAGTGTCACGTATTTCCGTGAGACTGGGTTGCCTGATTACCATGGACATTTTAAATAAACAACGTTAACTAAGAAAAGACATGCAAAACATGTAAGCCAATGTAGCCATAAACAGTATATAATAAAACATATTTGCATCAGCTGACCTATGTAGATAGATAGCAGTGTTTCCCCTAGGATGGAGTTGCAGCAGTGGAGGTGAAATGTTTTTTTTTCCTCTCGCAAATTTTCTTGTGTGCTCACAAAGCGCACCCTGCCGGGAGGTTCCTGTGTGTCTTCCGGCACCATTAGGGTGTACATACAGTACATTTGTGCACAGTAATGAGTAGGGTAAATATGGAGAGATCGAACATAATACAAGTATAATATTTAAAACAATTATGGACATTTATTTAACCAAAAATATATTATATCAACAACCACCCTATACAGTAAAACCACATAACACAAATACTACAACAATCAAAAAGGTCTGTGCCTCCAACCAAAGCATCTGCCAACTCCCTCCCCTCTCCCCATCACAAAGGTTGTAGTAGGACCATAAAGAGGCCATGCCTCTATTGAACAAGTTTTGGGGCTCTAGAGACAATAATGGTAAAATTGTTTAAAAAAAAGTATATTGACATTTTTGCTAAAAATAAATTCCTTAAAAATAAGTAAAGATATATTTTTCAAAACTAAAGGTTGCAGTAATACTATAAAGAGCCCATGCCTATATGGAAAACGTTCTGGGGCTCTAGATTCAATAATGGCAACGCTATTGAAATTGTTCCTAAATAAAAAATCCTCAAAAATAAGAAGAGATATATTTTTCAAAACTAAGGGTTGTAGTAGGACCATAAAGAGGCCATGCCTATATGGAACGAGTTTTGGGGCTCTAGAGTCAATAATGGCGACGCTATTGAAATTGTTACTAAATAAAAAATCCTTAAAAATAAGAAGAGATATATTTTTCAAAACGAAAGTTTGTAGTAGGACCATAAACAGGCTATACCTCTATGGAACTCGTCTTGGGGCTCTAGAGCCAAAATTGGCGACGCAATTGAAATTTTACAATTGTGGTCTTTCAGGTTTGCACTTTGCAGACGGTCCCTAAGCGTCAAAGTAGAAAAGTTAAAATAGCATAATCAACCAACCTGCTGGACTGATAAACAAATTGCAGAGGATCTAGTAGATGATTGGTCCTTAGTAAAATATATTTTTTCACTATCCTTTTGAAGCATTTCATTACCAATAAAGTTAATGCTATGGGACGGTAGTGGTTGTGTTTAGTCGGTGAAGGAATCTTGGGGATGGGGATAATAGTTTATGTTTTCCATAAAAGTGGACCACTGATCCAGAGAGGACTGGAAAATATCGGTGAAAACTGGGGACAGCTGCCGAATTGCCGAATTGCAACCCATTGCCACAGATGTTGTCTGGGCCGGGGCTCTTGCGTGTGTTAACTCTCTTGAACATCGCACACACTTCTGTCTGTGAGATATTGATAGACTGACTGGTTGTTAGATCAGACTGCTTTTGGTCAGTGTTAGTTCCGATCCCAAAACGAGAGAATAAAACATTTAGATTATTTGCCATATCCTGGCCTTCCCCACCCTTAAGAGCTATGTTGTTTTTCACCTTCCCCTTATAAGTGGCGCTGGTTATGGCCTTGATTGACTACCATGCCTGCCTAGGATTACCCAGGGCCATTTTTTGCTCTTCTTTCTGTTTGTAAGTATTCTTGTCTATCTTAATCTGTCTTTTAATTTCTCTTTGTGTATCTCATCCTTATGGATATGGGCCAGTTTCTTTTTATTTAAGAGTGATTTTGACTTTCCTGATACCCAGGGTTTATTGTTGGGATACGTTTTAACAGTCTTGGTTGGCAGTACTGAGTCCACACACATAACGTGATGTAATCTGATATCACCTCCACCTGTTCATTTAAGTCCGGACATTTGTAACCCTACCATGAGGTACATTCAAAGCAGCCCTGGATTGCCATAATGGTGTCTTCATTCCAGATCTTAACAGTCCTTTTCTGGGTCTTTTCCCTCTCCAGAAGCCGTTGGTTTACAGAGGGGTATTCCACAAAGCCGGTTTTTTCAAATAACCGGGTAAGTTAACCCAGGGTTTGCGGTAACCCTAGGTTTTCCGTTCCAAAATGAACACGGTATGTTAGTTACTATAGAAACATATGCTCTGAAACAAACCTGGTTGGAGCAGGTTTTGCGCAGGTTAAGTTTGGAACATAACCCGGTTTTGGGTATTTAAACCCGCTTTCACCTCATATTTCATGTGTTCACAATGGCATGCCCTTTCGATGACAGGCGATATCAGAGCGCAAATTATTTGTGCAACCCACCGGGAGCGATTAATAAGACCGTGGCTCGACATCTTGGCATATCCGGATAAAATCTTTAATATATTTAAATAGCCTTCTCCAGCCTTGCATAGCAACACTACCAATCGAGGACCTGGCCTTAGTTCACTCCAGACTATTTGCGTAGCCCTCCGTTTTTTGCAAATGGTAGTTTTCTCTATAATGTTGGAGATGCTGAGCACATCTCAGTCCTTTCAGATGACCCATCCACGTCCGGACCAAGATTTTCATCGGCCTCCTATCATACAAAGAGCAATATTGGCTGAGTTTGCCGAGAGGCGCTTACAACAGAAAGTATAAAATAGTTCTAACAGACTTATATCCACTGGAGAATGTTCGATCGTAGCCGCCGGCTCCATTACAAGCACTAATCCATCTTGATCTGTAAAGTTTATGAATTGTCACTTTTAGGTTTTCTACCCAGTTACCAAAAAAACACTTGGAACATTTGCGCTTTGGCACGCACACGGTTTGCATGTGTTACTTCGAAGACGAACAAAATCTAAAATACAAGAAAAACAGAAAAACCTACATTCAACCAGTGGGGTACCCTCACATGGCCCCTGACTCTCTGAGGAGGTACCTCCAGGTAGATATTTTTTAGAAGAAAAGGGTTATGTGGTAGGAACGTTAAGAATGCTTAACTTGGATATTAATAGATTCATGGCTCAAATATTAAGGATCATGCTTTCGACATCTTACGCATTTATGCAGTCAGTGATCCGCTGCCAGGCTTTGGTTCTCTGGGTTGCAGAGGCTTTAGGGTTCCCTTTTCTTGTGATAATGTCCTTCTCCTCGTCATAGCTCTCCAGGAATACCTGGAGTTCCATTTCATTGAAATAAGCGGCCCGTTTCGCCATTTCGATCAGGGTTTCCGTGATCCATTCACCACGTCTTTATAGGTTTGGCATGGATGCGCACAAGCCTGTGTTAACCAACCCCATGTTGATTTCACTAATGCATAACCCGTGCGGTGGAACCGACAGCTCTGCTTTAGTTGGCACAGGGTCAATCAACCTGGAGTTCAGTGTTAACTCTGTGTTTGTTAAACCTCTGTTCGTGGAATACCCCACTGGCCGGAGATGTACCACATTGTGATGGGATGCCCCCAGAGGGGGCAAGGAAGAAGCAGAGTAGGCACCTTTAATGCTGCCATAAAACAAGTCCAAAGTCTTATTTTTCCTAGTGTCGCAGCTTACGTATTGATAGGTGCACAGAGTTTTCCTCAATGAGCAGTTATTGAAATCAACCAAGAAAAATTTGGGAGCATCGGGGAGAGAGATTCAAGTTTTTGTGTGAGGTGAAATATTGTCTGTGGTCCTTCATCAAGCTCACACCTCGCGTGAACTCACATGCATGTCAGCTTCAACGTACGGTTCAATCCTCCTGGCATCCAAGACAGCGAGCTCCCATTCATAACCAGGCCCTACACAGACCAGTATAGTGCAGCCCTGTGGGATGCAGGAAGAGGAACAGATGTACGCTGTCTCAAAGCCCGCTCTCACTGGTGCTGTGTGCAAGAGACCATTGGGTCCACCTTGAGAAAAACTAGATGAAATTATGTAATCCGTAGTTATATTGATATAGAGACCTGCTGGGCTTTTCGTTTATTATTTACTATGGTGCGTCAGGTCTTATACACCCCAACATAACATCTTGAAATGGAGTTTGTGGGGTCGAGGGCCGGTATTGTTCAGCAGCAATTACAGTACTTGGTCCTCACTGGCTGCCAACACCCTGGATAGAATTTGGTGACCCAAGGTCAGACAATTTATAACATGATAATCTATCTCTTTATAAATCTAAATGCTTCAGGCAAATTTTGTTTTACCACTCATTGTACTCACTCATTATCACCTTATGTGATATAAATCACATAAAGTGATACAAAGTACATATCAAGGATGTAAGTCAATCATTATACACAAAGGCCAAAGGTAAATATAAAGAGCCAATGGCATTTTTCTGACACTTTTTTTTATGGTATGAGTTTTTATCATTTAGAATTCTTTATTGTATGCCTTTATTGGTTTTTATTACATTTAATAAATTCACATTCACAATAAAAACCCTCTTTCGAGATACTTCTAAGCTATTTAAGGCAACAATATGGTATTAAGAAAAACAATAGTTTTGCTGAAAGAGCATACAATTTTCATACAGCCATGTGGTGTGTTTATAGAATAGACCACAAAGAGAGGTTGTTTGGTTTGACGCCATCATTGCATTTCCCATCTCCAGCCACCAGTCCTACTCTCAAATGAGGATTCCATGGTTGATCAAACCTTTAACCCAGCACATCTCTTGTTGTTTAGTAATTCATCACCAGTTTATCCATTTTATCAGCTAGACCCTAACACAGGATAAGATATTTGTAAACAAAAAACGTTGGCAGACAGATCAAACATAAAGGATTGCTTCGGACAGCATTTCCAACCTCAGGTAGGTTGTGCTGAATGCCTCAAAAAGATACCAAAAGTATTCCCGGTTGCTCCTCTTCAATCTTGTAAAAAAAAAATGATGATGACTGAATGACTGCATTAAAGGAGAATTTCACCGGTGGAGACAAGAATCTGTATTGAAAGTGGGTCATATATGTAGTTGAATAGTAGCATAAATTTCTAATTTGGTGCCCCCTTGACGGCAGGTTTTTTCGATTGCGAGCAAGACTTCTCCGGTGCTGGATATGTTATTCAGGAGCGGAGGAGTTAACTTAAACCTTCCACAGTGGATTTGCACCGCGATCTAAAACGTCACGCCAAACAACAGATAGTTTAATTCCCCGGCATTCCATCTAATGTGTCTAATTTTACTTTGGGTTCGGGTCGGATGTCGGTATCAATTTATAGCGGGTCTGGTGTATTGATTCTGTGTATTGATTCTCGGCCATGGTGGAGAAGGAATTGGGGGAAGAATCTTTGGCTTTGACTCTCTGAAGTCCAGATTGAACCGCGACTTCAGATTGATGTGGAAGGACCAGAGACGTTGGAGAACCCAACGCGGTCGTATATTCATAATATCATCCAGAGGAGTGTTCTAGAATATCTTATAGAACACGGCCAAAAGCTGTGTGCGCAAGATTATATTATGAATGAACGACTGCGTCTTACCGATCACATGGTAACGTCAAAATCCATACCGTAGCGCAAATTCACACTGGTGTACTCTCTATACCATTTATGGTGTGATCCAGATGCCTCGGACACCAGCCTTCCGAGTTGAAAGTGGGGAAATCTCCCATCTTTCTTGCAGCATTTCACGGTGGCACACCCCCTTTTTGTCTTCATCTCTCGGAATTCTGAGAGTAGACCGATGCCTCCTTCAAAACGGTCAGAGTTTCCGGGAGCTCAGGAGGTTTGCATCACCTGATAAATTCTCACTCATGTTCTACCATCGCAAGCAGTTCTAATAACTGATTCATCTGATTCAGCAAAGAAGCGCAAAGAGGTCCCTGCGGGCATCACTACTTCTTGTTGTTATGAAGTTTAGTCTCATGAATCTGTTTTTCCAGTTATATGTAATAGCCTACAGATTTTTCCTGAACACTCTTATTTCGGAAGAAGGGAAGGTAAGAGCTTCCGAAGCTCCGAGCTGCTTTGTAAGCGGCATGAGTGCAGAGATGATGCCCTCAACAAAAATGGCTGCGCCCGTAAAGAGATTTATTTTCTTCGTATTTGTACCACGTTGGCCTTTTTAATGTCAATTTTAAATGCTCTTACACACTTGATTACATTGCTACTTTATTCCGGTCACCAATTTATGGATTGCACGGTCTTGCTGTGCATGCAATACAATGTCAAGTTTGTTGTTTGTTTTCGACCTGGTTTGCTAAAGAGGCTAATGTATAATTACAGGTCTGTAGCGTAAGTGGGTCCCACCCCCTAGGCAGGCATGAAAATGAGGATCTATGGTGTGATCCAGATGCCTCGGACACCAGCCTTCAGAGTTGCACTTGTGAAGTCATTTCCGGTCTCGGAGCCTTTATAGCGTTCCCGTTCGCATAAATGCCGTGAATGAACAACACAAAACTCTGAGGTGAAACCCATCTTACAGAACCACTAACATTTCAAGTAATTCTGTTTACATTTAAATAATATTTTCGCCTATTTCAATTTCAAAAAGTGCTGTCGCGTTTTTCAGTAGCAGTAGGCAGTAGGCAGTAGCAGGCTGTCATTTATTGTTTGCTACATTAGCCTCTATAGCAAACCGGCTTGAAAACAAACACTTACATTGAATTTCATGCCTAACAAGACTGTGCAATGCATAAATTGGTGACCGTATTAAAGTAGAAATCTATTCAAGTGTATAAGAGCCTTTAAAATCAACATTAAAACGACCAACGTGGTACAAATGCAAAGAAAATACATCTCACCTCATTCACTATGGGCACAGCCATCTTTGTTTATCGCATCATCCGGTAAACCTCACTGCACTCAGTCTACTCTCAGAATTCCGAGAGATCAAGACAAAAAGGGGGAGTGCCTCCATGAAATGCCGCAAGAAACCTGGGAGATTTCCCCACTTCCAACTCGGAAGGCTGGTGTCCGAGGCATCTGGATCACACCATTAGAGGTAGATACGGATCTCTCCAGTCTTAGGGGAAATTAGGGAAGGATGCAAGACCATTCAAAAATATGACTGGGTTTCTAACGATACAAAGCTTAATGCAAATGGGTGAAGTGTCCCTTTAACAATATAGTTACTATACTCATAATATTCAATTAATTTACTGATTCCTTATTGATATTTTTAACCTCCATGGTGACTTTAGGATTACATCATGAAGGTTTAATAACAACAATAATAACTTTCCTTTTGTCAGGGAATCTTATCTCCTTTATGCTAGAGGAGATAGTGGTTCGACCCTCTTATCTCCTTTATGCTACAGGAGATAAGAAAGGAAGCATTGAAATATCTTTCCTTAGCATTTAGGGAATTCAAACAGTTCTAATCATGGCTGCCACTTCTAAAATACGACTTGGTCATTGGTCAGTTGAAAGGACTAAAAAAGACTAAAATAATACTATTTGTCTGCAGCCCCAGTCCAGAAAGTGTCATAGTTATTGTTTACCATTTCGCTTATTTTTGAGAAATCTGCCGATCTTTTTGAGAAATTAAGGACCAGGAACCTGATCCTTAAATTACACCATTAGTTTAATTATTATTTTATTTTTTTTCACCAGTGGACTTGCTCTATTTAACAGATGTTAATTTATGATTACACAAAGGCTCTGTCTCTGTGAACTTGTGGGCCCTAAACATTTCCTGTTAACTTGAGGTTCCTACACATTTCTGTTCTTCAAATTAATAATCCTGAACATCCTCAAACTGCAGTACTTATTAATTGTATATCCAAAAGGGCTGAGACAATAGCTTAAATGAATCATGGTATTTGTGTTTATATTTGTAATATCTATATATATAGTAAGGTATTTATAATGTATTATGAATTGTTTATAGTATATATATATATATATATATATATATATATATATATATATATATATATATATATATAAATATAATTGTTTACAATTATATATATAATTGTTTACATTATTTGTATGTGATTATATTGACTATTTATAAATATACGTAGATATATATGCGTAGATATATATATATATATATATACACAATTATTCTGTATTCATATTTATATGCATTATTATAGCTTGTATTATACTGACATGTTGGTGACATCTATCCAAGCTAAATTGATCTATCAAGGGGTAGGACTAGATACGTTTTTTTTACTTCCTCCTACCCCCTTTCGAGCATGTAGAAAGTTTTTTTTTAATTTTACTTCTTTTGTGTTTTTTTATGTTGTCTCTTTTATTTTTTATTTCATCTATTAATAATCAATTGATAATCATTAATTGATTAATAATCATGTTTTTTTTATTGCTTACATGTTAGAAATAAAGACAATCAATCAAACAATCAATAAAAAAAAAAATCAGAAACACCATCACAACATATTTGTCAACACTGTGTTTTAAATGGCTTCATTTTGATCACATTATACATCCTGGATTCATTTTTAGGATAAAATGTAATCTATATACACCTACATGTAATCATATGGTCCAAACATGTATAATCAAATATAACAGTTCTATGTAGTAAAAGTTAAAAAAAAAAGGTAAGGAAGCTGATGCACACTTAGTGTAGGTTCCGAAATGTGAATAAATTACATGATTAAATGCAGCCATAACATAGTTGTAATTTATCAACTGCTGTGGCTGGCTCCATTGGCTGTTTTACTGTTACACACTTTTAATATTATTTACATACATTCATACCAATGTCAAATTTCAAGTTCCTGCTTCTTGTTTATGGGGTTTCACAGCAGGAAAAATGTAAATATGGCATTACAATGCATTATAATATACATCTGATAAGGTCAGCCAGGACTCTGTGGAAGCCTGTTTGATTACATTAAGTCAGACACATAGAGACAGTCCCACCAATGATAACTCAGTTCTAGAACAGAAAGGGACAAGGAGGAACGGAGGAGGGATTGTGAAAAATAAAACTATTATTATCAAGTCATGACTGAATCATTACCAGCCAAACTAGCTTGGTGCTTCTCACCACGTGAGAGGCTAAACCACGCTAGGAGAATGCTAGGTAGCAGGCGGTTTGGTCTCAGAGTAGATTGTGGATATGTGTGGGTTTTGCATTTTCATGCCCACATCCTGGTTCTTCTTGAAGTGGCTAATATCGGCGTAGTTCATATTCTTGGAGAGCAAGAGAGGAAAAAGGGGGATATTGAATATAGATGGAGATGAGGTGTTATGTTTCTAGAACCAACAGGTAGACTACCCTGCTGTCTATAGTTACAAAAAGCCAACTATAAGATACTTGTATGTGTGATCTTTACCTGAGTGCTCAGGGCGGAGTCCTGGCTGTAACCTCCTGGCAAGAAAGAAAACACAAACACAAAATGAATTAAATCATAACTTATATGTGAAACATTAACCTTCTATGAATATCATGATATGACATACTGTATATACTGTTAATGCACTTGCACGTGCATGCAAGTGTACACACACAAAGCACACACATTAGAATGCAAAAATACACACAAAGTTACCGTTGGAGGAGCCTCTTTCTGAGACGTTGAACTTTTCTTTCCTTTTGCCGGTTCTGTGAAGGAAGAACACGACACGTTTATGCATCGATTCCGCATCCATCAATGGACACTGCGTAACATTTCTAAATACTTCTACAAAATACCAGTGCTAATGTTAATCCTAACATTATTGCAAGTGTGGCGATTTTTTTTAAGTCTAGGCAACATGTATAGTAAACTTTTCATTGATGCATCCAAGTTCCACATCTCATCGTTGTAACTTTTATATTTTGCTTGTGTACTTGTTTTGCATAACTTTATTATGTTTACTAATTCAGCAACAAACTTGACTTGTAATGTAAAATGAATGGGAGAATTAAGCAATCTCCAATCCAACAAATCTTTAACTCTTTCTTTTATTTATTTCGGTGATTATTAAGTGAATAGACTACTTGCACCATCATGAGGTCGTTGTTTTCATGATTGACGCGTGGGGTTCCATACTGCATACCTGCTTGTGTGGACACGATAAATCAGTGCAGCTACTAGCACTACAGCTAGTATCACTGCAATGGCTATACCAGCAATGGCACCAGATGACAAACTGTTGTCTGGAAAAGAGAAAAGATGAAGGGTTTATGGGTTGCATGAGGAAAAATTCAGAGAGGGCAACAGATTGGTGTTAGTGTCTGCGTCTGTATCAATCTGTGTGTGTGTGTGTGTGTGTGTGTGTGTGTGTGTGTGTGTGTGTGTGTGTGTGTGTGTGTGTGTGTGTGTGTGTGTGTGTGTGTGCACGTCTGTCTATATAAGATGAATGGTAATAATGTACCTGTTACTGATATACTTTGCACTGCACGAAGCTCCAACTTAGTGATGTTGTTCACTGCTAAACATGTGTATTCTCCACTGTCCAAAAGCGTTGCCGTTTTCTTAAAGTCAGCGCCAGAGCCGAGTTCCTCATTCATCCCGTTGATCCAGGTGAAATGTGCAGGAGGGGTGGACTCAGCCCTGCAGGATAAATGCAGAATCTGGCCGATCTCTACTGGGTCCACCGGAACATAAATCTGAATGCTCACTGGTCCATCTGAAACCCAGATATTACCACAGATTCAGATTCTAAACATGTGATCAACCACAACAAAAACTATTGTAAAAGATATTTACACAAAAAATGAATTATTACTCCCACATCATAGGCCAGCATTAGCTTCATATAATGCATATCTTTAGAATGGATCGACTATGTAATAAACAGAGACACATTATGACACAGAGACAATCACTTCCAGTTACAGAAAGCAGAGCAGTCCTGCCATGATTAAGCTGCAGCCAGAGCTAGTCCTCGTGGTTGTTATAGTTAGCAAACAAACTGAAATAAGAGAGATAATATAGGGTATAACAGGGAGGAACTAATGCTTTGCAGATGAAGCTCTGGCCATTGGAGCATTCTTTGTGTCTAAGAATGTAAAAGGTCAGGCAGGAGGGTTAGATACTTACAGATGGGGTGCAGTTTTAACGGGGCACTTTCTTGAGTACTGATCAGATTGGAGACATTACAGGTGTACGGCCCCCGGTCGTAGCGTGTCACGTTGAGTATGGTGAGGGTGGTGTTTCCGTCGCCGACCTGCACCCTGTCACTTGATACAGTGATCTCAGAGCTGCCATTCATCCACAGGTAGGACAGGGAGGTGCCGGTGGAGACCTGGCAGGACATCCTCACAGAGCTGCTGAACTCCAGCAGCTCTGTGGTGTTGGGGGTGACTGTTACACCGGAGACTCGCTCTGTGGGACAAATATATGGAATACACTGGTATATAACAATAATGGCCTTCAAATGATACCAGCTTAGTAACTGTAACATCTTAGATAAGCCTAACCCTGATTGGCTTTTACTGGCAGTTTGCCAAACTGTGTTATGTTCACAAACAAATGAGAGCCAGACCATTATAGAATAAGGAAGGATCTTTTATCTTGCAAATATAATTACGGAAAAACAGCATTTCTTTCAGCATGGGTTAGAGTTGAGGTCGACCGTTAAAAACATGCTGCTATGCTACAATACTCGTGTATAGAAAGGTAAGCTATATGAACTGAGCACTATTTTCATCCTACTCTTCTACTCACCATACATCTGCAGGTTGCATTCTCCATTTAGTGGATGTCCCGATGGAGGAGTGATCATCACCTTGTATAATCCAGTGTCATTTAGAGTCAAGATTGAGAGCTCCAAAGATCCGGTTATATTGTCAAATTTGGTCCTAGTACTATATTCTGGGGTAGTAGTGGTTTCAACGGTTGATGTTAGGATAGATATCACAGTACCATTAGCTAAATGAAATTGCCATGCCACTGAAATCATTGGAGAGCTCTGATCTACTTTCAACATGACACTTTCTCCCACAGCGCCACTGAGACGATCTGGCAGCACACCAACTCCATCGCTACGACCTGCAAATGAGAGATACCAATGTGGACAGGTCAAGTATTCAATGTCAAGGCCTATAGCGAAGACAGGTTGAGTACATCTGTTCATTCACTATTGCAGTTTGCTTTATCGTAGTAAACATGACTTGAGCTATATCTCAATGATTTTAATAGTTGCACAATCGTTGTTTTTTAACAATGTTAGATGGTATATGAAACACACACACGCACGCACGCACACGCACACACACACACACACACACACACACACACACACACACACACATACATACATACACCTAATGCTCTTAAACGTCCATTCTTACCTGTTAAAGCCAAACATACAGCAACCATGCAATAACCATGTGATAAATCCATTTTTCCAATCGAGGAACGGTCACTGATTTAGCTGCTACCGTTATTGAATAATTAGGTTGGTCTCCAAATGTCTGTGTTCTAGAAAATGTAATTATACCCAAGTAAGTCTGACAGCGAGTGTGTTGAGGCAGAGATACACCCAGTATGGCGTATCTCCAAAGGCTAAGGCTTTAATAAACATTTGTGGCCAGGGGTTATATGTAAGGGTTGCCACTGTAAACGCCACCCACTGGAGTTACTGACGGAACAGTTCGTCCAGTCCTCCTGCGACATCTAGTGGCTGTTCGGCCACGTTGACGTTATAGTTTGAGGGCATGGAGAGTGTTTGTTGCGCACTAATCTTCCTGGATAAGTAGGCATGCCTACCAAACAAGAAGCCAGTCATTTAAAATGATTTCGATTCCGTCTATACTGAAGAAAGGTGAACAATGAGTTATATTCAAACATGGCTCTCTGTTCTATATTAACCTGTACTTGTTAATATAATAAAGAAAGAACGAGACGGGCACGGTAGACTCATTCAACGAGTATCATTGTATTCTTCTTCAACTCACGCAACGTCACATTACACAGTTTCAGTACAACACTAGGTAAGTGCGCCATCCGGTGGTGTAGTGGAGTAACAGGAACAGCACATAATACGACTGAATACACAACATATTCCCCCTCTCTTAAGAAGCTTAAACGTAAGCAAAAGAACAATGCCACATCTGACATCAGCAGAATAATTCAAAACTCAGTAATATAATAACTCATCAGTAGTGCAATAATTCAATAATAGTGCGATAATTCAACAATAGTGCAGTAAATCAAGTAGTACCATAATTAAAGTAGTACAATAACTCAAGTAGTACAATAACTCAAGTGCCATCTTATCAGCATCAACACAGAACTTCACCTTAGAAAATGTTGCTAAAATATAACCAGCATCTTTACTGTACTGACTTTGTCCTTTGCATATAAAGGTAAACTCTTGAAACCTGTAACCCGTATATAATGTAAACTCCTTTGCATATAAAGGTAAACTCTTGAAACCTGTAACCCGTATATAATGTAAACTTAACATGACATTTTCAGATATGTAAATCACAACAGCCTTCTCAATGAAATACAGTGTCCAACATAACCAGTATCTATCTCACATTCATTAGTCAACAACAAAATATATATATATTTTTTTTTTTAGTAAACAACAGTATTCTCTTACGTTTTCACAGCCGTGTTTTTTTTTTTTTTTTTTTACATTTTAACTCACTCTTTTACCTCACAGTCCCTCAGAACAATTAGTGTTCATACTCCTGAAGCCAAGCAGGCTCCTTTCTCCCTCTCACTGGTCTGTCCATGACCCCAGGGTCAACTGCTTGTTTGGGCGGCTCAGGTTGCTGGGCCGACTCCGGCACAGGATCAGGGGCAGGGCAGGCCACTGGTTCTGAATCCCTGTCTACTTCACTCTCAGGGACCAGAGATAGGTGGGTAGCATTCCATGTGCGCCCATCTTCCAGTACGAAGGCACTAGAACCAGCTTTGCGCATCACTCTGACAGGTCTCTGAAACTTAGACAGTCCCTTTCTGACATGGAAAGGTTTCTTCACTCTGACTAAACTTCCCTCTTTTATCTTTGGCACACGTGCTCCCCTTTTCACATCAGTGTATGTCTTTGATGCCTGCTGTTTGGCAGCGACCCGACTGCGTAGTTGGTCCTCTGGCAGTGGATCAGATTTGCGAGCAGGGCCAATGTCTACTTTGGTACGCATTGGTCGGTTGCACATGAGCTCATGTGGTGACACACCTGTGGTGCCATGTGGGGTAGCACGGTAAGTGAGCAGAAAATCCTGTACGAACGGCTTCCATGGTTTTTTCTCCTGTTCGGCAGAAAGCAATGTCTCTTTTAGAACGCGGTTCCAGCGTTCTACAGCTCCGTTTGCTTGTGGATAGTAGAGAGACACTTTCCTGTGTTTGATGTCTCTTGCTTCAAGGTACTCAGCAAACTCACTGGAAGTGAACTGAGTGCCGTTGTCGCTTACTAGTTCCGTAGGGTTTCCAAACCGGGCAAACACGGTAGACAGAAAGGAAGTGATTGCTGCCGTTGTGATGGTAGAGGTGAAAGCAACCTCCGGCCACTTTGTGTAGTAGTCAACCAACGTCACTGCAAAGCGACAGTCCCAGCTGGCTGACTCGAACGGTCCCACAATGTCCATGCCCACTTTCTGCCATGGAGCATCAGGTAGTGGGATGGGCTGGAGAGGAGCGGCATGTGTCTTGGCACTTTTGTCATTCAGCCGGCATGGTCCACATGCACGGATAGCCTCCTCCACAGACATGTCCATACCAGGCCACCAGTATAAGTCCCGCAGCATTTGTTTAGTGCGAACGATACCCTGATGTGTCTCATGTGCCAAGCTCACCAGCTGCTTCCTTAAGGCCACTGGCACAAGTCGTCGGTGAGAGCCCCTGTAGATGATCATATCTTGGGTTGAGAGTTCATCTCTTGTGGCAAAATATGGTTTGAGCTCATCCGGTAGCGCTTTTGCTGTCTTAGGCCAGCCCTTATGTATCTGCGTTCTAAGGGCTGTGAGCTCAGGGCACACCTGACATGCATCCACAAACTTGT
The DNA here is from genome assembly GCF_031168955.1 of Gadus macrocephalus. Classification (NCBI taxonomy): domain Eukaryota; kingdom Metazoa; phylum Chordata; class Actinopteri; order Gadiformes; family Gadidae; genus Gadus; species Gadus macrocephalus. The sequence goes on from NC_082392.1 coordinate 9,653,927, forward strand.
TTACTGAGAGAGCTTTGAGTTCTGTGTCCAACAGAGCAACAAGCTCTGGCTCTGTTACTGGCTCTGTATCCTCTTCTGCTGGGAGGGGTAGACGGGAAAAACAATCAGCAACTTGATTTTGTGAGCCAGGACGGTACTCCACGTCGTACGTGAAGCACAAGAGTCTCGCAGACCAACGTGCAATGCGCATACCGGCGCGGCCCAGACCTTTTGTTGCGAGCAGTGTGGTCAAAGCCTGGTGGTCTGTGCGTAGTGTGAATCTGGTACCCCATAAGAAGGTCCTCCATTTTTCGGCAGCCCACACACAGGCTAACGCCTCCTTTTCAACGATAGAATACTTGCGTTCTGCAGGGTTAAGTGTACGTGAGGCACATGCAACTGTGCGCTCTGTTCCATCTGTGTGTAGTTGTGTCAGTACCGCCCCCAAGCCATAGTCTGACGCGTCTGTAGACACGAAGGTGGGAAGGCTGGGATCGAAGACAGACAGCGCTGGACTGTTCACAATACAATCCTTAACAGCCTCGAAGCTCTTCTTAGCTGCTGAAGTCCACTGGAATTTTTCCTCACGCAGACATGCTCGCATGGGCTCCACGAGCGACGCATAGTTGTACACAAACTTCTGGTACCACGCTGTGAGCCCCAGGAATGAGCGCAGTGCTGTAGCCTCTGTCGGCGCCGGAGCCTCTGTGATGGCTTTGACGTGCTCTGTGAGTGGCTGTAGGCCCTGGGCAGAAATCGTGTGCCCAAGGAACCGCAGGCTGGATTGGTTGAATTGGCATTTTTCCTCGTTTAGCTGGAGGCCAGCCCGCTTGATCGCTGCGAGCACCTCCTGTAAGTTGAGGTCATGTGCTGCCTTTACCTTTCCGTATATTATGACATCGTCCAAGTAAAATTGGACCCCTTTGCAGCCTTTCAGTACAAGCGACATCATCTTGGAGAACGCACTTGGGGCTGAGCACAGTCCGTATGGTACACGTTTGAACCGGAACAGTCCATCATGCGTTATGAATGCAGTTAAGTCTCGGCTCTCCTCTGCCAAGAGCATCTGATGGTAAGCGTTGGCGAGATCTATTGTAGAAAACACGGTAGCACCACACATCTCGGAGAACAATTCCTCCATATGAGGAAGCGGGTAACTGTCCATCACTACCGCCTTGTTAGGCTCACGTAAGTCCACGCACAGCCTCACCGCACCGTTCTTCTGTCGCGTGACCACGATGGGTGAGACCCATGGAGATGCATCAATCCTCTCTATTACGTCCATCTGTAACAGTCTCTCGAGCTCCATGGAGACGGCTTGTCTCACGGAGAGAGGAAGTCTCCGCAGTTTCTGTTGAACGGGCTGTACTGCTTCGTTGCCCTCCTTCACTTTCACCCGGTGGAGAAAGTCCTTAGCTAAGCCCAGTTTCACACCGGTCACTGGCCCAGGTTCGACCTCAGACACTCAGACGCAGGTGAGAGCACAGAATTTCCCACAATGGAAAGTGCCCTGAATAAGTCCATTCCCAAGACAGCAGTACCTGCCTTTTCCACCACATATAATACAGCTGGTGCTGTAGTATTAGCATGCTGCACTGTAGCTGATAGACAGCCTAGTACTGGGATATCTGACTTTGTGTATGACACTAACTTCACTTTTGGTTCAGTCAGGGGCACATTACTGAAATGCTCTCTGTAGACAGGTTCAGGAATGATAGACACAGCGGCACCTGTATCTACCACAAGTTATACTGGGCAAGAAGCTGACTTTGCATTAATAGTCACTTCGCACGTTATTTTCTGAGCTGGACTATTTTTATCAATTCCCAGCACGCTAACTACACTTACATTTCTGGCTGGTCTTTCAGAAGACTTGCATACCTTTGCAAAGTGTCCCATTTTATTGCATTTCCGGCAGGTCATTTTCAGCGCAGGGCAGTCAGAAGCATTGGCAAGATGGGTAGATGACCCACACCTAAAACAGCGCGACTGTCTTGGTGTGCTCTTTGTAGGCGCCGCCTGGTGGTTGTTCATCCCTCTGCCTTTGAATGGACGTTTAGGCGTCGCCGTCACCGCTTGAACCGGAGCCCGCTCTTCTGGACCCAGCGTTCGCATATCCAATTGCGGATTCCACTTGCACTGCGATTTTCAGCGTTTTCTCCAGTGTCAAGTTTGCATCACTTTGCACCAACAGTCTGTCGCGCACTTTAGCACTGCTCGCATGCTCAATAAGCTGATCACGTATCCTCTCGTCTCGGTTACCTTCAAATCCGCACGTTGTTGCTAGCTCGCGCAGAGCGGTCTCCTCCGTTTTCTGAATCCTTCGTCTGAACTTGTGACGTTCCACCACAACGTTTATTGCAGGAACGAAGTGTACACGCAGTGCATCCATTGCTTCTTTGTAAGATGCACCTGCGTCTGCAAGTGTGTAAAACACACGCTGGCCCTCTGTACCCAGACAATGTAAGAGGATTGCACGTAACCTCGTGTCTGGCCAGTCGTCCCCCTCCGCGTGTATGGCTAGTAGATAGTTCTCAAACATCTTAGCCCAGGTGTCGAACGGAATTGTAGGTTGTCCGGCACCCGGCAGAAATAACGCCGGTAGAGGAACGGTATTCATCATCCTCGTCGCCAATTTGTTCTATATTAACCTGTACTTGTTAATATAATAAAGAAAGAACGAGACGGGCACGGTAGACTCATTCAACGAGTTGTATCATTGTATTCTTCTTCAACTCACGCAACGTCACATTACACAGTTTCAGTACAACACTAGGTAAGTGCGCCATCCGGTGGTGTAGTGGAGTAACAGGAACAGCACATAATACGACTGAATACACAACACTCTCCTTTCAATATATGCCTAAAAACATGAGCAATAAACCCGGCACGCCTGCTATCAGCTGACAGAAGGAAAAACAAGTTGAATTCGCTACACTAAAGAGAAACACTTCTGCCACACCATAAATCCTAATTTCCTCAGATTAGCACTTAAGTAGCAAGTGTAGGCTTACTTTTACCTGTATATATATTTATATCATATATCCATATCTATATATATATATACATATTAATATATATATAGTCAAAGCAGATTCTATAATTGTATAATTTTGGCCTTCAATCCTTGGGATTAGTTTGTCATCGTTGACCGCGTGTACGGGATCCATAGGAATACGATGTTCCCAACCACGGTTATAAACATTCTCCTCTGTGTCTGCAGGTGCGTCAACGGGTCTGCTATGACCCCGTCGATGGCTAGGAACAACGTCGTGTAACAGGATAACCTTGTAGGTGAAACTGGCTCCCTGGAGCTCAGTGACCTTAATAATGAGGACTCCGGGATGTAGGCTACACTGTCATACTGGCCTCAGGACCTTTAATGAAAGGAGCCACCATGAGGAGAGCCTGTGTTGTCATACTTGTTTAAATGATATATACTATAGCCTATGTAAGAACACACACGCACGCACGCACACACACACACACTGTTTTCTTTCTCTGTTTTTCTTCCTGACTTTATTTCTTTAAGCACATTTATTCAACAGCAATTCCTTATTTTATGTATTGCTACCGGTCAATACGTGCTGTCTTTCAATTTTTTCCTCCTTCGCAGCCCAACTCCAATCAACCAACAGTCATCTGTCCCCCGAACACAGAGGGGACGAGTGTTGTCACGTTCTTGTTTGATGATTGAAACACCAGTAATGCAAAACAGCAGACAAGAGATTGGCCAACCATTGTTGCCAAGTGATAATTCTGTCTCTCACTCAACTAATCCAGGTTCTGGTCAGTGGGCTAATGTCCCTGATAATAGTCCTGTCTTTGGTTGGCATCCTGCCATAATAAAAACAAAAAACGTATTACTGAGGATGACAAGTCTCCTGTTATCAGTATAATAATTGTACCATCATATAATTTACTACTGTATCAAAGAGAATGAGTTATCTTGCCTTGAAATTCCTTATGGAACCTGCCAAGCTAGGGGGAAATAACTCTTTATCACAGTGAACGATTATGCAACTTGCATCAACATACAACCTAATCATTAATACTCATATCAAAACAACAGTAGCATTGATTACATAGTCACTTTCAGTGAGATTCATGAAAGGAATGTCAGGTTTTACAATATGACTTCTTCCTATAGCGGGTACAAAAGATTCTGGTTTTGATCCCCAATGTTCACAGCTGTGAGCATCTTGGTAGGCCTTTTGTACAAGTCTATGATAATTGAATTCTACCAGTTAGTCTCTAGTTAAGGCAGAGAAACACTCAGTATTGCATGACTCCAAAGGATTAAGCTGAACAAAACATTTCTAGCCAGGGGGAACAGGAAGGATTGCAAATGTAAAAGCCACCCACTGTTTGGAGAGCTTTTGTTGCGCGTCTAATGTCCCTGGAACGTACGTCTACCTTACCACCCCTTAACCACCCCATTCTACTTGCTGTATTTATGTGTGTGTTGTCCATTTCTTGTATTGTATGTTTTTAAATGGACCTTGAGTCTAATAATACAAGGTTGATGATGATGATGATGATGATGATGATGATGATGATGATGATGATGATGATGATGATGATGATGATGATGTATGTTGGTCTGGCTTTGCGAGACTAAACCACCCCTATCAAGAAGCCAATAATTTATCATTATTATAATTTATTCTTGACTGAAGAAAGGTGAACGACTTGTATTCAAACATAGCTCATCTTTAAATAGGCCTACATCTCTAAATACTAGGGCTGTCAAACGATTACTTCTTTTAATAGCAATGAATCGCATAGTATTGGTGAGTTAACTCGCGATTAATCACACCTTTAAGATTCTATGTAAAATCCACTCCAATTTAAATTAAATGGAGTTATCAAATGGAATGACACATACCAAATGTACTTAATAAGCAAAAACTAGACCAAGTGATCTTGAGGGAGTTTTATTGACTCACTCATGTGGGTTGAATATGAAACTTACGGAACACCACAGATTTGGGAATTGTAAACAGGCAACAGGCTGTCACTTAGGCCTACTGCACGTGTAATTGAATGTAACGCGTTAATGTGTGTCAGCCCTACTAAATATATAAACATAAACCCCATTTAGCCTACGTATCTATCACTGGTAGGGCAGACCTGATTTATTGGGGGGTACTATCAGCTGGAAGGAAGGTGTACAAATCAAAAGGTAATTTGCTATAAGGGGAAACAAGTCTGCCTAACCATGAATCCTAATTTCATCAGAATTTCACTTTTGCTTCTTACAACAGGTTGGTAATACATACATACAACTATAGACTTATATTCTGACTGTAATCATATCTTTAACTGTATAATATAGCCTACTATATAATTGTATTGAATATTTCTGGTCTTAGATCTATGCTTTGGGAACATCATCGATGTCCGCGTGTACGGTACCCATGGGAAGAACACGACGTTCACGACAACGATCAAACCAACGAGCGACCCCTTCTTCTCTGTTTCCTGGGCCGTGAACGGATCTTTCATAATCACCTCGACCATTTCCAACACCATAGTCGAGCCAAAGTATGCGGACAGGACAACCTTGTTCAGAGAAACTGGCTCCCTGGAGCTCAGAAACCTGACCAATGAGGACTCCGGGGAGTACACTGTAACCATCATACCGGCCTCAGGACATTTGATATCAGGAGCCGCCGTGCTGGAGGTGCAGCGTGAGTAGATCACCGAGAGGTCTCAAATTCGACCAACGCCTTTTTCCCCTTTGCAAAAACAAATCGCGTCTTGAAAGTAGGACTGATTTCTTCCAGGTTATTTTTGTTGTAGGCTTAAGACTGGATATTTGGGTATATTTCACACACTTTGTTGCTGCATGTATCACTAACTATTCCTATAACTAAACGGCTGTCGAACTGCGCTTTTCCTGCAGATGTTAAGGGATCGTATAAAAAGTGCATGCAGCATTAGGTGACGCTGCAATCTTATTCAACGACAAATATTTACAACTATTTTCTTGATAAGCATGATCATCTATATGTTATTAGTAAAGACACAGATAAACATAACACACTCCTGATCCAACCCTTTATTCAAATTTCGATAACTTTTAAACCTTTTTTCCTTTCCTTTCCTTTTTATTTTGATTCTAATGTGTGGTGGGAATATGTTGTTTATGGTTGTTAGTTTTTTCAATAGCTTTCATAATTAGGGGTCCAAGCCAACAGGTTGGATCCCTATTGTTTTTGTGATTATTTTTTTATTCTGAGCTAGGTTGTATTAAGTGGTATGAATATGTGGCTCATGGTTGCTTGTTATTTCAATTGCTCAATCAATTTGGATTGGATTAGCCTCAAAACACTTTAATATTTTCAATAATACCCCCACCTTAACTTTTCATTTTAACCAATATCACCTTTAATTTTTATTTTGAGCTAGATTGTAATATGTGGAGTTAAAGTTCACATATTATACCACCAGGTGTGAGCGTGATTAGCCGTTACAAGCGTTTGGAATATTTGCCTCTTCTGTCATCGCGTGGGTGTGTCCATATAGATGTATGAGGATAGATGAGCAACGTTTGCTACAGTCCACTGGATAGACTTGTAAACTGATCTATCCAGCACACATCTAGGTGGACACACCCAATTGTGATGTCAGAAGAGGCAGATTTTAAAAACGGCTTGTAACAGCTAATCACCCCCACACCTGGTGGTATACAATTTCACCTTAAATATGTAGCTTATGGTCGCTGTTCTTTTCAATAGCTTACTCAATTTGGATTGGATTGGCCTTAGTTGCTTAGTATAATTGTTACGACGATGTCAGGCTAGGTCAATACATTTGATATTTTTCTCATTCGCAGCCAAAATCCCAACCCCGACCGTCACCTGTCCCCCATCCACAGAGGGGATGAGTGAGGTCACGTTCTTGTGTGATGATGGAGACACCAGCAATGCCAAACAGTGGACAAGAGATGGCCAACCACTGTTGCCGAGTGATAGAATTGCATTTCTAGAAAACAATAGAATATTGATGCTCAAAGGTGTGAACAGAACGGACACTGCAGAATACCGCTGCAATGTCAGCAATTTGTCCGACCACGAAGTCGCCACATGCCAACTCACAGTTTATTGTAAGTACTGTAACTTAAATTGTGATTGTTTTCGTCATTATATCGAAACTATGCCAAGGTCAGCAGCTCTCGGTTCATATTTGTTTTGGATCATAACCATCCTTTCTTGTCTGGATCGTCGGTTCTTGTGCACCCTGGTCGCCGCTCTCCAGACGGCCCAGACACTCCCACTGTGCAACAGCATCCCAATCCGGCCGTAGAGGAAGAGCGACTCACCCTGAGCTGTGCTTCTGACTCCCTGCCCCCGGCTACCTTCACCTGGGAGTTCCAACGCCGCCCCCTGGTCCCCGGTCCTCAGCATGTTATAGCCGAGCTGGACGAAGACCACCTGGGGAACTACACCTGCACCGCCCGCAATGACCTCACAGGGCTGGTAGTGTCCACGGTCTACACGCTCAACGGTTTGTTACCAAAGGAAAAAATAACAAAGTGCGGCAAAAGAATAAAAAGTGAACTATGGATTCTCCTCTAAACATGAGCTAAGGGAGTGATCACACTATTTTCTGGAAGTTGACCACAGAATGAGTACCCTTCTCTCTATTAGCTGTACAATGTAGATGCACAATATCAGGGACAGATAGGCCTATATAAAAGGTAAAAATGTACAAAAGTTGTTATGCAGGTTGCATGTCAATTTAGTGTGCAGTCGTGCCAATAGTAAGTTATTATAATAAGCGCACTACGGTATAATAGAGTGAACAGGTACAATAGAGACTTAAATTAGCTGTAGGCCTAGTTAACTTTACAGGGTTTGTGATGTGTTTGACTCTCTCTCTCTCTCTCTCTCTCTCTCTCTCTCTCTCTCTCTCTCTCTCTCTCTCTCTCTCTCTCTCTCTCTCTCTCTCTCTCTCTCTCTCTCTCTCTCTCTCTCTCTCTCTCTCTCTCTCTCTCTCTCTCTCTCTCTCTCTCTCTCTCTCTGTGCATATATATGAGGATTCAAAGGGCTTTATAAGCATGGAAAACATATTTGCCAAAGCATACAGAGTAAAATGCTAATTCTGTCTCTCTCTCTCTCTCAACCATTTCAGGTTCTGGTGTTCCTGCCAGTGGTTCAATGTCCCTGATAATGGTCTTGACTCTGGTTGGACTTTTCCAACAATAGTTTGATGTCCAGCCAGTGTAATCAGAACTCACACATAACAAAACAAATGTAAGAATGACAATAGAGCTCGTAAGTCCGCCCCGTCCGATAGACCCCCAATGGACCTATGAGATCGTAAAATATGAATGGGTTTCAATGGAGAGAAAGTAATTATTTTCTGGTCCCAGTCTTTATGTGCCCTGGATTACACATATGTTGTTTGTGGATTTAAATGATAACATGTCAAGAGTTTGACCGTATGTTGTGCAATTGTTCAGTTAAAGGCTGTAGAGAAAACACAATGAGAAAGACTACATGTCTCGTATGTGATGTCACGCTCCCTGCGACTGGCGTGGACAAGACCGACAATCTTTCCATCAGTATAACTGAAAATCTACACATGCCCCGATTTATAATGGTTTTCACATCTTTCGATGCTTTTATCCTCCCCTTCAGGCGCGTGCCGTCCATATGGGCAGGTGGGGCGGCGAACTCCCTGCAAATGCATGCTCCCCAAAAAATAGTTCCTCAGTAAATCATTGCTCCAAGTTTATTTTTAATAATATGCTATAAGACGCGCTATATATTCTAGGACTATTGTTGTCGAATTACTCCGCCTGTATCTTTCGGCATTGAAGCCTATTTATTTATTTCAGCAGGTAGGCCTATTATTAATTGTACCTGATTTCATACCTGATTTAAACAGCTGTTATTGAGATTTCAAAAGTGATGTTATTGAGAGATTTGCACACATCGTCGGGCCAAGTTCCAAATCGAAGGTCTGCTTGATTGATGACTTGTATTTCTACTTTTCATGTATTTGCAATGCACTCGCTAAGCCTGTTGTTAAATTGTTGTAAGATTGTTAAAATAAAATATGGAAGAAATAACTTCCCTATAATGTCGAATTTGTCCTTGTTTGACTTTGCAGAGTTGGTATTTTCCATTGCACATGGGCTATTCTAATAAACCCGACTCGACATCATATGACGAGTGTTGCGGATGGCACTTCGAAAGCGTGCAGTAACATTAGGCTATTAGTTTATTTTTAATTCTTACTCACAATTGGTTTAGTTAACATGTTTTAATGTAGCTCAAAATATACATGTTAAAAATATATATAAATTGTGGGTGTGGTCATACGCCAGTCGTTTCTGCCCCACTGAAATGAAGGGGCACTGCACGCTACTGCTCCCCTTGGTAAAAAGCGGTAAAGTGGAGCAGAGAGATCGCCATGTCTGTATCAGAGTGGTTGTGATGTATATCATTCGCGTCGAGAGCAGCGAGGGGCTGTAGTTCACAAAGCAGCCTCTTACAAAACCTGACATTATCAAACTTCTTCATGAATTTATTTCGTTTCCTCTGCATGAAAAATTATCATTTAAATCCACAAACAACATATGTGTAATCCAGGGCATATAAAGACTGGGACCAGAAAATAATTACTTTCCCTCCATTGAAACCCATTCATATTTTACAATCTCATAGGACCCATGGGGGTCTACCGGAAGGGGTGGACTGACGAGCTCTATGACAGTTGCCCCTTATCAGCCTAATAAGTGTAGCCTTGAGACAATCACCATACCAAACAGATTATGTTACACGAAACGGATCAGTCTGTACTTTTGTCCTCAATGTGGGCAGGAGTATAAGCCAGACAAAATGCATTTTCCGCCAAGAAACTCTGCGAATGCATACTCTCGCATCCCTGTAGCAGTCACATAAGGTCCCACTCCCGTGATCAGGATGGTCTCCAGGCTAAATAATTGTACCATCATATAATTTACTACTGTATCAAAGAGATTGATTTAACTTGCCTTGAACTTCATTATGCAACCTGCAGAGCTAGGGGAATTTAACTCTTTATCACAGTGAATGATTATGCATCTCTCATAAACATACAACCTAGTAATTCATATTCAAATCAAAACAACAGTATTTGATTACACACATTTCACATTTCATTTACAGTGACATTCATGAAAGGAATGTCAAGTTTTACAATATGGCTTCTGCCTATAGTGGTTTGAAAGATTCTGGGTTTGATCCCCAATGTGGCAGCTGTGAGCATCATGGTACTGCTGTGACACAAGTTTAGGTGGACTTAATTGGCTGATATATGTGTCATTTTTTGGGGATTTTCTGTTTTTTCTTTTTCTGTTTGCTTATTATTTTTTCCCTTCTCATCTCTCAGGTCTAGGCCTCTATCTTTGGTTAATTTAGGGCTCTGTTTGATGTAGTTTAATGTAATTTAGGGTTAGGGTTAGGGTATAAATGGCTAAATTAAAACCTAGCTCATCACCGTCCACGTGTGGTTTCTGTTTGGATTGTAAAAGGACAGAGATCAAAAACATAAACAAAAATATAATTGAATAAAATACATACGTTTGATCGTTCCAGAAATGTAATGCATCATTTACTGTAAAATGAAGAGGTAAGAAGTCATAATGGGGAATAAAAATGTAACGTGACAAAAGTTTTTAATAACTGGAGTCACTACATTTCATCAGTGGTGAATCTATACGATTTTATTATACCTCTGGACTTTGTCTGTTCGCTATCGCTAACAGCAATCACGGTAACAGCAATGAATGTAGGTGCATTTCCGCCCTGACAAATGTATGTATATGTATATGCTCAATCAACATGAAGGGACCTCAGCTTCTATGTGTCAATGTGTTCATGTTGGCAGGTGAGATTATTTTCATTATCATTATCATATCGTTAATATCATTATTGTCGTCATGTAAAACAGCGCTATCAGAGTTATCACACGGGCCAATCAGGACTTTACAGTTTATTAACCAAAATCAAGTGGATGGGATTGAATGGCTTGACCGAAGGCCAAGTTATGCAAACACCTTTGTAAAAAATAATTCGATAAAAATACATAAGAAAGAAAGAAAAAGAAAGGGAAAGAGGAAGAGAGAGAGAGAGAGAGAGAGAGAGAGAGAGAGAGAAGAACAAAGAACAAAGAAAGAAAGAACTAAAGAAATCTTCATAAAATAATGTAATAATAGTCTTATAAAAAAATGACATTTTTTCATGCATTTTCAACTATTCCTATTCTCCATGCCGTCCCCCAGCATTGGCCCTCTGTCCTGGGCAGGCAGCCCTAGGAGCGGGCTCCCTAACTGGAATAACTGGAGGAAGGATGACTTTTGAGACCAACCTCAGTTTGACGGACCAAAACACGACTGGCCCTCCGTTCAGGTCCATCGTTTGGCTGTTTAACCTGAACAACATCGTGTTGTACACTCCCGCAGGCAGTCTGGTATCCCCTGCGTATAGGAAGAGGATCAGTCTGAACACCACCAGTGGATGGCTGGACCTGTGGGATTTGACCGTGGGGGACAGCGGTGCCTACACCGTGGACATCACCACACACACAGACCAGCAGCTCAATGGAAGCACTGGTCTCAATGTGTACGGTAAGTTACCCTGGGAGGACCTGCAACATTGCTTACTTTTACCTTTTAGCTCACTTTTACCCATTTTACATGTTCTGTTTGGAATGATTTGGTGTGTGATTTGGTTTTATTATTTAATTTGCTGTTATGAACTGATTCTATTTTTATTATGTTATGTTTCTAATATTATTATTTGAATGTTCCGTAATTTATGCTGTTATGACACCTATGTTTTTCATCTGCGATGAACAAAGTCTATCTTTTCTTATCTTATCTTAGCTGTGTTTTCCCCACAGAGCGAGTCTCCAGTGTATCAGTCACCCCCAACACCACAGAGCTGCTGGAGTTCAGCAGCTCTGTGAGGATCTCCTGCCACGTCTCGACCGGCACCTCCCTGTCCTACCTGTGGATGAATGGCAGCTCTGAGATCACTGTATCAAGTGACAGGGTGCAGGTCGGCGACATAGGCACCACCCTCACCATACTCAACGTGACACGCTACGACCGGGGGCCGTACACCTGTAATGTCTCCAACCCGGTCAGCAATGATGTGGGCCGGCCGCTGACTCTGACCATTGGTTGTGAGTTCCCGTGTCCATCCTGTGTAAAGGGGTTCAGGGGCTTTGTTCTTGGTTGCACTTACAAAGAAACATTGAGTGTGAGAGAGAATGTTTTGCTCACCAATGTTTTAATAGGCCTACATGCTATGTGGTGGATGCACTCATCCACTGCCACCAAACCTTACTGAGAGTGCATTCATTCCAATGACGGGTGGGGGGAGCCAGTGAGGATCCATTCCCTTACACATTCATGCCTTGCTCTACCAACTGAGAGTCAGGACAACCTTACTTAGCTTTAAAGCATTTAAGCTTCTTTCTTTTTTTACAATATCTTTGCTTTGTTGTCTTCCATGTTCCTTATCTTGTAACCATTTTCATCAGCGATTTACTCATAGCCTTACATTTAAGTCCACGAAAAGTATTTTTGCTCAGCATAATCTTATCTTATCTTTAACTACTATCTTTATGCCAAATGGAATTTGCAATAGGCAGTTGTAAGAAGTGTTGAATTGTTAACTTGTTGTTTAGATGGGCCTGAGCGACTTGCCATCATAGGTCCAAGTCTAGTGGAGTTTGGGGAGGTGACGCTGCTCTACTGTTCGGCTATGTCTGTGCCTTCTCCTTCCTACACCTGGAGCCTTAATGGTGTCCACACCACCGTCCAGGGGCCGGTCTACGTTATAGCATCAGTCAACAGCTCTGACTATGGGAAGTACACCTGCACTGCTGTAAATACTCTTACCGACCTCAGCCAAGCTGCTGACCATGTGGTCTCCCTGAAAGGTAAACCTAAAGGCTAATTCATTTTGAGGCTAATGGGTGTGCACATCCCGGTTTTGGGACCAGTTTAACAGATTCCTCAGTGACTATGGACGACTCATCTCATGATGTGTTGATGCTTGTTTTGGTTAACAAGTGATGGGATTTTTTTACTTCTCTCGCAGAGAATCGCTGTTCGGCTGCCATAGCAACGACTGCCGCTGTAATGGCCGCGTGTTTTGTGGCTGTAGCAGCTGGGGTTGGAGTCGTCGTGGGTGTGATAGCGAGGAGGGTCTATAAAAAGTGGGTCAATAAAAAGCAGTAAGCCTAGATAAGACATGCAGAATGACCATGATGATGGTGATGAAGATGATTATTATGAATCTGGCTGTTTCATTATGTTCTTCCTTGGTGGATTTAAATTTAAGGATGAGCATGCGTGAATGTTTGTGTGTGTGTGTGTGTGTGTGTGTGTGTGTGTGTGTGTGTGTGTGTGTGTGTGTGTGTGTGTGTGTGTGTGTGTGTGTGTGTGTGTGTTTGTATGTGTGCAAATAATTGAATAATATTTCTCTTTCTTTGTCCCATAGATCTAGTTATGAAATCACAGAATTATAAAGTAACTAAAAAGTGGAGTAACAACAAACATGGTAAATATATCCTACATTTTTCATTTAGAAATATAAAGTAACGTAACAAAAGTAAAGTAAAAGAATATATAATCATATGAAACTTATGCAATATCATATGAATTATTCGCCGAAGGCGAAGTGAATAGTGGGGGATATTCACGGAGCCTGAGGTGAATAATGGTTTTAGTATGTACTACACGGGAACACTCCAAAAATAAAAAAGTTAACACTTTTTGCCGGGATTAATTTGTTTTTATTAGCGGTTTATTTGTTTTTGTTAGCCTAACGAGACGACCGTCACGCAATATCCTGAGTTTGAGATCTCAATCATGGGATATTGCCCAATATCCCGAGACAGCGAACCAATCAAATTGTGCCATTTTAGGAGGTTCACGTGTAGCATAATGCTAAATAATATTATGCAAATACATTTCACACATATCAGATTAATAATAAGAAGAATTAAAAAGTATTTATGTTCTTTCTTTTCTGCAGGATTTCAAAACTTTAATGGATAATTGTAGTATGAATAGTATGTAATAATTTAGAAAATGAAACAAGTATATTTCCTTCAAAAACAGAATGTACTTTGATATTGTCCCTATCCTTTATCAATCTTGGTGCTTGTGTTGGCTTTTGTATATTTTATTGGTGTTCTGAGTTATTGTTATTGCTGTTGGAACACTTTCACATAGCAGCAATAATAATAAAGAAAATTAAAGGTTAAAAAGTTAAAGGTTTATGCTGGTTCATGGTGCCATATACTGAATAGCTGGTCATCTGGAAATTACAGCTAAGAACTTATTCATAGCCTCGTTAAATTGTTAGATAACGTACTGAAGCCAAATTAACATAATATTGTCTGAAGGTACAAACCCTGGCCTCTGTTGCCCTCTATTGGTCTCAAATATTCCCTGCATCATGTCAATTTTGTTCCGTCCTTAAATCATGTTTTAAGGTTAAATGTTTAGGATTTAGTGACCTCTACCAGAATGGATTTGGCAGAGATGGAATATAATATTCATAAGTATGTTTTGTTAGGGTATAATTTCATGCAATTTGAATAGTTTTCGTTACCTTACAATGAGCCCTATTTATCTTCATATGGGGGGTCCTCTTCCACAGAGCCCACAATGATGCAACGCCATGTTTCTATAGTAGCCCATAATGGACAAACTGCTCAAGAGAAGACTTTTTTTTTTAATGATAATCACCCTGCCTTCTTACTCGTAATCTTATACAGGCTAGCTTACACTAACTTACTACACTAACTTACAAACTTATTTAAGATCAGATCAACAGTCTCTCTGGTACCCACATCGGGACTCCAACCCGACCCTAAGGAATTTGGTACCCATGTCGGGACGCCAACCCGACCTAAAGGAACTAATGCCGCGTTTCCACTGCAGGGTGCGGAACGGATCGGATCGCAAAGGGGCGGTAGGGAGGGGGCAGTATAGCCCAGCTCAGTTCCGAGGTCGCGTTTCCACTGCCGACAGTACCCTTGGTGGTAGGCCGGATGTCAATCGCCGCGGCAGCTACGTAAACATCGTAAACAACGTCTTCCTCCGCAAGAATGCAGACAAACGTCTCCACCTCCTTGTTCGCCCAAGCAAGCTTTTTACGCGACATGTTAATTGTAAAGAATAATACCTCGAGGCTACTGTTTGTTTGTTTTTATCCCCGCGTCACCCGGAAGTGACGATTCTGTCGACCAATCAACGGAGGGGGGGTGTAGCTAGAATTCCAGGGTACCCTTTCAGGCGTCTGGTCTCGTTTTGGGTACCGCAACGGAGGAGTCCCTAGAATGGGGTCGGAACGGGTACGGCAAAGTCCGGGTCACGCCCACTTTTGGCGGTGGAAACGCGATCCGACCCGCACCTTTGCGATCGATTAGGTTGGGTAAATAAAAAATATATCAAGGGACATCAACACTTGGCACTTTGCTACTCTTTTCATAATTTTGGAACATTACAGGTCAACGTAGCTTCTCTGAAGTCGATGGAAAGGGAGATGTGTTTGATTGGGAGGGGTATTCAGTTGATTGCAATCTTCAATATGATATGGTTCCAGTAAATGTCATAGTCTACACGCAATGCCGCCACACCGCCAGACATCACCCATAAACATTCCTTCCTAGTCAACAGCCAGTGCCTTACTGATCCGTATTTGTGCGAATGTTACTCAGGGTTGGGGCAACAGATAACAGTTAAACTGTCTGTTTACAGTTGTCCATTGTTATCTGTGAGTTCAACTCATCCCAAATAAAAATGTAACAGATCCATCCTCCTTATTGACCCACTGACGGGTGAAACTGCTTGTGTATGCCAGGAGTTCAACAGGAACAAGGGACTCCAGCCAATCAGGACCCTTTATCTACACTGTTGTGTTTGCCGATTGGTGGACACGTTTATGCAGAGCCTCTCACACAATACTTTGACGCAAACATTCGTATCATAGGTGGGCCCCAGTGGGAACCAGACGCCAGTGTTAATGCCTTGTCCAGGGAATCATAGAATTCCTTAGCCTGGCAAAATGGTAAGGCTATGCCCAGGGTATTGAACCCCTAACCCTTAAAGCTAGGCCCAGGGTATTGAACCAATAACCCTAGTGTTAAATCTATGGCCAGGGCATTGAACCCTTACCCTGGTATTTTAATGCGATACCCAGGGAATCTAACCCAAAACAAGCAGTGTCAATGCCTTGCCCGGGGACTCAAAACACCCCTCACCAAGGCAGTGTGAGTGCAAATGTAAATGTCCTGAGTGACACTGGCATGGATGTCTTTATTGGATGTCTGGGAAAAAAACACTTCACTACAGCTATCACTATGAGATAGGTCCACACAACGTCTGTTGTTCCAGAAGCATGTGTGAAGTGCACACGTGAGGATGGGCAGGCCTGGTTCCAGCGTCCTGCCCTCGGAGGCCGCGGCGGCGCATGACCTGGGCCTGAAGGCGCGGCGTCTGCAGGACGTGTGGAACGCTTCCGGGCTGACACTCAAGCTCTTTGATCCACCCCCATCTGGAATGCCACGGTCGGCTGCTTCTGTTTAAGCAAAGCACTTTAAAAAGGCTCCATACCTACTCACTTAAAAGCATCATAAATTGAACACACAATATCCTTTGGAAAGAACTGGCCCACGAATGAAACGGCTCAACACAAACAAGATCTTTATGCTTCAGTTAACTGGCATCTTTACTAGCACTTTAGCCTCTGTGTGAATAAAGGTTGCTATTTTTATGTGTGAATAATAGTGCACTTAACAAACTCCTGGTCATTCATTTAAAAGACATTCATCTAGTCTAATTAAACAAACTGAAATAACTTACTCTGCTGGCTTGTTGTGCATTACTTTTCAAGAGGAATTCATTACTTTAAAATGTATTTCTTTACGAATTATGGTAAATCATGAAACATTTTACACTTTATAGAACAATTTATACAAAATTGAATGCTGTTGCGCATGGCGAAGTCTCCCATTGAAAAGGAGATCATTGAGCTCCAACATGGCATACAGACGATACAGTAACACTTAACAATAAGGGTATTCATTGACATTAGTTAATGCATTAATAAGCATAAACGAACAATTGACTAACAGTTAATTCAGTTAACTAATGGCAGTTAACTAATCATTTACTAATGGTGTTCATGTTAACTAAGGTATTGGTGTTCATGTTATTCATTTCTACATTAATTTAAAGTGTATAAACCTAGCCCTAACCCCTAATGGTATATAATAATTATTATTACTGCATTAACTTATGTCAATTAATGATTACTAGATAAGTAGTTAACTGTAAGTAAATTGTTAGTTAATCTTTATTTAATCCTTATTATTGCATTAGCTAATATGAATTAAAAGAAAACGAAAGTTACCTTATTGAAAATTGTTACCAACGATAACATTAAACAACTAAGGTAGCCTTGTCAGGGGGCTGTTTGACTACATTAGCATTTTACTTGTTGGACCGGTTCTGTCGGATGTGAATGTCTAACAATGTTAGTTAAGACTAGGCATTAGACTCCTCCACATAGAAGATCGATCAGTTTGTGTTCAAAACATGAATGGCTGCCATTGACTTAATGGCGCGACACTTCCTCCAGGACCAATCTAGTCCAGCTTTGGGGAACCAACCTTCTGTATGCTTGACTGCTCCTATAGCCATGGGCGTACTGGTGGTATGTACACAGTGGTCTGGTCATCATTTTGCGGCCTCCTTGTTACTCATCAAGGGGGAGGTTGGATCCCTCTCTTGCTCGGCCATATAAAGAGCCAGAGACATCTGAGAAATGTTTGACTTTAAAAACAAACCTGCAAGGAAACCGTTGTTGGACCTTTAGTCTTCACCATGGAATACCACATCATTGCCACATTGTCCCTCGTTTTATCAGGTGCTTATATTTACCTTACCTTACTATAATGACATATTGGGAATAACCTTTAATCTAACCAAACTATCTTCAGCTGTAATCTTTATGTGAGATTTTATGAATGTGGAGCCTGAGCATTCCTGACTCCATGCGGTGAGATGGGGAGCCCTCATCCAGGCCCCCATAGCACCGCTGGCAGGCATGCTTCAGCAGGCTCTCCCTCGGGACCCTTGTCTTCCAGGTATGTGTGTGGGGGGGAGCATCCTACCCGCGGGCCCGCTCAGCGGCGCCGCTGGCGGGGCGGTCCTGCTCAGCACCACGCTGGAGCCCTCCACCCGGCCCTTCATCTCCGTGGGCTGGAGCTTCAGAGGGCGCAACTTCATCACCTACACCGTCACCGGCAGCGACTTTGTCGATGAGGCCTACGCCACCAGGGTGACCCTGGACCGGACCACCGGTTCCCTGCAGCTGCGGGACCTGGTGCTGGGGGACAGCGGGGATTACCTGGTCAGCATCACTCCGGACGGGGAGCAGCAGAAGACAGGCACCATGCAGCTCAACGTGTACGGTGAGGCGGTGGGGCGGGCCGTGACACGTGTGCGTTTATCCTGGAAGCGAACACCTTGACATGTGTGTGGCGTTACGCAGCAGTGAGCGCTACACCGCCAGTGAATAGGCCGTTGTCCCAGAGGCATTACTGTAGGACAAACACAGGAGGCGCCCATTGCACCAATTATGGGTCTGCTATTTTTATGTGTGAATAATAGTGCACTTAACTAATGAAGATAACACACATTGACCATGCACTTTGTACCCTTGTACATCAAAGGAACAAAGCCATAAATAGTGGTGTGAGCAACACCTGTGATTTCCCAATCATAAAGGATAAATGATAAAGGATCATCGTCAATCATAATGGCTACCTAAACCAAATGACAAACGGGAACATTTAACAGATGTTTGCTTTAGTCAAGAGGATGGGGTATTTGTTAAAAAATAGGAATTTGCATCGATAATAAGAAGAGTTTAAGGAAATGCAGTGATGCAGAAAAGGGAAGTAGGCCTATTCATTCAATATTTGACACACATGCAACAGTTTCAACTGGACTGAAACAGCTTTTGTGTACAAAACTGTCTGGCTTAGCAAATCAACATAAAAGCATGTCAACAATGAGCCTATGAGCCACCCATGTCATCGCTCCACAGAGCCGTAACAACGCTGTCTCCTCTCTGCTGGTTACAGCGCCCATAACAGGGGCGTCCATCTCCAACCCCGCCTCCTCCGCCACCCTCATCGCAGGGCAGAGCGCGGCCACGCTGACGTGCGACGCCGCTGCCGGCAACGTGAGCACCCGGGAGTGGATGCAGAACGGCCGGCCCCTCCTCCCCTCCCCGGACCGCGTCACCTTCTCCGCCGACGCCAAAATGCTCTACATGAATCCTGTGCTCAGCGATAACCATGGCAACTACCAGTGTCGAGTCAGCAACGCGGTCAGCGCCATGACCGCGGCGTACAATCTCACGGTCAACTGTGAGTACAGGGCCTTCTCTCTGCTGAATAAGCGATTATGGATGAGGTTGTTTGATCAAAGAAGTTCACCCAACAATGAAACGTACACGGGAAATATGTGGTGCTGACGTCATGATGATGTGGTTGTTAGTTGTGCACACATGATGTAGAGGTGATGAGGATTGCTGTGTTACTGTTATGTGGAAATATTACCAGGCGGCGGCCAAGTCTTGAGTCAACTTTATTGCTGACGTCACATAGGTATCCATACGCATTGCAAAATAGTACCCTTCAAAACAGTGGTTAAGGTAGAGGTGATGTCATGACGATGTAGTTAGTAAGGAATACATGATGAAGTGGTGACATCATCATGATGTTGTTAATTATTAAGGTCTGCCTGATGTAGTGATGATGGCTGATAAGGTATGCATTTGGTAATCTTGTGGGTGTGTTGTTAAGGTGGCCATGCTGACGTGTAGATGTCAATTACAATTCTTATATGTATTTATGATGATGTGCCTCATCCATTTAGGGGTGAATTCATGATGATTAGGGTACATCACTGTAGCGGCAAGCCCAAAATAACATTGTATTTCATAAGATATATACGATGTGTTGAGGATGTAGCCTACGTATTGAACAGGGATGATTCACGATTTGATGTGTGGTTTGTTCTCATGTAAATAAATTGAACCCAACCAAACCACTGTAACAAAGGCCCCGCTCCCCTCGCTCCCCCCTCCACCGCAGACGGGCCACAGAACATGTCCATCGTGGGACCCAGAGAAGCCGCGCTGGGCATCAGGTTGCTGCTGAGGTGCAGCGCCGACTCGGTCCCTCCCCCCACCTACCGCTGGGCGCTGGACGGCAACGACACACGAGTCACCACCTCCACCTACGTCGTGGAGAGGATGGAGGAGAGCCACGCGGGGAACTACACCTGCACGGTCAACAACCGGGTGACCAAGCTGCAGAATTCAACGGTCATAAACTTGAGAGGTGAGGTTTGATTCAAGTCAACGGTATCGGTTAGATCGTCGATGTCTACTGGGAGTTTGCTTCCACTCCAGAGGCGTGATCGTAGGACAGACGTCATTAGGCTCGGTCTGCTCCTTGGATGTACCAGCACAGTAGGCCTACACTACCAAAGGCTCAGTTATTGTCGACGCAACGCAATGACCACGTAGACGCTTCAACGCAGTCCTGAACCTGTTTAGGTTCTGCGTCGGGTTTTAATGAGCGGACAAATCACAGCCCTTGCTGCTGCGTTGCCTCGACGGAAGGTTAATATTTTTGTGAGGCTCACGTTAGGCCCTTGCGGCGGACGCAACGAGGGTCCGCAAGTGGGTCAGTAATCTCCAAGTGTTGCGTCGACGTGGAACCATAATCAGGCCTTACGTGAAGACCCGTCTACTGTGTCCTGGTATATCAGAGGAGCAGACAATAAGTATTGTTACGAGCGACTGCTGTGTTTTTTCTCCAATGACACCAATGTGAAAATGGACTATTATGGTTGCTTTGTTGTAATTCTCTTCTTTTTTTTTCTAAATTGAAATGACAATACAGTATATATTCTATTTTTTAGCGTCCGGTTCTGCCCCCTATTGGTCATTCACACTATTGCTGATCTTATCTCTCAACGCGGGAGAATCTCTACTGACGTGTTGACACGGCTGGTGAGTGCAACGACCAAAGGAGGGACACCTGAAAACATGAGGGATATTAACATTCAATACATTAGATATCCTGTGTTCTTGGTTCTGAATATTAAAACATAACTCCACAAATTCTCTCCATAGATTGTTCCACACTGAAGTCTTGTCTTTATGATGGAGAAGGAGGATGTCATATCACGTGGACGTACAGGAACATGATATCACATCTCTTTGGACCAGAGGGGCGCCAACGCCACCATATACAATCCCATTCTGAATGAAAACATTAATACATCAGTAAATTAATAATAATTAATTAATAAAAAAGTTGAATCAATAACACATCAATTATCTCATATCTTCCATTCATGAAATGTTTGATTTAAAAGTACGATACATGTGTTTTGGGGTACCTCATGAAAAGAATATATGAGGAGATTAATTTTCCTGCATTAAAGGGGACCCCACCAGACCTGGGGCCTCATGTACTAAGGTTGCGTACGCACAAAAACGTGGCGTACGTCCTTTTCCACGCTCACGTTCAGATGTACAAAACGTGAAATGACCGTAAAAATGTGCGATCCTCACGCCAGCTCCAGAGCTGTCGTATACGCACGTTTCTACAGCTATTGTTCCTTTGGCGACACTTAGAGGTGACGCTGGGAAACTGGGAAAAAAGGTGAAAACAATGACTCATCAGAGTGATTTGCACATCAGAGACACACTAATGAACAATTAACACACCTTGCAATTATATGGGTGGCTATAAAAGCATGCGCAATGGATAAAGAAAATTGTTTTAAAAATGGCTGCGTTAGCGTTGTTAGAGGACATCGCAAATGGTCAAATCCGAAGGGTGCTGGAGACGCCGGGGCCGACGGAGCAATCCGTGCCCTCTCCTTGCTTGTCTATTCAAAAATAAAAAATTTAAGTTAATAAACACGAGTCAAATTCTTTAATATCCTGGCATCTTTACGCACGACTTATGTGTATTGCAAGCAGCCAATTGTATGACCAGTATAATTACAGCATTTATGACTTCAGCATATTTACCTTGGGGATAATAATAATAATAATAATACATTTCATTTAGAGGCGCCTTTCAAGACACCCAAGGTCACCTTACAGAGCATATAGTCATCATACATTTTTTAAAAAACAAGACATTGTGGAAAAAAATAAATTAATCAATTAATTAACGTAAGCAATAAGAAATAAATAAAACAAAAACAAGACAAAACAAAACAAAACAAAAAAAACAAAAAACAAAACAAAAAAAACAATCAAAACAGTGATCAGTTAGACGTTGTGAGCGAGTTTGAACAAGTGAGTTTTGAGTTGTGACTTGAAGGATGATCGGTGTCCCCTTGATGGGCTCCCACCACTCCGGTGAGAGCTGTGTCACCGATCAAAGCGGCCACTCTCAAATCGAAGGGGGAGAGTTCCCCCACTCCCGTCCCCCCACCTGTTGCGGTCACGCTTCGGCGTTGGGCAGAAACCCTCCGCTTCACCTCCACCTTGAGGTCTGACCACTTTTTTTTAATTTCAGAGTGTGTGCGCTGCTGAGACCCCACTGCATTGACGGCCTCCAAAACACGCTCCCACTCACTTCTCTTTTGTTTTGCATTTATCCCTGTTGACAGGGTTCCAAATAGCATATGCTTGCGCATTTCTACCTTGTGGAGCAAAATCTCGAGCTCAGACTCCGGTGATCGGATTAAGAGGTGAATCTCAGGTCCAGAGGCCTATTTAAATGAGGGCGTGGACAGGGAGGAGTTTGGCACCTCGGCATGTGCGCTCAATTCCACGTTGATCGAGATGTACAAAAGAAACGTGCTTGGATCCATGCGTTCGCACACTTTGATACATCTGAATTTATTTGTGCCTAAGACAGTTTCTGGGTTTTGGCGTACGCCAAGTTTCAGTATGAAATCCACGCAAGTCTTAGTACATGAGGCCCCTGGGGTCTCCTTTGAAGATTATACATTTGGTGGCTCTAGCTCTACAGAAGTAACAAAACAAAGACCAGCTGTCTTTACACGCCCAAAAAAACAAGAAGTGTGGCCTGCGAGACCTAGTTGAATCAGAATGTGCTGTATAAAGCCGTTTTGGAGAGACTACTTCCCTGAGACTTGACAACCTTGTTCCAGGGCCTGAATGGGACCCCCACACCCAACCTTGGCCATCTGAGGGTTACGATGCTGCGTGACCCCCTTTTTTGCAGATATTCAAAATATTCACAGTGCGATCCCACAGCTCCCCTTGGTTGAGAGGTCTAATGGCCATTTTCCAATCTCATTCCAGTGACTTTTGATGAATTTAGTGAAATTCCTTTCACTAAATTCACAGTTGATGATGTATTGTGAATCGATTTCTCTAAGGCTAGAGTTCAGGCCCCAAATTAAACATTATATATATAGAGAGAGAGAGAGAGAGAGAGAGAGAGAGAGAGAGAGAGAGAGAGAGAGAGAGAGAGAGAGAGAGAGAGTCAAACACATCTCAAACCCTGTAAAGCTAACTACAGCTAATTTAAGAGATACTTTCTCCCTCAAAAACCACTTGTTGTGCATGCATAGTCTCGTGAGAGGTCTGTCTCTACTTCCTCTTTCCTTAGAATGAATCATTGCAGGAACTCATACGTGCATGATATCTTTCCAATAGAGGATGGTCTCTCGAGTTGTAAGCTATTTTATATATTTATGATATTTATTTGGAATAAAATAGATGATCGTGATTGATGACACTGGCTGTCTAAGCTTTTGGTTACTCTCATGTCTGTTTGCGTGATTCATTTTTAAATTGGAACTCACTGGCTGACTGAAAACATTTAGTTCTGATTGCTCTCTCTCTCTCTCTCTCTCTCTCTCTCTCTCTCTCTCTCTCTCTCTCTCTCTCTCTCTCTCTCTCTCTCTCTCTCTCTCTCTCATTCTTCACGTGTCTTTGTCTTCCTCTCTAGGCTATAAACTGTCATAAACGGACCAAAACTAAGTAGTATCATTGCATTATCATTCATTCTACAAACTTATTCTACAACATTATTGGCCATGGAGAGTTGCTGGCGACTTTTTGTCTTGGTTTTCTTAATTCTACCCCCAGGTAAGTAGACTAGCTCCAAACTAGCTGATATTTTTCACTTCATAATCAATATTGTCACTAATGTAGTCATTTTACATCTGACTTTTGATGATTGTGCTTTACTCTTAAATGTACAGTTTATGAACCTACACATATTTCTCTTATACGTATTTAGCCTACCAGGTTAATGTAATGATTGTCGAATATGTAAAAATCTTTGCTTTAATAATATTCTTGTGCTTATTGACTGTAAAATATGACTTATCCTTGCTTTGAAATTGAAAGTCTCAATCAACCTAAGCATCAAAAGCATTAGTTGATTTGTTCATACTCATTATAACTGGGCCTACTAGGAGACCAGCTAAAAGTCTAATCAACGTGCTATCTTTCTTAGTCAGGCTATTTTGAGAGCTCTCTAACCCTTTTGCTACCTCACCTTGTTCGTCTTGTAACACCCGGTTGCGGTCACCGTAATCATCATTTATCAGTGGGATGAATTATACTCCTGACTTGATGGATTTGATCTAGTGTTCTTGTTTTTCTATTTGCTACAAACCAGTTGATCACTACGATACATTCCAAATGTATCTACTCCAGTCTGTAATCAACAGCATACTTATTTATTTTATTTATTTCATACTTGTATCTATTGTATTTATTGCCTGCTTGTATAGGCCTAGCCTATTTAATTTGTATTATATTTACCTCTATTTGAATCTATTCATTATTGGTGTTGTTTGTTCATGTTGTTTAGCCCCCCAGTTTGCACAAGAGATCGTCATTCCTCCACCGGTGGTGGGATACACTGGCTCTTATGCCATCCTTCCCTGCAAACTCCCAAACCCAGGAGTAAACAAACTCACCCAGATGCAGTGGGATTATGTGGTCCAAAACACTTCGAAACAAATTCTTATTTATCTACCACCGTTGAATGTATCTATTCCTGACAGTCCTCTGAAGGGCAGATTCTCTTTAAAATACTCTTCAGAACATGATTTTTCCGCAGTCATCCGAGAGGTAGTGATGGCTGATAGGGGCCAGTACACCTGCAGCCTCAACGTCTTCCCCAGTGGTATTTTTAAGTTAAACACTCAACTTGTAGTTCAAGGTAAATCACCACCATCTGTTAATCCATATACCTATTGGAATATTATCTCTTGCTCTCAATTAAATGTACTATGTTGCTAAAGCCTTTAAACATAGCAATACATTAATTCATCAACAATACTATCAATAATGATTGTAAATAATAAATCAATGAACAATACGATTTACAACTTCTTGGAAGAGAGGTGGTCAGGGGTTCTTTACTTGTGGCCTCTGCCACCTATTGGTCAGCTATATTGAGCTATATCGCAAGATTGTAATTTATTCTTGGTTTTTAAAGCTGCTCTATGTACGTTATGTATTCCATTAGCAATCTTTGCTGGCTTGGGTTTTAGCTACAGTAAAAGTGATGGTTTTAATGGAATCAAAAGCTGCAGCATAAAAGTTACACAATGCAGGTTGGTAAACTGGGTGTTTTTTTGCATTGTATTAAACATTGTTTGTTAAATGGTGGAGTTTGAGTGCGCCGTAGTTTGACGATCCCAAAGTTGCTTACGTTAGATAATAATAATAATAATAATACATTTAATTTAGAGGCGCCTTTCAAGACACCCAAGGTCACCTTACAGAGCATATAGTCATCATTCAAAACTATGTAAAACAGACTAGGAATAAAAGGAAAACAGAGGTTAAACATGAAGAATAATAATAATTAATAACACTCAAAGACGCCTAAAGTGAAGGGGGGACCTCACCTAGCCTTGTTGACTGTAGTGTTTTTTTGTTTTTGCCAAGGAATAAACTCTGCAAAGAGGTTTCCTCAGTGTTCCACTCCTTATTGGCACTGAGGACCTCAATGCAATCTGTCCACGTGTCTGTGTTATAAAGTTCAAGTGCCTTGTTGTATTGCTACCAGAATAGTGGGACAGTGGCTCAGTCAACAAAAAGTCGCCTTCTGATGAGGTGGTTCCAGAGGGTCAGGGCAACGATCAGAAATATAACTGGGGGCAAGGTCATGCAAAGCCTTATATGTACTCAACAGGAAGACAATGGAGGGGTACAATAACCTGGTTAATGTGGGGCCGTCAGCCAGTTCTAGTTTAAAGGCTGGCGGGTGCAGCAAGCTAGAAAATGTTTTGTCAAAACAGGGTTTAAGTTAGGGTTAGGGTTAGGGTTAAGCCCTTTGTGGCAGACGTGTTGGTGACCTTTATGGACACAACTAACTTAGGGTTCTATGTGTGTACTCTAAAGGTGATGTGAATTGAAAATTCATATCTGCTGAATTATGCGTAGATGTTTTACTGCACATTTTCACAAATAACTGCCCAATGTTTAAGAGTTAGATTGTCGTCGATACCTTGAAAACTGTAGGAGGAGTTAATAATACAACAATTGAACACATGTGTAATGTTAAGATACCATTGTCTTAAATGACTCACCCAGACATAAACAAAAGCGTGTCTTTCTTCACAGACCAGAAGCCACTGTCATATGGTGCGCTGATCGGAATAGTGATGGCTGTGGCTGTGAAATTATCATTAGTAATCATGGTGGCTTATGCAGCCATTGTCCGAAAAAGGTGTGTGTGTGTGTGTGTGTGTGTGTGTGTGTGTGTGTGTGTGTGTGTGTGTGTGTGTGTGTGTGTGCGTGCGTGCGTGCGTGCGTGCGTGCGTGCGTGCGTGCGTGCGTGCGTGCGTGCGTGCGTGCGTGCGTGCGTGCGTGCGTGCGTGCGTGTCTGTCTGTCTTTTTGTGTTTGCATGTTTTCAGTTGAAATCCGTCCAATGGCTTTATTATTCTAGTTTAGCAGTTACAATTTATAAAATGTATGCTTGAATTTATTGAATTTATTTATTTTATAATTTTTTTAATTGTACATTTTTTTATAATTTATAGATTATAGATTAGTAACTTGTAGAAAATGTAAGTAGCCTTTTAAAGCTGATGAATGATGAATGATTGACCTCAGCTCTGTTCATTGCTGCGTTTCTAGGAAAACAACTCTCAACCAGATAGGCCTGGTCCCCAGTGGTGAGTGCAGCTTTGTCTTTTCTCCCTTTTCCTTATCTTAAATGCTTGCCTTACTCAAATATCTTGTGTTCAGATACAAGCAGAGCCGAGACAACTGGGGCATCTGGAGCTAAAAGAGAGGAGGTAAGAAACGCTGACAGCTGGTTTTATTTTGTGCAGACTTTTTTTCGGTGATATGCTTTTGGTGTGCGTGATGAAATTATTATTTTTACATGCGGCTAACAGATTAAGGGCCCTATCTTGCATCCGGCGCAATTGATTTAATCACTGGCGCATGTGTCGTTGCTAGTTTGCAACTGGCGCAGAGCGTTCTTTTCCCTCCTGCGCCACGCATCGGTAAAATAGGGAATGATCTTGCGCCCCAAGGGGCGGTTCGGCAAAAGGAGGAGGCGTGTTCTGGCGCAAACGTTGCCTGGTGCTATTTTGCAGTTTCAGAAACCACTTGCGCCACAAACCAGGAAATACCTGGTTTAAAGTCAGTGGCGCGTTGTTCAGATACTATTTTAAGGGCGCATGCATAATGTTGCTTGTGCACCTCGCACATACACTTTGCTGCTCTCATCTACCTAGCCACACATTCTTGGTAAATTATTTGGGAAAGAACAGCTGATACAGCGGTAATAAGTTGTACTTTTAAATCAATGCATCTGCAAACACCGTACAGCAAACACATATTTTCTTGACACAGACATTGTGTACATGGCCATAACTTTTAAGATTGATGAGTATTTGATCGTGAGAAAACATTGTTTTACCGCGAGTGAGTGTTAAAAAGAATGAATGAATGCGTGTGTGTGTCCATCTGTTTAAACACACACAAATTAAACACGCAACGCATAATACAGTCCATGGCAATGTTTATGTGTGTGTGTGTGCGTGCGTGCGTGCGTGCGTGCGTGCGTGCGTGCGTGCGTGCGTGTCTGTCTGTCTTTTTGTGTTTGCATGTTTTCAGTTGAAATCCGTCCAATGGCTTTATTATTCTAGTTTAGCAGTTACAATTTATAAAATGTATGCTTGAATTTATTGAATTTATTTATTTTATAATTTTTTTAATTGTACATTTTTTTATAATTTATAGATTATAGATTAGTAACTTGTAGAAAATGTAAGTAGCCTTTTAAAGCTGATGAATGATGAATGATTGACCTCAGCTCTGTTCATTGCTGCGTTTCTAGGAAAACAACTCTCAACCAGATAGGCCTGGTCCCCAGTGGTGAGTGCAGCTTTGTCTTTTCTCCCTTTTCCTTATCTTAAATGCTTGCCTTACTTAAATATCTTGTGTTCAGATACAAGCGGAGCCGAGACAACTGGGGCATCTGGAGCTAAAAGAGAGGAGGTAAGAAACGCTGACAGCTGGTTTTATTTTGTGCAGACTTTTTTTCGGTGATATGCTTTTGGTGTGCGTGATGAAATTATTATTTTTACATGCGGCTAACAGATTAAGGGCCCTATCTTGCATCCGGCGCAATTGATTTAATCACTGGCGCATGTGTCGTTGCTAGTTTGCAACTGGCGCAGAGCGTTCTTTTCCCTCCTGCGCCACGCATCGGTAAAATAGGGAATGATCTTGCGCCCCAAGGGGCGGTTCGGCAAAAGGAGGAGGCGTGTTCTGGCGCAAACGTTGCCTGGTGCTATTTTGCAGTTTCAGAAACCACTTGCGCCACAAACCAGGAAATGCCTGGTTTAAAGTCAGTGGCGCGTTGTTCAGATACTATTTTAAGGGCGCATGCATAATGTTGCTTGTGCACCTCGCACATACACTTTGCTGCTCTCATCTACCTAGCCACACATTCTTGGTAAATTATTTGGGAAAGAACAGCTGATACAGCGGTAATAAGTTGTACTTTTAAATCAATGCATCTGCAAACACCGTACAGCAAACACATATTTTCTTGACACAGACATTGTGTACATGGCCATAACTTTTAAGATTGATGAGTATTTGATCGTGAGAAAACATTGTTTTACCGCGAGTGAGTGTTAAAAAGAATGAATGAATGCGTGTGTGTGTCCATCTGTTTAAACACACACAAATTAAACACGCAACGCATAATACAGTCCATGGCAATGTTTATTAACGGGGGGACACATGCATATTAGGAACACAAGTCGATAACGATCATGCATACAATACTGATAAGAAACGATTTTTAAAATGTATTGCATATATCATTAAATAGAACCACAGTGACCGCATATCATATGTTATATCATATAAGTTTTCTTTGCCGAAATCTATTTGAGGACTCAGTATTTCTGAAGTTGTGGAAGAAAACCTTATTCCATGTGTGAATTAGGCCATGTTATTTGGCCATAAACTGAGCCATTTCAAGCTGTCAAAATATCAACTCGTCAGATTCAAATGCGCTCATAGCTCTTGAAGGGGATGGGAGCTGGCACTCTCATTGGTTTATTGCACGTTACGCCCAAACCACACCTACGGGTAATTAGCAGCCTGTCCTCCTAGAAAATACGACCGCATAGGTCGTTTGTACCGCCCCAAATTACGACCCACTGGAGCGTATTTAGCGCCTCTAGCGGTCATGCAAATAACGACATTCTGAAGTCTCGGGGCCGCTCGTGGACGCTCGTGGTTGCTCGGGACGCGCGTAGCCATATTAATCGTTATTA
Organism: Gadus macrocephalus; assembly: GCF_031168955.1. Taxonomy (NCBI): domain Eukaryota; kingdom Metazoa; phylum Chordata; class Actinopteri; order Gadiformes; family Gadidae; genus Gadus; species Gadus macrocephalus. The sequence continues at coordinate 9,683,779 of NC_082392.1, forward strand.
TCTGAATGGGAAATGCAATATTTTAGGACAGATACACAATTAAACGTGTTTCTAATGACATTTCTAGCGAGAAATGTAAATTTTCCTTGCATAATCTTCAGTCAGTGAATGTGTATGATCTTTATTATCTGAATGGGAAATGCAATATTTTAGGATCGATTCAGCGTTAAACGTGTTTCTAATAACATTTCTAGCAAGAAATATACTTTTTACTTGCATAATCTTCATTCAGTGATTGTGTCTGATCTTTAGTTTTATAGTTATTAGGAAGATTTAATCGTCTCGCTCGCATGTTTCAACGACGTCAGGTTGGGGACGCTGCTTTCGCTAAACTAGCAGCTCACGTGTTTCCTGCGTTTGTGTTATTAAACCGTTACTTTATGTAACTTTTAATGATATTGTAATAACCACAGGCGAGGTATTGAGCGAAGTAAGCTTGATAGCAGGTTTATTGGATTCCACAATCGGACAGGCAGGCACAGCTCCACCGGAAAACTACAACAACCAAAACTCCCGCCCGGAAGGAAACCCCCGGAACCCCCTCTCAGAAGGCCCGCACCTTCCTCCCAAACCCTGTGATGCTAAAATATCATCTTGTTAGAAACCCGTTTATCTGAGAGCCAACCCAGTAGCCAAAAGCATACGTTGACAGTGTACGTTTTCGTGAACACTGGATTACATCGCATTTCAACATAAAATAAAATAGCGTGCTAAGCACACATACACACACACACACACACGCACGCACGCACGCACGCACGCACACACACACACACACACACACACACACACACACACACACACACACACACACACACACACACACACACACACACACACACGCACACACAATGCATTTCGCTGCTAAAACAACAACTTGGGCTGCTTCTCGGACATTTTGGGTGGATTTTGAACGGTATGTGGGCAGGACGTTTTTTGCAGGCAGGACCTGGCAACCCTGCGCTGTTGCCCGAGGTGAAGAAATGCTCCGGAGCAGATCTGGATCCACCATGGCCAAAATAATTGTCATGAATAGCATGAATAGATTCATGCATTATCATTCAACTTGAACATGTGTTTTTACAGTATATAGTGGTGGAGGGATGACGTATGTTGGCAAACCCGGAAGTGAGCGTCGACCTGGGTTTCCCTTGACAAAAAGCCAACGGGTTTTTCCATTGGATTTTGGATTATTGCAGAAAAATTAGCATCTTTGAAGCACCTCCACAAAAACTGAAAAAAATAAATAATAATAATAATAATAACTGTGCCCCAAAGAACGAAATGTAAACCAATGCATTCTGAATGGGAGTGTTTCTCCGATTTTTCCATGCTACACAGAACAAAATGTAAACCCATACAAATAAAGACTTCATGGTCATAATAATTAAAATATCATTAAGCTACTACTGAGTGTGTAGGGAGCTATTCTATTTTTTTCAACGGGCTGAATCCAGTCACTTGACCGTCATGGTTGCTATGGTGGTTGCTATCGACCGCCCCCTCTAATACTCGTGGCTCTAAAAACCACGCGGCAAAGGAGCTGCCGTCAATTGGGTTGTTTTTGTCGTAAACTAGGGTCCGATGGTTGAAAAATAGACAGATATTCCAAGGTATCCTTAAAAGGCAGCTTGGATGTGTTTATTTTCTGCAGTTTAGACTTCTTCTATAACTAATTTTTGTAAGCAAAACACCAAGCTCATTGATTTAATGAGGGAGGGTTATTTGAAACAATTTATTCAATAAATATTTGTGAGAGGTCATTCCTTCTCCTGATTTTACTTCCTATTTATGTCTAGGGTAAACCCCTACTGTCCACAAGCATCCCCCCCTCCCCATATGGATTTGGAGAATTGTTGCCACGTCCCAGTGGTGGAGGTATCATATATATATGAAAGAGGACATTCAATTATAGCCTACTACAATGATCAATTAGGAGGCCGAAGCCCTAAAGGAAGTGATGCAATAGGTGACTGAGTCGACAACATTTAAGTAAGCTGTATAGGGTCTCTTATATATCAAAGGGGGTCTCAAAGGACGCATACGCTTCAACCTGTGGCTCCAGCACTACAGGAAATGACTCAGCAAGTGCTCCATCTCGTTTCAACTCACCCAGCGGCTCGCTTGCAAGATTTTGGCCTGTTCTGTCCAGACCTACACCCTAGCCATCCAACATGCATATCTGAGAATCAGGCCTCTCTTTAATAATGACAAAAAGTTATGAGAGAAACACACATTAACTTTTTGTTATCATAAGCTGCGTGGTGCCGGCTCCTTTTGACCTTTTGACCCCCGACTTCAAAAACGTGGCCACAGGTCATTTCCCAAATGACACTCCATTTGGGAAAACTTTTTTTCTCTAAGGGCTAGAACTCCAAATCTCGGATATGTCGTACACGGGGCCCCGGGAAATGTGTGTAAACATTTTAGCATCCCTAGCTATCTCGAAAAGGTCGGCAAAGGGGCGTGACCTCCAACAGTACAGTAAATGTACGTAAGACAGAGGTTAGTTTCTAGTCCCCATTTTTTGTGGGATGGAGGTGTACATTTGTGGCTAAAGGTGTGTAGACACAGCTGGCCTGTGGCCACGTTTTTGAAGTCGGGGGTCAAAAGGTCAAAAGGAGCCGGCACCACGCCGCTTATGAGATAACAAAAAGTTAATGTGTGTTTCTCTCATAACTTTTTGTCATTATTAAAGAGAGGCCTGATTCTCAGATATGCATGTTGGGGCTATGGGTGTAGGTCTGGGAAGAACTTCAGGCCAAAATCTTGCAAGCGAGCCGCTGGGTGCAGGTGCAACGAGATGGAGCACTTGCTGAGCCTGGACTTTCATAATCTTCGCTCTGTGAATGTAAAGGATGTTTGGTCGGATGTTACGACGAAGAATCATAATGTGAATGGGAATATTCTATAAATCTCTTGATATCATCTTTCGTCTCAACACTTCTGCTGCAGCCACTTAAAGTCTCACTCCGAGAACCTTAAAATATGAATCAATCCATTAGAAGTATGAAAATATCTTCCCGGTGGTGCAACAGAGCAAACAAGGTGTCCTTTGACATCTACGTTTCGAGACGATTGCAACAGTGCCACACATGATCATATTTGAATATGTTTCGGGGTAGTAATTAGCTGTCGATTTTGGAGGCCTTTATCAATAATGACCAGCTATAGATTTGCTTCCCGATGGAGATTTTTGACAAATTACATGTTAATTAGCATCTACACGTTAAGCTGAGTCCAATGAGATCAAGCTCGGCCTCTTGCTACACCGAGATCATGTCCTAGACCTAGGTGTACCATGTAAAATACATGTTACCATTAGCTAGAGTGTCGTTCTTGGTGTCATTGGACTCAGCTCAACGTGTAGATGCTAAATAACATGTCATTTTTCACAAATTTCTATCGGGGAGCAAATCAATAGCTGCTCATTATTGATTAAGGCCTCCAATTTCGACAGCTAATTACTACCATTAAACATGTTTGAATATGCTCATGTGTGGCATCGTTGTAATCGCCTGGAAGCGTAGATGTTGAAGGACACCTTGTTTGCCCCGTCACGCCACCGGGAAGATATTTACATGCTTCTGATTGACTAATGAATTGATTCAGCTATTCCCCCAGAAGTCTGGGGTCAAAAGGTCAAAAGGAGCCGGCACCACGCCGCTTATGAGACAAAAGTTAATGTGTATTTCTCTCATAACTTTTTGTCATTATTAAAGAGAGGCCTGATTCTCAGATATGCAGGTTGGATGGCTACGGTGTAGGTCTGGGAAGAACTTCAGGCCAAAATCTTGCAAGCGAGCCGCTGGGTGCAGGTGCAACGAGATGGAGCACTTGCTGAGTCATTTCCTGTAGGGCTGGAGCCACAGGTTGAAGCGTACACACACACACACACACACACACACACACACACACACACACACACACACACACACACACACACACACACACACACACACACACACACACACACACACACACACACACAATGCATTTCGCTGCTAAAACAACAACTTGGGCTGCTTCTAGGACAGGGGGTCCTTTGAGACCCCCTTTGATCTATAAGAGACCTCAAAGTACAGCTTACTTAAATGTTGTCGACCTGCAGTCACCTATTGCATCACTTCCTTTCGGGCTTCGGCCTCCTAATTGATCATTGTAGTATAATTGAATGCCCTCCTTCATATATATGATACCTCCACCACTGGGACGTGGCAACAATTCTCCAAATCCATATGGGGGGGGGGGGGGGGGGGGGGTGATGCTTGTGGACAGTAGGGTTGTACACTAGACATAAATAGGAAGCAAACTCAGGAGAAGGAATGACCTCTCGCAAATATATATTTAATAAATTGTTTCAAATAACCCTGCCTCGTTAAATCATTGAGCTTGGTGTTTTGCTTTCAAAAATAGGTTATAGAAGAAGTCTAAACTGCAGAAAATAAAAACAACCAAGCTGCCTTTTAAGGATACCTTGGAATATCTGTCTATTTTTTAACCATCGGACCCTATTTTACGACAAAAACAACACAATGGACGGCAGCTCCTTTGCCGCGTGGTTTTTAGAGCCATGTAAGGATTAGAGGGGCGGGTCGATAGCAACCACCATAGCAACCATGACGGTCAAGTGACTGGATGCAACCCCGTTGAAAAAAATAGAATACCACCCTACACACTGAGGAGAATAATGATATTTAAATTATTATGACCATGAAGTCTTTATTTGCATGGGTTTACATTTCGTTCTGTGTAGCATGGAAAAATCAGAGAAACACTCCCATTCAGAATGCATTGGTTTACATTTCGTTCTTTGGAGCACAGTTATTTTTATTTATTTATTTATTTTCAGTTTTTGTGGAGGTGCTTCAAAGATGCTAATTTTTCTGCAATAATCCAAAATCCAATGGAAAAACCCGTTGGCTTTTTGTCAAGGGAAACCCAGGTCGACGCTCACTTCCTGGTTGGCCAACATACGTCATCCCTCCACCACTATATACTGTAAAAACACATGTTCAAGTTGAATGATAATGCATGAATCTATTCATGCTATTCATGACAATTATTTTGGCCATGGTGGATCCAGATCTGTTCCAGAGCATTTCTGCACCTCGGGCAACAGCGCAGGGTTGCCAGGTCCTGCCTGCAAAAATCGTCCTGCCCACATACCGTTCCAAATCCACCCAAAATGTCCTAGAAGCAGCCCAAGTTGTTGTTTTAGCAGCGAAATGCATTGTGTGTGTGTGTGTGTGTGTGTGTGTGTGTGTGTGTGTGTGTGTGTGTGTGTGTGTGTGTGTGTGTGTGTGTGTGTGTGTGTGTGTGTGTGTGTGTGTGTGTGTGTGTGTGTGTGCTAACACGCTATTTCATGTTGAAATGCGACTGGGTTGGCTCTCAGATAAACGTGTTTCACGTCACAGGGTTTGGGAGGAAGGGGCGGGCCTTCTGAGAGGGGGTTCCGGGGGTTTCCCTCCGGGCGGGAGTTTTGGTTGTTGTAGTTTTCCGGTGGAGCTGTGCCTGCCTGTCCGATTGTGGAATCCAATAAACCTGCTATCAAGCTTACTTCGCTCAATACCTCGCCTGTGGTTATTACAATATCATTAAAAGTTACATGAAGTAACGGTTTAATAACACAAACACAGGAAACACGTGAGCTGCTAGTTTAGCGAAAGCAGCGTCCCTCGCAACCTGACGTCGTTGAAACATGCGAGCGAGCCGATTAAATCTTCCTAATAACTATAAAACTAAAGATCAGACACAATCACTGACTGAAGATTATGCAAGTAAAAAGTATATTTCTCGCTAGAAATGTTATTAGAAACACGTTTAACGGTGAATCGATCCTAAAATATTGCATTTCCCATTCAGATAATAAAGATTAATAAAGATCATACACATTCACTGAGTGAAGATTATGCAAGGAAAATGTACATTTCTCGCTAGAAATGTCATTAGAAACACGTTTAATGGTGTATCTGTCCTAAAATATTGCATTTCCCATTCAGATAATAACGATTAATATGGCTACGTAACAATTTCACCAAATGCCCTGTTGGTCATATATGTGGCATACATACCTCCCGCGACCTGTAGAGGTATGGCAAGCCGAATTGTCATTTATTAACTCAGTTTGACTATCCGGAATTTACATTGCAGATATCTGCAATTCGGTTTCGCCTAGTCAAAACTAACATTTCGGATATCCGCAACTACATTCCTCCTATCCGCAATTGTCATTTCAGATATCCACAAAGACATTCCTCCTAGGCGAAATGACGTCATTTTCGCCATTCATGTCTATGGGGTTTCTCATTGCGGATATCTACAATTCAGTTGCGGATATCCACTTTGTGAATTACGGATATCTGCAACTGAATTGTAGATATCTGTAATTCCAGTTTGAGATATCTACAATTTGATTCTGACTAGTCATAATTCCAGTTCAAGATATCTTTAATTCACCTCAATTCAAGATATCTACATGTCCCTTTTCAGATATCTTAAATTAAGTTTTGACTAGGCGAAATGAAGTTGTAGATATCTCTAACTGGAGTTACGACTAGTCAAAATGACGTTGTAGATATCTCTAACTGGAGTTACGACTAGGCGAAATGACGTTGTAGATATCTAATATCAAGTTATAGATATCTTGAAAGGAATTTTGATTAGAGATATCTACAATTGTAGATATCTTTAACTTTCATTCTGCCTAGGCGAAACTGAATTAAAGATATCTTGAATTCGAGTTTTGACCAGGCGAAATGACGTTTCAGATATCTGTAATGACGTTTCAGATATCTGTAATGACAAATTATAGGACCGTTTACTCTAGGAGGGAGCAGAGCAGCTCTAACTCCACACATCCCCTGTGTGTGGGCTTGTTCAATTTCATGGCATTTTCTCGTGATCTTTTCGATCACAGCCAACGCCATGACTGCTCCTTTCATATTCCATTCGGAAATGAACCCACTTCTTCTTTGATTATGGCGGCAAGGGGAAATTACGTATTTCTGGATATCTAAAACGTAATGCCCAACACTCAAATGACGTTTGAGATATCTTTAACTTTCATTCTGCCTAGGCGAAACTGAATTACAGATATCTGCAATTGTCATTTAAGATGTGTGACGAGTTGAATGTCGTTTTCCGTGAAGTCATTGCAGATATCTGTAATTCAGTTTCGCCTAGTCAAAACTGAATTACAGATATCTCTAACTATCGTTTCGACTAGTCAAAACTACGTCACAGATATCTCGAACTGTCGTTTCGACTAGTCACAACTACGTAACAGATATCTTGAATGAAGTTGTTGATATCTACAATGTAAATTCCGGATAGTCAAACTTAGTTAATAAATGTCAATTCGGCTTGCCATAGTAGAGGCGCTTGATACGCTCCAGTGGGTCATAATCCGTGGCAGTACAAACGACCTATACGGTCGTAAAATTTTGTTGTTCAGACCAACCCTTTTTAGATTTTTTGCACCGGTAATCTAGCGACATCGCCATAGAACCGCCCACAAAGCTACTTGCGCTTGGCGCTTCTCACTTGCGTTTCAGACCGTTAAAATAGGGTCCAAAAATTAACCATGATTTCCGACAGTGTGTGTGAAATAATACATCCTGAGAAGAGGAATTTGAAATTTATACTAGCCCATTTATGTTAAGGTTTCAATTAGAGCAACAATCTCTCTCTCTCTCTCTCTCTCTCTCTCTCTCTCTCTCTCTCTCTCTCTCTCTCTCTCTCTCTCTCTCTCTCTCTCTCTCTCTCTCTCTCTCTCTCTCTCTTCCGCTCTCGCTCCCTCTCCCATTAGGATCTGGTGTACACTGACATTGGATTCATCTATAGCTCTGGATTCAACCAACCAACCAGTAATGTCGAAAACACACTTTCATCCAATGAGAAACATGCTGAGGAGGATGACGTCACGTATTCCCAGGTTACAGTGCCACGAAAAAAGAAGAATAAAGAGCGGGATACAACTGTTTGACTTTAATATCATATATATATATAAATATATTGAGACATAATTTATTTTCTATGCATTAAATAAAAAATATAAATAGAATTAAAAAAATGATATATATATATATATATATATATATTCTCATAGGATAAATATGGCGAAAACCGATACATTTAATATGCTAAGATTAAGTAAGAAATATATATATCTCATTTCATCCTTGCATTTTGTGCCACACTTTTGAAGGCTTTTGGGGATGTTTAGTGTGTTCACATACTTTGTACTTCCCGTTGCTTTGCGTTATTGTATGTTTCTCAAGACTCTGAAGAACCACTTTCTGATTTGGACCATTTCACATGTTTGAGCTATTTTGGGTTTCTTTTCTTGTTAATGTGGCCTGTTGGCTGCATACACTTTTTAGACCATGGTTGCTTAAACAATTTAACTTCTAACTATTGGACAACATTAATAACTCACTATATTTCCTATTTTTTTTATTATTAGCTTATTAAGTTTATTAGCTATTTATGTAAAAAAAAAAAAACATGTCTAATAAAATGTTCTGACATTTTTCATTCAAAAGAACGTTGTATGACCTGTCACTCATGTGTTCAGTGCACATGCCAACTGCCCACGCACTGCGTAGCATGTTGGGGTGTAGAAGAACTTGGACTGTCTCTCCCAGAAATATCACTGGCATGTCGAGGGTATTTTGCATAATGACGGCTTTTGGATGGCCAGTTTGCTTCTTGTTGATCACCTCCTGCACTACCAAAGGTTGAAGGAGGAGGTGTTTGGAGAGGTGGGTGTTCGTGCCTCTGGACATGAGTCGCTGAGCGGGAAGATGTCAAGTTTCTCCGTAGTATCGTTCATCCATGCCAGTACTGCTCTCTAGTCCTCTCTTGCCATAGCTGCTTACTTTAGAATAGTGGTGGCTATTTTAATGGAAGAGTCAGGCTTGTAATTGCTTTGTATGCGGTGTGATGACGTTTGGTGTTGGAAGTTCCATTCATTTGAGAAGTTCTCAGTCGTGTCCAGAAAACTGGTATCTGCAGCGATCAATGATGGTAGATGTTGGGTTGTCCGCCCCCTCATGTGCCAAAAATCAACACAGGGACAGCTGAACAGCTCTGAGTTCCAACACGTTGAAATGTTGACCAGTCCAGTGGAGGTTTCAGCGACTGCTTGCCGTTACACCCTTGTGTACCTCCCCATAACTTTCCAGAGATGTGTCGGTGCACACCAGCTCCATGTAATGGATCCTGATCAAACCCACCCTGTCCGTCAAGAAGGGTAGCGAACGCGATCTTAGAGAGGTGCAGAGCAGGTCGGTGTCACCGGAAGGCGTCACTGCCTGCCCGTCTTTGGATGAATACCGCGGCCATAGATGAAGCAATCCCAGGGGCACCAGGTGAGAGACTGTGGTCCACAGGCCCGCCATGTGTTGACACACCTGGGCGCAACCGAAAGCGGTTGAGGTTACACAGTATTCTCTGCCTGCACCTGAGGGAGCTGAGGCCTCATGAGCATCGGTCACAGCGACATCCCAATAAATGTCACTGTCTGAGAGGGACAGAGACGGCTATTCTCCACGTTGAGGGAGAGGCTGAAACGCAGAATGTGACTCAGCAGAATCTGAGTGTCTCTGGTTGCCTGTGCTTCTGAGGGCGTGCACACCAGCCAATTGTCAGAATAGTTCAAGATCCGAATCTCTGACAATGCCAGGGTCACCAGAACAGCGTCCGTCACTTTCTTGAGTGTCTGAGTGGCAAGGGAGACCCTGGAACTTCTACGCTACACCCTTGAACGCAAGCCTCCAATATTTCCAGTGCAACAGATGAACTAGCACTTGAAAATAAACATCTCTTTGCTGGCAACAAGCCGTCAACATGCCACCGAAAAAACAACCGGCGATGGAGGAAGTCAACGACATAAAGACGTCGCTTCACTTTCTCTCCGGAGAATTTACCGCTGTCAGGCTGCAGCAGAAATCCATCCTTGACCTGGTGGCCAAGGTGAAGGCGCTGAGGCTGGAGAATGAAGAGAAAGACAAGAAGATCGTGTTCCTGGAAAGCAGAGTGTCAGACCTGGAGCAATACACAAGGATGAACGATGTAATCATAACGGGGCTCCAAATAAAACCTTGGGCGTTCATGCAGGCAGTCACCACTCACTCGTACGCACAGGCCTCGACACCTGACCGCAATTGGCAGCACAGTGAATATACCGAGTCTGTTGAGCAACAAGTGGCAGCATTCCTACAGTCAAAGGCAATCGACTTTGACTGTAACACCATCAAGGCTTGTCACCCTCTGCCCCGCAAAAACAACACAGACAAACCGGCTGCAATAATGAGGTTTGTGAACCGTAAAAAACAAATTGCAGTACTGAAACAAGGCCTGCATCAATGCAGACAAAACGGAACGCAGAAATTACCAGGAAAGCACGATTCATCAAAAAACAAAATAAAATACAATCCACGTGGACAACCAACTGCAAAATTTTCATAAAGCTGAACGGAACACCAGAGGAGGCCAAGGTGATGGTGATCAGAGACATTGCAGAGCGGAACAAGTTTCAATAGCCGCGTTTACATGGCACATCTGATCCGCATAGATTTCTATGCGGCATAGATCTGTTCCTAAAATGTGTTCCGAATGTACTGTATACATGGCAGTAACAAAAGTGTCCGTTATGTCTCTCGCGCACACCTGACACATCTCTGGACCGGCGGCGACATAATGGATGTCTAATCACTATCGGGGATTTTAAATTTGATTTTAATGAAAGCACAGCAGGAGAGAGCTTTTCTCTGCCTGCTCCTTCAGATCTTTATATTTACCCTAAGCTCCGCCGCAAACAAGAGGAATTTGGATGCGTGTCCGCAGCCAAGACTGGTGGGAGAGAGTGGTCTTACGGGAATTTAGTGACCAGGAATCCTCGAAGGTCCAATTGCGCACTACTGCAGATGCCATCTCTCTAAGTTAAGAAGTATTTTAACGTTCAGCCTGCAAAAGTACTAGTAGTAGCCTACTCATTTACAGTTATCTCGGACGCGCGCGGACACGTCATTAATAAACACCCATGTCCCGTCGCTAAGCAACCGGACACGCTTACCGGACTACTTTTACGGAGTGATAACAAAGACATGAATCAGGCAATAAATCCACTTTCCTTGACAGCGGTGAAGTTCGGTGTGCTTAAAAGTACCGACGGAGCTCAGTGGACCAATGGCGAACTACCGCGGCTGCTCTAAGTTAAACCCCAATCTATTCGGAATAAGTGTATACATGGCGATTAAAACGGACTACACCACCACTTCTGTTCGGCATAGAACCTATGCCGAACAGATAATTGTATTCCGAATGAGGCGTATACATGATCATTTTCTGTTCCGCATAGAAATCTATGCGGAACAGATGTGTCCATGTAAACGCGGCTACTGAGTCTGAACTGCAAACAAAGTCAGTAATAAACCTACACAATCATGACACACTCTGAAGGAAATCATTCATCAACATCTGGAGACATTATACCGGTACCTATGACCCAAATGATTGCTGATTATGATAAACTGGAACTGAAAACATTTGAATATACAGAGCACAGTTTACAAGACATGGAAGACAATATCGACCCGGAAAATAACTTCTTCTTTAACATCAATCCCGACTGTAGCTATTACACAGATGAACAGTACAATAAGAACATTAACCTAGATCAGAAACTATCAATCATTAATTTCATCAGTAGAAGTCTGTATGCAAATTTCCACAACATTAAGGAATATCTACGTAAATTTTCCCAACCATTTAACATAATTGCAATATCAGAAACTTGTATCAACCCTGAAAAGGGTGTGGATTTTTGTTTTTTTTTGGTTATTTTACAACGTTATTGGCCATGGAGAGTTGCTGGCGACTTTTTGTCTTGGTTTTCTTAAACTACCACTGGTTGTGTATTCATAACCTTGCGAGAGGTCTGTCTCAACTTCCTGTTTCCTTAGAATGAATTATTACACAAACACATACATGCATGATATCTTTCCTATCGAGGATGGTCTCTCGAGTTGTAAGTTATTTTACATATTTTAAATATTTATTTGTAATAAATTACATGATCGTGATTGATGACAATGGCTGTCGGTTACTTTTGTGTAGGCTGTTTGCGGTGACTGATTATTAAATAGGAACTCACCGACTGACTTTAGACACATTCTACATGTGTCTGTGTCTTCTTCCTCTCTAGGCTATAAGCTGTCATAAACTGACCAAAACTAATTAGTATTATTATCATTCATTCTACAAATTATTTTACAACGTTATTGGCCATGGAGAGTTGCTGGCGACTTTTTGTCTTGGTTTTCTTAATTCTACCCACAGGAGAGTAGACTAGCTCCAAACTAACTCATACTTTTCACTTCATAATCAATGGTGTCACAAATGTAGTCATTTTACATATTGGACTTTTGATGATGGTGCTTTACTCTAAAATGAACCGTTTTTGAACTAACACATATTCCTCTTGTATGTATTCAGTCTACCATGTTAATGTAATGATTGTCAAATATGTAAAAATCTTACATTCTGTGGTCAACAGGTGGCCCAATATTCAATATTTTTTTTCTCATTGTAAAGTAAACCAATTTATGAGCAAGATTGGATTTGATCTAGTGTTCTTGTTTTTCTATTTGCTATAAACCAGTTCATCACTACGATACATTCCAAATGTATCTACTTCAGTCAACATCATACTCATTAGGGGTCCGAGCAGCAAAGCTTCTTGCCCCTTTTGTTTCTGAACCATTAATTTTTTGGCCCCAAATTCTGTAAAAGTCATACTGCAGGCTATACCGTCAGTAGAAAACTCTTGACATTTTCAGGTATGGTTATCAATAACACCTACTACCTATAAATCCAAACTTGTGGTACTGCACCCAAAGGTAGTGCTCAAATTATATCACTTGAATCAGATGCATCATTATGGCCCTGCTCTTTTGTCCTAAAAATGTTAACTTTTCCCACAATTTCATAGAAAAGCCAAACATACGACTATCATTAGGCAGATACCAATATCCCCCACTACCCATAAACCCAAATTGTGGTACTGCACCCAAAGGTGGCGCTATTTAAAAAAAAGTATGAACTAGCCTTATTGCTCCTTACGACCTGGACTCAAAATTTCACTTTTTCATTTTGCCCACAATTCCATAGAAAAGTCAAATGTCCACAGTCTCAGCCCATTTTTTTTTTATAAGACCAGTTTGTTATTGTATAACTACCATACGACTATCATTGGGTGGATACCATTGACAGTGCACATTTTCAGATCTGCTTTCTTTTAAGAAAGCCCTTGATTCACCTGGGAAATGTGTGCTTGGAGTTTTCTTGTGCTTATTAATAGACATTTTCTCCATGTGAATGAGGCTTTTTGCAGTTCAGGAATGTCAGTGGCTCAACGGGATAATTACTGGTACTGGTGTTCCTTAAGTTGAGAGTTTGAATCCCTATTAGAGCATTATGAACAAACTGAATATGACATTCTGTCAGTGCCACTCATTAAAGAAACCCAACATTAAACAGCACCTGAAATTCATGAGGCAAACAACATTCTGGCTCATTAGTTTCCAAGATTCCGACTGCAAGGACAGGCGTTAAGGGGAACTTCTTCGTTAGCCATATTTCCTTTATAATTCACTCGGTCACATTTTATATTTCTTCCATTAGTGTTCTTGATTACAATTGTTTAATTTCCATAGACATTTTTAGCACGACAATGAGGCTTTAGTGGAATAATGCCTTGTACTGGTGATCCTTAGGTTGAGAGTTCGAATCATGATTAGAGCATTATGACCAAACTGAACATGACATTCGGCCATTGCTATGCAGCCCACTCACCTGAAAGAGTATGACATTAATGCCGCTTTTCCACTGCATGGTACCAGCTCGACACGACTCGACACGACTCGACTCAGCTCGCATTTTTTGCGTTTCCACCGCGGTACCATGATATCTGGTACCTGAAGTGGCTGCTTTTTCTAGTACCTACTCGCTCTAGGTTCCAAGCGAGCTGAGCCGATGCTAAAAGGTGACGTCGGCAGACGGCCGGCGACTGATTGGCCAGAGAGTGTGACGAAGTCACGAGAGCGACATGGCAACCATGCTGGTAACATCCATAGCAGCGCCGCAGCCAACATGTTCCACTTCTCCAACTTCTTCAACATGCCAGCTAATAATAGTAATGCGATCGATGTCCTCCATTGTTGTTATGTGGGTTCTGTCCATGTGTGGGTTGTGTATGTGTTGTTTGCGTCGCGTACACAAATACGTCACGGCCCTTTCGCGCAGCCGACCCCGCCCACGTCCAGGAGGTACTATTTGCGGTGGAAAAGCACCCGTGCTGCTACCGTGTCGAGTCGTGTCGTGTCGAGTCGTGTCGAGTCGAGCTACATGTGCGGTGGAAAAGCGGCATAAGGGAACATCTTTCCGTCATGAATTTGTCATATTAATATATCTTCCATTAGTATGTTTTTGACTTTTCATTTTGCTCGGACACGGTTAATCCTCGCTTGCAGTTATATTTTATTATATTTATTGCATAATTGTATCTATTGTATTTATTGCATACTTGTATCTAGGCCTTTAGCCTGCTTCCTTTGTATTATATTTGTACTTCTATTTGAATGTATTCATTATTGGTGTTGTTTGTTCATGTTGTTTAGCCCTCCAGTTCGCGCAAGAGATCGTCATTCATCCTACGGTGGTGGGATACACTGGCTGTGATGTTATCCTTCCCTGCAAACTCTGAAACCCAGAAATAAACAAAGTCCCCTAGATGCATTGGGATTCTGTTGTCAAAAACATTTCAAATCCAATTCATTTATCGACCAACATCGGATGTATTTATTCCCGAAAGCCCTCTGAAGGGCAGATTCTCTTTAAAAAACTCTTCAGATCATGATATTTCAGCGGTCATCCGAAAGGTAGTGATGGCTGACGGGGGCAGTACACCTGCAGCCTGACCGTCTTCCCCAGTCATAATATTAGGGGAAACACTCTACTTGTAGTTCAAGGTAAGTCACATTGTATGTGAAAAATGTTTGAAAATTACGTTGATGTGATTTGAGTATGTTCAAGACGTGAACTTCTTTATTCTATCAGCTTGTTTATTAGCGTACTAAGATATGGTACATCTAGTTGTAAGATATTTTATATATCTGTAATCTTTATTTGGATTAAAATACATATATATATATATATATATATATATAGTCTCAAAGGGCTTAACAAGCCTTTGGTTTATGACACGCAAATTATATTTATTTTTGTGTGATTGATTATTAAAACAGGAACTATGACTCACCTGCTGACTGAAGGTTCTGCTTGCAGGTTCTCTCTCTCTCTGAGTCTTCATCTGGTGTCCGTGTCTTCTACAGGCTACATAAGCTGTCATTTTCATTTATTTTACTGACATCATTGGCCATGGACATTATTCGCCCACTATTTATGATGGTTTCCTTAATTCTTTCTAACTACTTGATTGTATTATTGGTGTTGTTTGTTCATGTTGAGATCGCCATACCTCCTATGTTGCTGGGATACACTGGCTCTGACGTCATCCTTCCCTGCGAACTCCCAAACCCAGGAGAAAACAAAGTGAAACAGATGCAGTGGAGTTATGTGGTCAAAAACACAACAAAACCAATTCTAAGTTATCTATCAATGTCTGTATCTAATCTCGACAGTCCTCTGAAGGGCAGATTCTCTTTAAAAAAACTCTTCCGCAAAAGATTTTTCGGCGGTCTTCCGAGAGGCAGTGATGGCTGACGGGGGCCAGTACACCTGCAGCCTCACCGTCTTCCCCTATGGTATTATAACGGGAAACACTCTTGTAGTTCAAGGTAAAGCAGTACCAATCGTCAATCAAAAGGCCTATTGTAGTATTGTTATTATCCCTCCCTCAATTAAATTGGCTTAGCATGGCACATAGCAAAACCGTAATAAGAATTAGTGTAGATAATATATTTATGAACAACACTAAATGAAGAGATCCATCAACATGTTGGAGGAGACTCATATTTTCGCAAACAACTCGGCCCAATATTTTGGAATTGGTTCAACGTGGATGGCTTGAATTGTACCATGAGTTAATACAGTTAAAATCCATCTAATTGCTGCTTTTTGGGGTTTAGAAGTTAGAATTGGAAAAAATATATGGGTTATTTTAATCATATATGTACCATATGTACTCTAAGCCCGTTTCAAAATAATACGATAAACTGTACTTTATCAAAAGTGTAAAGCCATATCAAATTTAATTTGTGTTTATAAAATGAATAGATAATTCATCGATTATAGATTAGTAATTTGTTGAAAATGGAAGTAGCCTTTTGGCGCTGATGAATGATGAATGATTTACCACAGCTTTGTTCATTGCTGTGCTTCTAGGGAAACAACTCTCAACCACATATTCCCCAGTGGTGAGTACAGCTGTTCATTTTCTCCTTTGTCCTTATCTTAAATGCTTGCCTTACTTAAACATCTTGTGCCCAGATACAAGCGGAGCCGATGCAGAAATAACCGGGGCATCTGGAGCTAAATGAGAGAAGGTAAGAAACATGTTTTTTTCTGTGCTGACATTTCTTCAGTGATATGCTTTTGTTGTATGTGCTGAAATTATTATTTTTACAAGCAGATAACCGCAAAAAACTAACTGTGATATCCGACAGAATGGTCGGAAGTAATTAGTCCAAAGAATAATGATTTGAAATCTCATGATGAGGGAACCAACGTGAAGTTGATAATAGCCCATTTATATCAAGGTTGTAAGTAGACCACGCACACAGAAATATAGCAATATGATGGTGGAAACATAGAAAGCATGTCTCTCTCTCTCTCTCTCTCTCTCTCTCTCTCTCTCTCTCTCTCTCTCTCTCTCTCTCTCTCTCTCTCTCTCTCTCTCTCTCTCTCTCTCTCTCTCTCTCTCTCTCTCTCTCTCTCTCTCTCTCTCTCTCTCTCTCTCTCTCTCTCTCTCTCTCAGCCTATTATTATCCAATGAGCAATATGCTGAGGAGGATGACATCACGTATTCCAAGGTTGCAGTGGCACATCCAAAGAAGAAATAAGATTGAGATACCACTCTTTCACTGCAATAACAAATATATACAATATATAATAAAAATAATAATTATATATATGTAACAGCTACAGGTACAATCATGTATATATTTAACCTAGGGATTTTCGGAGTGTCGCTAACCAAAAATCCCATGATGCATTGTGATGTACAAGCGCTATTGGAAGTATTTGATTAAATCAGATTTGTGTAATATGGTAAAATGAAGAATCAATGGTTAAATTGTACTTCCTCTTAGATTGTTGCACCACAAATACACTTTGGAGTTGTATTTAATGTCTTGAAATACTGCTTTGTGTTATTCTGTGTTTCTCAAGACTATCTGGGATGACCAGTGGATTTTTAAAATGTCACAGATTTATTGAGTTTTTATGCTAGTGACATATAATAGTTATGTTGATAGCAGTTTATACGTTATTATGCATATTATATGATATATGAAAGCAATGATATAAATGTACGTAGTCAAATCCATTTGCTTCTCATACATTTTTTTCATGTTTCCATATTTTGATATGGAACATGATGAGCAAATGCAAATCGAATGTTTAAGCTTGAAGCTATTTATGCAAAATAAAAGTGTGGGCAGTCTACACTTTTATAAAAAATGTTAGGGCCTGTGGTCTGTCTTTAACTGTTTAGCTGTTATTAAATAAATAACAATGTATTCTCTATTATTTTGCTTAATAAAATATTCCAACTTCAAAATATAGGCTTGGTTATCAGAATTTATTTTTGTGCTTGTTATTTGACTGAAGAGAATCTGCTAAGGTTTCAGCAACAATGTGTGGCTCTCTGAAGAGCTTTAGCAAACCTTTACACTAACTCCTGCCTGCAGGCCACTTCAGCACAAACAAAAACAAATGCACCGGGAGACACCACTTTCAGTTCAATAGGAATAATAACGATTTAATCATAATAATATTCATCATTGTTTCAATTATCCATGTATCACTAGTATAGAAATATGAATTGGGAAAAAAAAAGTAAACAAAAACCTTTTTTTTTTGTATCGAAAGACCCCTCGCATAGACCCCTCTTCAGTGAGTTTAGTGACCCCCCCCCCCCCCCCCCCGTCCTCATATCCCTACAGCCTGACATCCATTCATATTCTAACATGGTCCCCAGTAGCTTGTTGACTGCAGTTAACACAAACTATTTGTTAGATGGTAAAATCATTTTGAGCAGCTACACAATTCAGCTCAAGGTATGTTCACTTGACTTCATCGTTGAAGAAGAGGAAATAACGCTATACTAAAGACAGTGTTTTGTGCGTGGGTGTGTGTTTGTGTCTGATGGGATGTGTGACTTGAGTGTGTGTGAGAAACATGTATCATAAACTGTGTGTGTGTGTGTGTGTGTGTGCGTGTGCGTGTGTTGTGGTGTGTGTGTGTGTGTGTGTGTGTGTGTGTGTGTGTGTGTGTGTGTGTGTGTGTGTGTGTGTGTGTGAGAGACGGTGTTTCTCATAGTTTGTTGAGGTGTGTGTGTGTGTGTGTTCACATTCACTTCT
This sequence comes from Gadus macrocephalus, assembly GCF_031168955.1. Lineage (NCBI taxonomy): Eukaryota > Metazoa > Chordata > Actinopteri > Gadiformes > Gadidae > Gadus > Gadus macrocephalus. Next base: position 9,702,387 of record NC_082392.1, read on the forward strand.
GTCATGTGCATGTTGGATGGCTAATGTCCATGAGTTTGCAGTCATTTTTTACAAAACAAAACAATCAAACATCAGACGACGGAGAGGAGGGGGATGAACCTAGAATGGTTCAGCATTGAGCGATCAGTAAAAGGGCTGGTGTCGTGTACAACCCTCTAGTGTTGTGCCTTGTTTACAAGGCGATTACACACATTTAAATTGCAATACACTCCCCACCATACCTTCCCCGCAAGTATAATAGGCTAACCAGTGAATATTTACTGTTTGTCCGCCAACGTTACGACAGACTGACTCGACAGTGTCATGGTTAACAAGGAAAAAACATTATTCTTTGCCGGGCCTTATTTGCCATTATAATCGTAGTGATTTGTAATAGTGTTCCCCCGGTGGACAACAGCATCGACACCACAAAACAATTACGGTATCACATAGCGTTCTAGGTCCTGCATGTGCCCTCTATAGTTTTCGATGTAGAAAGCGGACGATCACCCACTCGGATGATTTGATTCACGACAACCACCATCCCCAAAGGTATTACGCTAGCAACCCAGACCGGCACTTCATGCGTCAAACGGTCTCCAACACATGAGCAAAACAAAAACAAAGCAGGCTGGGTTCCATCTCTCGGGCTGAACAGAGGGGAAAAAGCAGGAGCGCAAAAAAAAAAACCCACCTGACAATCGATTCCTTCTGCCAATTGTGTTTATTGTGTTTGCCTATAAGTTCCAGCTCAATCCTGAATGAGTGTGTTGCTGTCGCTGAAGGGGGTCACTGGGCTCCGCGGATCTATGGCACACTATTGACGGGGCTGTGTTGTCGGGGCTGTGACTCTGGCAGCAGAGCCTCTGGCACGCTCCGCCAACTCTGTCGCTTTGAAAAACAGAGCAGCAGAAAGCTGCAGATTTTCCCCACTGGAAGTGGAAACATCTCTAGAAGATGCCCAGAACCACCAGATCAGGATAGATCTGGTAATGGAAGTAGTTCAATGAGGGATTTATAATTCAGTTACCGTGGCATCCTGTTACATCCGCCAGAAGATTTGTTCCTCTATCCTCTCTCCCCGTCTCTATCTCTCTCCCCGTCTCTCTCTCTCTCTCCCCGTCTCTCTCTCTCTCTCCCCGTCTCTCTCCCCGTCTCTCTCTCTCTCTCTCCGTCTCTCTCCCCGTCTCTCTCTCTCTCTCTCTCTCTCTCTCTCTCTCTCTCTCTCTCTCTCTCTCTCTCTCTCTCTCTCACACTCTCTCTCTCTTCTCTGATTCCAATACCCTGTCTCCTTTCATTCTGTGAAATCAGGGGTACAAATATTAAGAAAAGAAAAGGAACCACAGCAAGAGTTGCGCCATTTCATTAGAAACACAAATTGTACATTTCAGAGCCTCTCGTACCCTTTTGTTGTCTGTCACTGTTAGATTATCACACATTGATAAAACGATGTGATCCTGGGATACACAGCTGCCCTCCCTTTGGTTAATTACTGACCGACTTAGAATTAACATACACAGTTCAACATGAACGCATCCCATTCACTCACTACAAATGCAGACCGGACGAGAAATTATTTCATCAACCTCACTGGGGGGATGCAGGGGGAGGAACACAAAACGTTTAGGTAGGCATGGTATGGTCACATTATGTTCTAATCCACAACAAATGTGTCACAAATAGTATTTTATTGTATTTTTTTTTTCTCTAATTTCCACTTGGAATAATGGTAACAAACAAAGAAAGACATCCAAGAAAGAAAGAAAAAACAACAGGAAATATTGTCGGTCTGAAAGTCACGCTTTGATAAGATCACATACAGATAAAGTCTGTCCTCTGAGGCCGACTCCTCTCCAGCCAGTGTAGAGGCAAACAAAGGTCTTTTTTTTGTGGATCCAAACCAAGCTCCTGACCTCTGAGAAGTACACCGAGACGGAGGGAAAGGAGAGCCAAGAGTGAACAGTAGCTCGGACACAGTGATGATGATGCTGCCGCTCGCTGATCCATCACACTGCTGTCCCTGTTTGAACATCGTCTGTGTTTGTGTGTGTAGACAGCAGGCAGGTGAAGAGGGAGCCATCTTCAAGAGCACAACTCGACCGCCAGGCAGGAAAGCGCTGGCCGTTCATGGCCATACTGTTTAGTGTACGCCTGGGAGTCTACAGGTCTCTTACTCCGTCTGATGCTCCCCTCACTTTCCATGGGCTGACCTCCTTCAGGTTCCCCTTAGTTTCTGAGTCTTCATGGCCCCTTCTCTCCACCTTCTCTGGGACCTGACGTTGCTGGCGGGTGGAGAGGGAGAGCCACGTCTTCCGAGAGAGCCCTTTTCCTTTTGACCCCCAGCGCTGCCCCGCGACCTCCATCGTCCCCGGGCTCAGTCCTGCTCGGCCAAGAAGTCTGTGGCCTTGCTGCTCGGCGGAGGTGGGAGGGGCCCGGGGGTCTGCGGCCGCCTCGGGCTGGGCCCTCCCCCGCCCTCGCTGTCTGTGTTGGAGGAGGACGGGGGCGGGGGCGGCGGTAGCCGGGGGAGGGGCGCCGAGGAGGGCGGGATGCGCGTGGAGGCGGACGGCCCCAGGCCGGTGTCGCCGCGGAGGTTCTGGATCCGGCGGCACTCCTGGCAGATCCGCACGTGGCTGCAGCCGCGCGGGGCCAGCGCCGTCACGGCGGCGGGGGCCGGGGGAGGCGGGGTGGCGCTGGCCCCCAGAGGGAACTCCAGGATGCGCTGGGGCCCCGGGCCCAGGTCTGCGGCCGCGGACCCTTCCGCTGCTCCGCCTCCGCCTTCCCCGGCTCCGCCGACCAAGGGCCCGGCTCCGCCCGCCAGGGTCCCGGCGCCGCTGTACAGCTTGCCGTTGCTGAGGCGCATCTCGCGGACAAGGCGCAGGGGCCGGGGGGCCCCCAGGGTGACGCGGCCGGGGTGGCGCAGGGCGGAGGAGCTGGAGGCGGGCCGGCGGCGGCGGGAGCGGGAACTCTTCTTACAGGAGACGGCGTTTCGAAACTCGGTGAGCATCTCCTGACAGACAGACACCTGGGAGAGGGGGAGGAGCGACGGAAAAGAGGAAGGAAGGAGGGGGAGAGAGGAGAAGAGAGGGAGGAGACGAGGGTAGGAAAGGGGGGAGGGGCCGAGGACGCAAAGTAGGCAGATGGCAGGATGAAAGTAAAATGAGGGGGGCAGAAAGGAAGAGGTAAGAGCAGGGGGATGGGGATGGAGAAAAGCAAGAAAAAACCACGAGGTAGGTGGAGGTAAAGACAAAAAAGTCACACACAGACACATGGGGCAAAGATGTTACAAGAATGTGGGAGTTGTAGGAGGAGGGGAACAGAGGAAGGGAGAAACCACAAGGTAATGGGGGAGCATGGTAGGATGGGCAGAGATGAGAGGATATTCCAAGAGTAGAGAGTTATTACAATCCGAACACAAAACATCTAAATGTTTAATAAATGGGCGGCCCATAATGACTGCACGATGAACAGAGAGGCGGGCCTGAAAACACATACACAGACACACAGATATAAACACAAATCTATGCCAGCATGTTTCTTCCAACCACCCAAACAGGCCACTGAAATGTGCAATAATCCATCCACAACACACACACACACACACACACACACACACACACACACACACACACACACACACACACATACACACACACACACACACACACACACACACACACACACACACACACACACACACACACACACACACACACACACACATAAAACCACATTTCATCAAAATGAAAAATAAAATGAAAATAATGTGCTTACATAAACAGAAACAGTACTCATTATCAGAAGACAGACACTGATGGCCCAATGACAGGAGGTGTGTGAGTTTGAGAGAGAAAGAGAGAGAGAAGCAAAGGAAGAAAAAGAGAGAGAGAGGGAGACGCACAGTACGATGGGTGAGACACAATCCAGGAATGGAAACGGGGGATACCAGCGTACAGGTGAGGCATGTAAAGGAAGATACATCATGACATTTAACGCCAGGGGAAAACAAGTCACGCTATATGCCTTTTATTGTCAGCAAATATTGCCAAAGTCTCAATATTGCTTCTCCATGTAACAAGTTTATCTCATGATCACACCTATTGCCATTCTGTCAAGCAACCACACTAACGGCGCAAAAGTGTTCCATGTTCAGGCACAGCATGCCCTGCAATGTCACTTTATTATGTGTTCATCATTTACAGAGAGGCTCTTACTGGCCACTAACCGTATACCAGCACAACTTTGCAGAAACATAATTGTTTTCACGGCACGTGCACATAACATTGCACATGGAACCCCCAATAGCATAGCCCGCACCCGCACACATACACAAAACAACAACACACACAAACACACAGGATAACGAAAAACACACAGATGATTAATGTTCGTAAATTGAATTCTCTCAAAATCACACACACACACAGATATATTACACACCCAACGGAAGATACGCAAGCGCACCATTAAACAAGCGGAAGGGTTGGCGGGTTGCCATGGTGACCTACTGGGGTGTGTCTGGGGGTTCGGCGAGGGCAGGTGTGGGGGCGTACCTCGTCGGTCTCGGCCGACCGCCGCGTGGACCACACGAACTCCATGATGGCCACGAACACGGCGATGATCAGCCCGCAGATGAGAACCACAAAGATACCGCCAATGTTCTCCATGCCCAGGCCTGGGGGAGGGGGGGAGGGGAGAGAGAGGGGGAGGGAGGGGGGAGAGGGGAGAGAGGGGGAGATAGGGGGAGAGAGGGGAGACAGGGGAAGAAAGGGGAGAGAGAGGGGGAGGGAGGAGATAGAGGGGGAGAGTGGTGGAGGGAGGGAGAGAGAGGGTAGAGAGAGAAGGAGCGAGGGGAGCGAGAGTGGGAGAGAGGGGGGAAGAGGGGGAGTGAGGGGGAGAGAGCAGAGTGTACTCTTTAACGACAAGTATCTCAGTTCACTGTTTGGCATAACTGCGTCTGCTAAATGACTCAATAGTATTAGTGAAGTACTATGGAAGTACTAAAATACTAAAACTAAATAAAGTTATACGCATTTATATCGCATTGCATTCAGTTATTGACACAAACCAACACACACAAACCCACACATACACACACACAGTCTGCTGAATATATGAAAAGTTTTCTCATACATTTTGGAGAATAAAATGTACTAGTTGCCAAAAACTCAACCTTGACTTGACTGCGTGAATTAGTTTCAGCGGGAATAGTGTGGAACGGAGGAGCGGCTTGGAATAAATAATG